>NC_090742.1:38053067-38060567 GCF_036898095.1 Palaemon carinicauda
TGATTAGCAATGCCAAACGTATGAGTACTCGATCTCTCCCCATCCCTCAGGTAGGGGGAAGAGTTAGTGGTCATACCCTGTGAGAGGGGGTACCTTGAGAGGTACACTCAGAAACCACAATCTTCCACATATGTAATTAGAAAAGGGGGGGAGTGGGTGGAAATAGTTCTGTTTGTCTCTGTGTGTACACCTATCAAAATATTTAGCTGTCATATTCACTAGTGGCATACACTAGTATCTTCTAAAATTGGACCTAGTTTCTTTCTGACGATATCGAAAATATGCAAAAGGAGAAACGAATAATAGTAAATCAATATGCTTTTAAGCTATGGTGTCGACTTAGCAAAACTAAAGACCATATCCTATGAAGTGATAGGTTTAAAGAGTATATATGAAAGTCAAAGGCTAGGCCTATACCTATTTTTATATACCTAAGCTGCATTTGGCTACGTGAACGAAAATGTTTATATCAGGCATCTAAAAAGCCATAATAAGAAAAATACACAGATAATTCCATTTAAGGATATAGTTATGATTAATTTAGTCAAGCAGATGTAAAAGAATTATGTAGAAATTTACGAAAATGTTTTGTCGGAGTGAAGTAAGTGTTAAAAACTGAGCTTGTTTCTCAATTCTGATTTGAAGAAGAAGCACCCACCCGCCGACAAGTAAACAGTGTGACGTTAGCCGTTTCTTAATTTGATAATTTTAGGGGATTTCTAGGGATACTAACGCGGTAAAAATCCATTTATCTTGTAGTTTAATGTGGTGTGATCTTTTAAAAGCAGTTATTGTCATTGGGGGTTAGCAGGTTACGCTTATTCATCGATTTCTGACCAAAAAAGTTTCCTGAAGCAGTTATGCCACTGGAAGATACGTCATAGAATCCGTTTTCTATCACTGGATGTGAAAAAATGGGAATTTGTACATTTTCGAGGAGAGAAGACTCCATCGGTTTGGATTTTTCGTCTTTGTCTACGTCAGTGGAAAAGGTGAGTGATGTTTCATTCCCTAACACGAATATCAACGTAGCAGGTGTGTAGAACATCTAAAGGCATAAAATAGTGGTCAATACCAAAGTGATATTCTCGACTGTTGCAAGGGATTGTGATAGTAAGGTGATTGCATTAAGTGACGTTGATATGGTGTAAATAATATGCTCGAAAAAACGAATTTTCAAATCAGTGTTAAAATTTTCTTAAACTACTTGGCTGGCGAAATCGTATGTTGTGTTTTAAGCCCAGCCTATTATAGAAGAGAGAGAGAGAGAGAGAGAGAGAGAGAGAGAGAGAGAGAGAGAGTATTTCTAACGTAATTAATTACGGTATCTACCGCAAAACCATAGTTTCAGCTATGGTAGGCGATCCACCATAACTCAAAAACTATGGGTTTCCGACAGAAATCATTTTCGGAAACGTTCAAAACCCATATAATTACACTGCATTCCCCGTATTAAACCCGTAAAAGATATTGGGTGCCGTTATAGTATGTGGCCTGCCTTTTTGGATCTGTTATAGTATGTGGCCTACCCGGTTTGAATGTGTCCTACCTAAGCCGGTTTGAATGTGTCCTACCTTAGGAAGACCCCCGGACCCCCCCCCCTTACACAACATTAACATTAACTACATAGTAAAATACTGAAATCCATGTGTACTTACATGATCAATATTCGTAATAACAGTATGTAGGCCACATACTATATCAGAGACAAAATTCCGTAGGCCACACTCGAAAGGTAGGCCACATACTATAACGGCACCAGATATTGTTCTAATGTGATGATGTATCAATGATTCTAGGTCATACTGGGAAATGATGACGGATGGATTTCACTCCAAATGGGAAATATTGGGGATTGGAGCTCACTCATAGTTGGAAATATTGGGGATTGTAGTTTATGGGTACTGGGAAAACCTATGGAATTTATTTCTCTATTCTTGGGAAATGTAAGGATTGGAATTAGCTCTAATTTGGGAAATTTGGGGATTGGATTTCACTTATTCTCAGAGATGTTAGGGATTGGATAATTCATCTATCAGGGTTAGTGATGTCAGTTCAACTTGTAGGCCTTTTTAAGGGGCTTTGCAGTAGGCCTACTTCCTTGTCCCTTAGCCGCCCTTATTATCCTCCTACTTTAATCCTGTTCTTGAAACCTTTATTCCATCTTGCTGTCCGACCTCTTCTAACTATTATTATTATTATTATTATTATTATTATTATTATTATTATTATTATTATTATTATTATTATTATTATTATTATTATTACTACTTGCTAAGCTACAACCCTAGTTGGAAAAGGATACTATAATTCCAGGGGCTCCAACGAGGAAAATAGCCCAGTGAGGAAAGGAAACAAGGAAAAATAAAAATTTAAAGAAGAGTAACTTTAAGATAAATATTTTCTGTATAAACTTTAAAAACTTTAACAAAACAAGAGGAAGAGAAACAAGACAGAACAGTGTGCCCGAGCGTACCCTCGAGCAAGAGAACTCTAAGCCAAGACAGTGGAAGACCATGGTACAGAGGCTATGGCACTATCCAAGACTAGAGAACAATGGTTTGATTTTGGAGTGTCCTTCTCCTAGAAGAGCTGCTGACCATAGCTAAAGAGTCTCTTCTACCCTTACCAAGAGGAAATTAGCCACTGAACAATTGCAGTGCAGTAGTAACCCCTTTGGGTGAAGAAGAATTGTTTGGTAATTTCAGTGTTGTCAGGTGTATGAGGACTGAGGAGAATAAGTAAAGAATAGGCCAGACTATTCGCTGTGTGTATGTGTAGGAAAAGGGAAAATTAACTGTAACCAGAGAGAAGGATCCAATGTAGTACTGTCTAGCCAGTCGAAAGACCCCATGACTCTCTAGTGGTAGTATCTCAACGGGTGGCTGGTGGCCTGGCCAACCTACTACCTACAAATATAACTTAATGGATTTACGTGAGATGCGCTTGGATGCTGAATGATCTCACATGCCCCAGCTCCATGTTATATAGTCCAAATTCGTAAATCAGGGCTGTGCTCTGAACGACCTACCTTTTCAACGGGTTTTCGTAGACTTGGTGTATTTGGGCAACTCTGTTCAGAATTTAAAGGAGATATGACTGTAATGAGTCCAGTTTGGCCATTCACTTTTCATTTTACCTTTTGAGTATAATTGATTTTAACCCATTTATTTTTTTCTTATTACTGGTGAGTTTTCGTAAATATATATATATATATATATATATGTGTGTGTGTGTGTGTGTGCGTGTATATATATACAGTATATGTAAATATATATGTATATATATATATATAAATATATATATATATATATATATATGTACAGTATATATACACTATATATACGTGTGTACAAATATATTTATGTATATATATATATATATATATATATTATATATATATATATATATACACATACACCAAATGTATGCATGTATATGTATACACAAACATATACAGTATATATACTGTATGTATATATTTGTATATTCTATTTAACCATATCACTTTTCCCATTTAAATCGGTTAATACCTAGTCAATTTATCCATCTCATACTCAGCCCCGAATTTAAAGTCTTCTGGGATGAAGTTGCTACCTCGCACCCTTTTTTATTTGGCCTTAGCATATGCTGTTCTCCATACAAAATTCAGACTACAGTTTAAGGACGTCGTTTGGGATGCATTTCTGGTCCAGGATATTAGTCTTGATTTGTAGAAATCCTTTAACCACAGGATTAATTTTCTGTCAAATGTTTACTCCCAACGTAGAAATAGATTCCCATCTTCGAGTTAATCTCCTGGAAGTATTTTCATTGAATTACAAAAGAATCACCCTAATCAGGTAGTTGAATTGGTGGAACTTTAAAAGTTCAAAATTGCGATGAATTATTTTATGTTGAACAGGCTGTCATGAGTCTCTTTTTATTGTGTATTTATGAAAAATTTATTTTAATGTTGTTACTGTTCTTGAAATATTTCATTTTAATTGTTCATTACTTCTCTTGTAGCTTATTTATTTCCTTGTTTCCTTTAATCACTGGGCTATTTTTCCCTGTTGGAGCCCTTGGGCATATAGCATCCTGCTTTTCCAACTAGGGTTGTAGCTTACTTTACTTTACTTTGACGGCTGCTTTTCCCGTCCCATACAGCAGGGGAACCTTACTCTCTACATGACCTTCGCTGTCGTTTTACTTTGTTCGTTCAGAGTATTTAACGTTTCATATCATGCATTGCTCAATTACTGTTAAATTGTCACTGTTATACGACTTACGGAATAACCTTTATGAATAATGAGTCCGACACCCCCACCAGACCTACCCTCTCTCGTTATGTGAAAGGTGTGTGTAGGGGTGTCATTTCAGTGATCTTTGCCTTGTCCAAGTTATTTAACCACGTTTCAGATAATGCTTCGATAATGATAATAATAATAATAATAATAATAATAATAATAATAATAATAATAATAATGATAATAATAATAATAATATAAAAAGTACCGGGAGAAATATACTGTAAAGCCCCAATTCCGCACTTGTGGATTGGCCACGCGCAAGAGTATGCATCATGCCAGATGAGGTTTCTCAAACGTCCAGTGATCAGTCGCCATCTTGAAATCTTGTAAGTACAGCCCATAGAAATTGGACATTAGGCTATTTATATTAGTAAGCATCTGATGAAGGATGACTAGTCTATGTAGTATTTTTCCAAGTACATGAGTTATTGAATAAAGGGTTCTTTATCTTATACTAAAAAATCTTATAGTTTTTTTATATTGTGTTATACTTTGAGTACAGAATAAGTAATAAAATCCATGATAATTCTGTTTCTTTTATTAATAGAATAGACATTTTATAAAATATATAATTTCAAAGTTAAATGAATAGAAAATATATAAATCTTTACTCAGTACCCCCAATAAGGGGAGTTTTGAAATACAGACGAGCATCGATAATAAGAACTCATTGTCATTTGAGCCTCACTAATGCGATGACGAGGTTCGGATACAGAAGAATGGTTAGGATTCCTTTGGTGCGGTGACGACCAGCTCTCCCTCCTTGGAGAGGAGGGAAGTGATGGCGTCCACTCTGATGGCGGCTGGTAACTTGACCCGACGGCTGAAGCTCTTATTTGAAGACCTTCCGTCCTTGTCCTTCACTTCCTTCACACCCTCCACCAGGAGCTCGTTCTGCTTTAGAGCCTTTACTTAGAGGACTCCGCCAACAAAGTCTCGGACATCGATTTTGACCTGCAAGTCAGAAACACGAGAATTATATTTAGTTGACTTTACTGGGTACATATCAGGAGGAAATGTTCCACAAGATTATGCTCCTTTACTAGCAATAAAGCAGTATCCTGTACAAAAAGAACTCCGCACAAACAGAACCAACAGTTCTTTGGGATTACCTGTACGAGGAACATGGGACTATGCTTCGTAAACAAATGCATATATTAATGTTAACAATTTAAAGAAAAAAAATCATATGGCTGGGTAAATTTTCTTTTCACTGATATACAGTTTTTATATTGCTCAAAAAGAATTAGTTTTTATATATGTAAATAGTGAAGGAAATTTGAAATATACTTAAAATGCATTATATTAGGCTCAATGGAGTAGAATTCCCCGGACATAAATTTATATTATGAGATTCAAAAGATTAAGATGGTGTTTATAAGATTGAATACAATTATTAGAATTATTACTTGAAGTGGAATGGATATTGCTTACCTTTAGAAAACTGTCATCCTCTACCAGAGACATTTGTTGGTCCTCCAAGAGGGTTATATCATGTGTATCTTTGAAGAGGTTCCTCTCCTGTAAAAAGCATCTTCAAAATCATGGTGAGCCTTTGCAAAGAAGTCATCATGAGAAATGGACATATCTCGAGAAAACAGACTGTCAGTCATGTTCAAGCCTTCAGTAATGCGTCTGTGCAGATTATACTTTTGGCTATTCTCAGAAATTGACTGAGAGCTGCTTGTTTGTTTCGAGGGATGAGATGAGGACTTAAGTGTGCTTGCGTGGTTCGATAAACTGTGCGATGTGTTCCCAGATAAGACCGTTTCCCTATCTAGAGATCTAGGAGTTGTGGGGGGTTTAATATGTTTTTGTTTCTTTGGGATAGTGATTATTAATACACCATCCGAAGACTTTGTAGATGAAACAGATTCAGAGTTTACCAGTCCTGGAAAAACGAAATTCCTGCAGAAACTTTTGGTAGAAACAGAGCCTCCATCTTTCTTCTCTATTTTTCCTTCAACAACCAACTTGTTTTCATCAATAACTTTAATCTTCAAGTCCTCTGTTTTAAAATCATGGACATCCATCACCACCTGCAAAAAAAAGTATGATTATAATATATCGCTTGGTTTTATAAATATGTATGAAAAGATAAAAGATGTTTCAGTTACCTGAAGTAAATAAACAGAAGTTACAAGCTACTAACCTTGTGGCATTCGTGATCTTCAGATACAGAAACTGCTTGATTCTCTTCTACCATATCTTTTTCTCTCAAGTTTCTGTAAGAGGTTATATCGTGTGCCCTGGACAATGTTTCTCCCTGTTTTTCCATGACCTCCTGTACTGCCTTTTCAAAGTATTGACGAAGTGATGCAAAGTGGTCATCATGAAAGAAGAGTCCTTTTTCAAACACTGGCAGAAATGATGAGTCAGTGTAATCCTTCAGTGTTTTGTTGGAAAAGGATTCTTCTCTCTCTTTATTAGTCAATTTGATATCCTGAGAATTTGTTTGTAAGTTTGAGGAAAAAGAACTTGAGGAGTCAGCTGAGAGCATATCTCTTTGATTCTTTTCTTTTGGGACCTTGATAGTAAGAATTCCATCTGATGACATTGCTGAAGTAATGGCCTTAGTCTTGACTGGACCCGGAAAAGTGAATAATCGCTGGAAGCTCTTCTGTGAAGATTTCCCTTTGATTTTCTCTTCCACTTTACCTTCAACCTTTAGTACCTTCTCATCAATAACCTTCACACTAACGTCACCACTTGTGAAGTCTTTAACGTCTAGAACAACCTAGAAAATAAGAAAAATATATATTATGAAAGGAAGTGCTTAAAGTTTTGAATATTGTGTTGCTTAAGAAATTTTGTTGCTTAAGATATATCAATACTATTTTCACCTGAAAATAAAAATCTGAACAAACCTTATGGAAAGTGTCGTCTTCTGTGAGAGAAACGGCCTGATTTTCTTGCTGTAGATTCTCCTTCCGGAGGCTCCTGTAGGCTGTCATGTTGTCTCTTGCGTTACCTGCAGATGTCCTCCCAAACTTATTCAGAACCTCCTCGACAGACTTTTCAAAGTCCCGTCGAGCAGTGTCGAAAAAGGAGTCGTGGAAGAATGATCCTTTCTCTGAGATGGACAACAGAATATCAGAATTGTCGTCCTGTAAGAAACCCTCTGGAGTGGCATCTTTGCTTCTGTCTGACTTGAGAAACTCCTTTTCGGTTTTGTCAGTCGAGCTAGAGCTTGTGGCTTCCTCATTTA
>NC_090742.1:38068067-38083067 GCF_036898095.1 Palaemon carinicauda
AGATGAAACAGCTTCAGAGTTTACCAGTCCTGGAAAGACGAAATTCCTGCGGAAACTTTTGGTAGAAACAGAGCCTCCATCTTTCTTCTCTACGTTTCCTTCGACAACCAACTCATTTTCATCAATGACTTTAATCTTCAAGTCCTCTGTTTTAAAATCATGGACATCCAACACCACCTGCAAAGAAAAGTGTGATTATAATATATCGTTTGGTTTTATGAATATATTTGAAAAGATAAAAAAAAATTTCAGTTACTTGAAGTAAATAAACAGAAGAGTTACAAGCTACTAACCTTGTGGCATTCGTGATCTTCAGATACAGAAACTGCTTGATTCTCTTCTCTCATATCTTTCTCTCTCAAGCTTCTGTAAGAGGTCATATCGTGTGCCCTGGACAATGTTTCTCCCTGTTTTTCCATTACTTCTTGTACTGCTCTTTCAAAGTATTGACGAAGTGATGCAAAGTGGTCGTCATGAAAGAAGAGGCCTTTTTCAAACACTGGCAGAAATGATGAGTCAGCATAATCCTTCAGTGTTTTGTTGGAAATAGATTCTTCTGTCTTTTTATTAGTCAATGTGAAATCCTGAGAATTTGTATGTGAATTGGAAGAAATAGAACTAGATGAGTCAGCTGAGCGCATTTCTCTTTGATCCTTTTCTTTTGGGACCTTGATAGTAAGAATTCCATCTGATGACATTGCTGAAGTAATGGCCTCAGTCTTGACTGGACCTGGAAAAGTGAATAATCGCTGAAAGCTCCTCTGCGAAGATTTCCCTTCGATTTTCTCTTCCACTTTACCTTCAACCTTTAGCACCTTCTCATCAATAACCTTCACACTAACGTCACCACTTGTGAAGTCTTTTACGTCTAGAACAACCTAGAAAATAAGAAAGATATATATTATGAAAGGAAGTGCGTAAAGATTTGAATATTTAGTTGCTTGAGATATATCAATACTATTTCCACCTCAAAATAAAAATCTGAACGAACCTTATGGAAAGTGTCATCTTCTGTAAGAGAAACGGCCTGATTTTCTTGCTGTAGATTCTCCTTCCGGAGGGTCCTGTAGGCAGTCATGTTGTCTCTTGTGTCAATTGCAGACGTTCTCCCAAACTTTTTCAGAACCTCCTCGACAGATTTTTCAAAGTCCCTTCGAGCAGTGTCGAAAAAGGAGTCGTGGAAGAATGATCCTTTCTCTGAGATGGACAACAGAATATCAGATTTGTCGTCCTGTGAGAAACTCTCTGGAGTTGCATCTTTGTTTCTGTCTGACTTGAGAAACTTCTCTTCAGCTGTGCCAGTCAAGCTAGAGCTTGTGGCTTCCTCATTTATGTTCTGGAGTTGGAAGTTGACCTTCTTTTGGGAAATGTCTCTCTGGTTTTTCTTTGGGACACTGACTGTTAGGACACCGTCAGAGGACATAGCTGAGGACACGGCATCAGCCTTGACTAGACCAGGGAATGTGAAGCGACGACAGAAGCTCTTTTAGAGATTGAGTTTGCTTCCTCCTTCTCAACGCATCCTTCAACCACTAGTTCGTTCTCGTCCAGGACTTTGACCTTTACATCTCCATTCATGAAGTCTCTGACGTCCAACACAACCTGAGGAGATAAGGAATTGATTCCTTCAATACCATTTGGGTCAATGACTCTCCTCTGAAGAATTATAGTAAAATTGAGTGTGGCAGGAGAACAACCTTCCACTTATAGTTAAACTACCTTTGATAAACGAATTAAAGTAATTTTTCAGTCACAGTTTTTATGATTCTTGAATGGAGAAATACAAATACTGAATATTAGTATCAGAACTTTTGCTTTTTATCGAATGTACCATTATTTGAAAAAATGTTGTGGAATTTACAGAAGAAGACAAGTGATGCTTATAGAAGACAATTATCTATGAACAAGTATTGAAAAAAAAAATGATCTACAAAGGAATGTAAATATAAGTGTTTATAAAGATTCAAAGTTGAAGTTTATTTTATGCCTTCACTTAAATCCAACAGAATTAATTGTCATCGAACTCATTTGAGAGAGAGAGAGAGAGAGAGAGAGAGAGAGAGAGAGAGAGAGAGAGAGAGAGAGAGAGAGACCTACCTTATGATGAGAGTCATCTTGGGATACAGAAATGGCTTGATTGCTCTCTTTGGGATTTACTTCTCGAATCTTCCTGTAGGAATCGAGGTCATTTTCTTCGGCTGACCTCTGACCCCATTGACTCACGACCTCCTTCACGGATTGGTCAAAGTTCCTACGGGCATCTGCGAAGAAGGAGTCGTTGTAGAAGAGGCCTCTGGTGGCAATGGGAATGAGGCAATCCTCCAGACCCGGCCACTCCATTGTGTAAGTCCTTCCCTCTAAGGACGTTCTATTGCTGCTTTCTGAGGAAAAGCTGCTGCTGCTGCTGTTTTTACTCACTTTGGAGGACGAATTTTTCACGCTGCTTTTCACGTCGAAGGATGAAGTCGTCTGCACAGAATCGGCAGCACAGCTGCTGAGACGAGAAGCTGGGTTGCTCTGGTGTTGTGTTGGAGCCATCTTTTCTTTATTTTCACTTGATAAATGTAATTTAAAAACTCGTTTTGCTAAAATAATATCGAATGTAAGAGAAGTAATATAAGTCTGTAGAGTTATGTAATTATCACAGATTCACTTCAATGGAAGAATCAAGAGTTATTGTCTTTCGTTGCTAAGAAGTCAGTCTAAACTGTTCTGCCGGGTGATGCACTCTGGCCGGCTTATATACAGCAGCCCTTGGCACCCACGCGGCACTACTTACCTCCTACGGCAAGGGCGTCACCGGTGATGTCACTATGACGTAACCTTCATTCGTTCTCTATTTTGGAATGTCTGAGAGGAAGGGAGATCGTTCTAGATCTTTCGAGTTTTTTTCCTCAAAGGAATTTTTTCTTTGGTTCTCTAAATGTTCGATATTTGAATTTGAGACGAAGAACTATAAATATTGCAACAAATATTTGTTTGTATGTAATTGTAGCTATTCAATTTCGCATCAGTATAAGTAAAAAAGAGCTTCTGACTACAGTTCTCCTTTTAAGGAAGTAAAGTGGCTACCTGGACGAACTCATCTTTTTTATATATGTAGTTAAATGTCGAATGTTTTCTTTTGTTGTCAAATGAGTAATGACACCTGATACCGGATTATGCATAATGGAGTATATATTGAGAAGATCATTAATATTATAGGAGGATCATTATAATCTGTTGTTATTAACGCACACACACCTAATCATATATATATATATATATATATATATATATATATATATATATATATATATATATATATATATATATATACTGTATATGTGTGTGTGTGTGTGTTCGTGTGTGACTGGTTCATATATATATGTATAAACCAGTTAATGCCTTTTCTGCTCTTGGTGTCATTATCATTCGTACCTCTTATAATCCAACTCGATCTGTTTTTCCTGAATATATATATATATATATATATATATATATATATATATATATATATATATATATATATATTACCTTGGTCTAAACTGAAGATATAAAGAAGAAAGACAGATGATTTGAACCTCTTTGTTTGTCTTGAAAATCGTTTTTTGATTTGTTCATGTTTCTGAGAGAGAGAGAGAGAGAGAGAGAGAGAGAGAGAGAGAGAGAGAGAGAGAGAGTCCGGGTCCAAAGAATAAATGTAAATTCCTCTTGCTCAAAAGTCCTTATGCTTAAAAGGTAAGATATTCCGAGTTTGATAAAACTAGTTCCTTTTTTATTTCTTTTCTGCCGAGATGTTGACATAAATGGTTGTGTTGACACCAGTTCGTTTTGTTTATGCATCATTTATTTGTTATGGATAAGGTTTGATATGTATGTTCTCAATTCTAACATACAGATCAAATTACGTTTGTATTTAGGTATGATAACTATAATTTGATTTTGGTTGATAAGCAATGCAGCGAACAGAAATTAGCGTGAATCAGCCATCAAGTTACATTCATCAGAAAAACCTAATGGGGGAAGAAAACGAAGTGTAGGCTATGCAAATTGTTTGCGTGGACGAATGTAAAGCCTAAAAATGAGGAAGCTACCTAGGATTAGGATCACTTGCGTTATTTACTTCATGCATGTTTTTATCGCATGATTTCATGATATATAGATAATGAAATCGACATTCGGTATGTTGAGCAGCCTCCCATCAGCCATAGAAGATTCGATTCTAAATAAATATGACTACATAATGGAAGCAGCGATCTCTCTCTCTCTCTCTCTCTCTCTCTCTCTCTCTCTCTCTCTCTCTCTCTCTCTCTCTCTCTCATCATTATCCTTGGACCTTCTAGACTCCAGAGTTCAATAATATCTTAAGCATTAATGAAATGTTTGGGTTCGAGTGGTTGTTTCACGCGACGTCACAACAGTGACGTCATCAGGGTGTAGGCTTCTTGCCAAAACTGGTTCGCTCACTGGCCAAGGTGATGGTGTACCTTGCCCGTCGGTCTGCCAGGGCATTCATTTCTTGTATTATTTATGGAATTTGAGTCACAATATGGAATTTGGGCCTTCATATGGACACCAACGGATGGTTGATTAGTGCTCGTGAATAGGGAGCGAAGTACGACTACTGTCGGGTCCTGGTCGTACCATACCGGGCATTCTAGGGGACATTCATGCAATTATGCCTATGGCACCACTCTACTGTATATGTTACCTTTTACGTCACGACTCCATCATATTCATATGTGACCAATATTAGTTAGATTATATTAGTTTGAAGAATACGTTTTCATACAATTTAAGAATAGTTATTTATTATATGAATTAAATAAATATTGACTAAAAACTGTACATGGAATAAGAGCCTACATATGTTCGTATGTTGTTTAGATGAATAAATCTGATAATTTTTATCTTAAATTCTCTCCATTTGCTATTATTCCAAACTTGGCTGGTATGCAGCGCATGTGTAAATAAAGAAACCATTATTATTATTATTATTATTATTATTATTATTATTACATGCTAAGCTACAAGCCTAGTTGGAAAAGCAGGATGCTATAACCCAAGGGGCTCCAACATGGGAAAATAGCCCAGTGAGGAAAGAATACAAGGAAAAATAAAATATTTTAAGAACAGTAACAGGATTAAAACAAACATTTCCTATATAAACTATAAAAACTTTAACAAAACAATATGAAGAGAAATTTACTTAGGAGTGTCCTCCCAGAGGAGCAGCTTACCATAGCTAAAGAGTCTCTTCTACCCTAACCAAGAGGAAAGTAGCCACTGAACAAATACAGCGCAGTAGTTAACCTCTTGTGTGAAGAAGAATTTTTTGGTAATCTCACTGTTGTCAGGTGTATGAGGACTGAGAAGAATATGTAAATAATAGGTCAGACTATTCGGTGTATGTGTAGGTAAACAGGAAAATGAGCCGTAATCAGAGAAAAGGATCTGGCCAGTGAAAGGACCCCATAACTATCTAGCGGTAGTATCTCAACGGATTGCCATGTTCACGTCCTGAAATATAATACAAATATTCCTGTTATATAAAATAGATATAAAAACCTCTCATTAGTTTTAGATATGTGACGGCCGAGAGAAAGGTTATGACTCAAAGGCAGGATGCAATCAACTGAATAACTTTATTAAAGAACACACTCCTTTATATACAAAACCTCAAGGCAACAGGAAATTACATGTTCGAGAGACAGACAATGTTAGAGAGGAAACACGCAGACATGCTTATTCTGGTTCTTTTTAGTGCGAGGGAAGAGCGCAGATACAAGCATAATATATACAAAATAATTTATGTACGATCGTGTGACACACGGTTGGTACATGGCTCCCCCCCTAAAAATGACATACTGTACATGTTAAATAGGGCGCCCTGATCAAGAGAGGCGAACTGCAGGCGGGTCATCTGGCAGTAGATAAGCAGGTTTTAGACGATCAATGGAGACCCAGTCTTCTTTGCCACGAATGTTTAGTAGGAATGCTTTCGGACTGCGTCGGATCACAAGGAAAGGGCCCGTGTTAGGGGGCGTTAGCGGTGGCTTGGTAGTGTCGTTGCTCAGGAAGACGTGCGTTGCAGAGTGCAAGTCTGTTGGTATATGATGCTTCGCTGGGGCTTGTAAGTCTGGCGACATGGAGTAAATTTTCCCACGACGTGACATATGCGCTGGAGATCATCGGAGGAGGTTGTAGAAGGAAAAAATTCGGCAGGGACGACCAAAGGGTCGCCATACACCATTTCAGCTGCCGAGACATCGAGGGCATCTTTAGGAGTGGTCCTTAGTCCCAGGAGGACCCAGGGAAGGTGAGTAAACTAGTTGGAATCCTTGCAGCTGGACATCAAAGCTGCTTTGAGGGTGCGATGAAAACGTTCATCCATTCCATTGGCAGCGGGGTTGTAGGCTGTTGTCTGATGTAGGGTGATGCCCAGGAGATTTGCTAATGATGTCCACAATTGAGAGGTGAAAGTGGTTCCCCTGTCAGAAGTAATATGCTCAGGGATACCAAATCTTGCAATCCATCCAGAGAGTAAGGCAGATGTACATGAGGCAGACGTTGCAATTTCCATGGGAATGGCTTCAGGCCAACGGGTGGAGCGGTCGATGACGGTAAACAGGTAACGATGTCCTTGTGATGTGGGTAGGGGATCTACAACGTCGACGTGAATGTGTGCGAAACGACCCTGAGGTTGAGGAAAGGTGCCCACTCCTGAATCCGTGTGTCGATGTACTTTGGAAGTTTGGCAAGAAGTACAGGCGCGGACCCAATCCTTAGCATCCTTAGAAATGCCGTGCCAAATGAACTTTGCCTTCAGCAGCTGTGCAGTAGAACGGCACGAGGGATGTGAAAGGCCGTGAATGAAATCAAACACCTGTCGGCGCATGGGAGCAGGAATCCAAGGTCGTGGTCTGCCAGTACTGACGTCACAGAGGAGGGTGGTGTTGGAGTCGTCAAGGGGGAAGTCTTCCCAACGGAGGGACGTGCAGGATGTCCTACACGCTTGATATTTTGGATCCTGTCGTTGGGCTTCAGCCAGGGCGTTGTAATCCAATCCCAGTTGAATGGCAGCCAACGTGTTTCTTGACAGGGCATAGGCAACGGGATTCATTTTCCCAGGGACGTATTGAAGGGTGCAATTGTATTCAGCCACGGTGGAGAGATGTTGGCGTTGCCGGGCGGACCAGGCATCAGACTGTTGAGTAAAGGCATGCACCAGAGGCATGTGGTCTGTGCGAATGACGAAGGGCGTACCTTCTAAGAAATGACGAAAGTGACGGACAGCCAAGTGCACCGCCAGCAATTCTCGATCGAAGGTAGAATAGCCCGATTCTGCCTTGGACAGTTTTCTGCTGGAGAAGGCCAATGGGCGGGGCGAGCCGTTGACCACCTGCTCGAGTACTGCACCAATAGCTACGTCGCTGGCATCGGTGGAGAGAAGGAGAGGGGCATGTGGGATAGGAAAAGTGAGAGCTGCAGTGGTTGATAGGGCCTTCTTTGTATTGCAGAAGGCTGCTTCTTGAAGGGGACCCCACTTCAGGTCCTTTGGCTTGCCCTTGAGGGAGGCGTAGAGGGGAGCAAGAGTGGCGGCTATGGCTGGCAGAAAACGGTGATAATAGTTGATCATGCCCAAGAACTCCTGCAGAGCTTTGACGGTCGAGGGCGCGGGAAAGTTCTGAACGGCTGCTACCTTCTCAGGAAGGGGATGGACTCCTTCAGGAGTGATGCGGTGCCCTAAGAACGACACTTCGATGGCGCCAAAGGTACACTTGTCGTACCGAACTACAAGGCCGTTTTGTTGCAGGCGGTCGAGCACGATGCGCAGGTGACGGAGGTGTTCCTCTTTTGAGGAGGAGAACACAAGTATGTCGTCCACATAACATACACAGAAAGGGAGGTCCCCTAAGATGCCATCCATGAGACGTTGAAACGTGGCCCCAGCATTACGAAGGCCAAAACAGGAGTAATTGAAGGTGTATGTACCAAACGGAGTGGTGATGGCAGTCTTGGGGATGTCTTCTGGGTTCATAGGCACCTGATAATGCCCCTTCAGAAGATCGAGCGTAAAGAAAACCTTTGTTTTGTGTAGGTAGGAGGTCACATCGGCAATGTTTGGGAGGGGGTAGTGATCCGGTTCTGTTTACATGTTCAGGCGCCTGTAATCCCCGCACGGACGGAGGGAGCCGTCTTTCTTCAGAACGATGTGTAAGGGTGACGACCATGGGCGGGAGGCCTTTTGGCAAAGGCCCATTTCCTCCATTTCGGCGAACGTCTGTTTGGCGGCTGCCAATCGTTCCGGTGCCAGACGTCTGAATTTTGCGAAGACTGGGGGTCCCGTCGTCTTGATATGGTGATAAATACCGTGCTTGGCAGGAACCTTGGGCGTTTTGCGAAGTTCTGGACGGAAAACTTCCGGGTACGACGTGAGGAGGTGTGCGTAGTCATCCGTGGGTGCGCTGATGTGGAGAGTGAGGTTAGAGGGGGCGGATTGAAGAGGTGTCGACAAGTACGAGTCTGCGTTGACCAATCGGCGGTGGGCGACATCGACCAAAAGGTGGAAATGAGAGAGGAAATCCGCACCGAGGATTGGCATTGTGACGTCAGTAACGAGAAACTTCCAATTGAATTTACCGTTTCCGAACGATAATGTGAGGTTCTCGTAACCGTAGGTGGGTATCGCAGATCCGTTGACAGCTACCAAGCGAACGTCGGCAGATGTAGACAGACTACATCGTGTCTTGAAGAGTTTCCTTGGCAAAAGAGAACGACAAGCACCCGTGTCTACCAAAAATCGCACGCCCGTTCCTGTATCATGTTAAAAGAAAAGGTTAGAAACACGGGAGGCCACTGCCACGAGAGATGGCCTACTTACACGTTTTTTGGTGACTGACAATCGTCGGCACATTTCTTCGCGGTCGCCCCGAATCTGAAGTGGTAGTAGCAAAACTGCGGCGGATGGGAGGTAGTAAGTGGCTGTAGAAGTCGTTTGTTGGGGCGTGAGCGATTGGTGGGTGGTGGGCGGCTTTGTCGCCGCTTCGGCACGTCACGGGGTAGGCGTGTATGTCCTACGGCATTCATGTAAGCTTCGGTTGACGTTGAATAGGCATCCGCTTCGTCAGGGGTAGAGGCGTTGATGGAGGTCTTGAAGTGGCTGGTCCATAAGGGCGTCGGCTTTGGTCATCAAGTCCTTTATGGGTAAACTATCGACATCGGGTATGGCAGCACGTATAGGTCCGGGTAAACGGCGTATCCAAAGGGCACGAAGTAGGTTCACCTCACGAGGAGAGCCGTCTGCGGCAGGTTGAAGGCGAGCGATACTGGTCATTTCCCTGAGGGCAAGCGAAGCCCTTTGGTCCCCCAACGGTTGTTGCGAGAGCTAAAAAAGCTTTGCTACACGGGCGGCTGGCGACGGCGAGTACTGCTGCAGAAGTTATGTTTTGAGGGCGTCATACGCTATTGGGGTGTCTCCTTGTTCACAAAGCCAGTCGGATATTTCCGGGAAGGTGTCCTCGGGTATCGCCGCGAAAACATAATCTGCTTTGGTGGTTGAGCGAGTCACGCCGTTGATGCGAAACTGGACTTCTGCGCACTGAAACCAAGCAAACGCTTCTCCACTGGCGAATAACGAAAGTTTCAATGGGGGAGTCGCAGCAATAACTTCCGTAGAGTCCGCCATAGTACCAACGATGGAGGGGCGAGGGGGGTGGGGGTGGAAGGCGGTGGGAGCGAGTTGACTTCCGGGGTCACCAATGTGATGGCCGAGAGAAAGGTTATGACTCAAAGGCTGGATGCAATCAACTGAGTAACTTTATTAAAGAAACACTCTCCTTTATATACAAAACCTCAAGGCAACAGGAAATTACATGTTCGAGAGACAGACAATGTTAGAGAGGAAACACGCAGACATGTTTATTCTGGTTCTTTTTAGTGCGAGGGAAGAGCGCAGATACAAGCATAATATATACAAAATAATTTATGTACGATCGTGTGACACACGGTTGGTACAGATAGCTAAATTTAATTAGAAGAAACATACTTAGCAACACACTTTGGTCTGATTATGGACATGTACCAAATTGTCTACTTTTCGTATGCTTGAGAAATACCACACCTTAAAAGAAAAAGCCATCCGCATGGCCCAACAATTGGTTTAATAACGGATGGAGGAGATTTCAAAGTAGTAAAATTCGCTGAACTTTACACAAAATGTCTGCATGAATGCTCCATACCTACAGCTTGGAAAATCTTCATCATTTTACTAATTTTACTAAATGGGAGACAAATGACCTGAAAAAATTATAACCCAGTAAGTTTACTCTCCGCAATATATGAAATATTTACAAAGATCATATTAGGCCGAATAGAAATACAGCTAGACTTTAATCAACCAAGAGAACAGGCAGGCTTTAAAGGGCGTTATTCAACAATTGACCATATCAGTGTAATTAACCATCTATTGAAAAATCAACAGATTAAGACAAACCACTTTTTATGGCATTTATAGATTATGAGAAAGGTTTTTATTCTGTCAAATTTTCAGCAGTAATGAAAACCCTTCAAAGACAAGGAATAGATGAAGCACTTGCAAATATCTATACAGGAAGTATGACATTCCTAAAAATACATAAAGATAGTGAAAAAAAAAATCCGATTGCGGTTAGACAGGAGACCAAATCTCCTAAATTATCCATAGCATGTGTAAAAGAATTTCAAAATTTAGACTGGGAAAATATAGGAATTACTATTAATGGGGAATACCTTAACAACTTTGGATTTGCAGATGACATAGTTGTTTTTATTGACTCATGGGAGGAATTCCAAAAGATAATCGAAGATTTGAATAGAGAAAACAGAAATATAGAACTGAAAATGAATATAATGTTCAGTAAGAAAAAACAGAGACAACAAATAAGGACTATGGACGAGCCTTTAGAGATTATTAGTGAATATACGTTTTTAGGACAGACATAAGTGTCTCCCCAGAACACGATACCGAAATTAAAAGAAGGATAAATCTGGGATGGAGAGTATTTGGTAAACAAATTCAGATTATGAAAGGTATAATGCCACTTTCTCTAAAAATGAAAGTATTTAAACAGATTGTCCTTTCAGACAAATATCTTTTATTTGAGTGGATTTCATATGTAGTTGAGTTAATACATGTATGTAATACATCTATTCATGAGTTTTGTTCGTTAATAAGAAATAGAGAGACAAATGAAATTAGATGTAATTGTGAAGGAATAGATTGAATCAGAGAGAGACACTTAAGTGAACGAGCACTGTGCTTGCTTCACAAATTCCCGATTATGGCTCCCGATGCTGATTTTTTGCTCCCGTAGCTGATATTTTGCTCTTGATGCTGATTCTTTGTTCCATGGTAAAAAAAATTGCTTATTTTCCACGATTATATGCGATTGGAGGGCCCAGATCGAAGTCACAGGCCGAAAATCTGGAATCATCGGGGACCACGCTACGACTGTATTACGACTGTCGAATCAGTATTACGATTATGTTTCGATGATTGTAAAGGTTTACCATGATCGGTTGTGTGCTAGGGAAATCAGGCTACGCCCCCTTTAACGATGTTCGGGAAGTTGCACCATCGTCGTAAGAAGCGATTCGATTTTCGGCACCTATTCAACAATCATTGGAAGGTTGCAACCGAGGTTATTTCTATTCACCGAAGTTCATGCGCACATTTTGATCATCGTATTCTAGATTATGATGATCTAAACACTCTTCGATGATTGAAGACACGTTTGGATAATCGAAGACACGTTTGGATGATCGAAGACACGTTACGATGATCAGAAAATGCACGCCGAAGTTCGATAAAAATTTCGACAAATGGCAGTTGCCCCAACCATTTAGCACGGCGCTAAATGGTCGGCCCTGTTCGGGCCACGTGGCCCCGCACCACGAGGATCGCCCCGCTTCCCGATATTCGTACCAACCTCGCCGACGTGACAAAAAAACATCTTCGATATTCGGCCATTACACCTTCGATAATCGTTATAGGTTGCCCAAAAACCAATTTTCCTGTCTTCGGGAGCAATCGGGAGCAAAATCGTGAATGTGAGAACCCAGCATTAGGCACTATTGTTGTTAGAATTTCGCCATGTTATGAATTAATAGTCAAAACATCCCCGTTATTGTTCTAGAACCTATGAATAGCTCATAAATGATTTACAAGGACGCAAACGAGAAGGCCGAGAAACAAAGGAACTGTCACATGATTGAGGACAAGCTTGGCACGCCAAGATTAGCTTTTATAAACCAATGGCGAACAGGTAGCCGTCAGCTATGAGCTGACCAAGGTAAAGGCCAATGCCAACAGGAATTGTTGGATTCAGTGCCACAACAACAGGTAGCCGTCCTCTTCTAGCGCTAACTGTAAAGTCTACAAGTCTTCCTAGACCCACGTTTTAACCTGGCCTCTGATGGTGTGGACTACGGACTCTGCTGCATGTCTGTTTGCCGCATACTATACCATGTACGGAATGAAGTTCATCTGGACCGATTAGCAGCCGAGTAAAGGGAAACACTTTTCCCTTAACACAACGAAGGACGTCGATCTCTCTCTCTCTCTCTCTCTCTCTCTCTCTCTCTCTCTGGAAACATCGCGAAGGCCCTCAATACACCTGGTTTGGCCCACGGTCCAGATATACCAGGTCAGCCAGACAGCGTACCGATTTTAAGCCTCTTCTGCGCACCTATGTCATCTGACGGGGCTTAGTGTTGGCGAGACCCATTAAGAACGTAGATCTATCACACAGTCAATGTAAATAAAACAAAATTTTACCTTTGGAAAATATTTTATTAAGTTACAAATTTCATTTTTTTTTTCTTATGGCCTCCCTGCATGGTTGTCCTTGAGGTTTTCTATACTTTATCAAATTATTAAGATATCGCATTTGAAAATATAACGATATCTTAACAAAAAAAGCAATAACTTCGTCAGGAACTTCTATACCAGACTGTTTTAATTCTAAATAAAGATTTTTTAAATAATTTTTTTCCCTCCATGAGAGCTTCCCCGTGTACAGCATTAAAAATCTCCCGCATTATTAACAAATGTGAAAAAAAACTGACTAGAAGGTGCATGTAATTCCCCCCGATTAACACATGCTATCCAAGTATCATTCCTTAGCACTTCTTCAGTCTTATTTCCTAACTCGGGATATTTTACACAAAATTTCTTTACGATATATCAACCAATGTATTTAAGAGCTTCTACATCAATTACTCCCCCAATATCTTTCTTTATTTCTTTATTTGCTCTCAAAAGGTCTTCTTCCTCGTCTAAAGCATCTTTCTCTAAATCAAAATCTAAATTTCTGAATATCTGCGTTGTTAGGCATATTTCTAACGCTAAGTTCATTTCTTTCGCTATAGATTCATCGTCTTTGGCTGATTCATGAGATTTTTCAGCAGTGGTGATATTACACTTTTCACTTAATACTTTAATTTCCTTTCCTAGTTAATTTTTTTTTTTTTTAAGCCAAAATTTAATGTTCACAGCATAAGGATGATCATAGTGTCCATCCATTTGCCTTATACACCCAAAGAAATGTTCAAGGCAATCTTGATTTAGTCTTTGTGTGAGTAGGTAGTCAATACTATAGGAGCTTTTTAACATATCAAACAAAGCAATGGTAGATTTACATGATAAAATTATTCCTCTCTGAAACTTGAAAATACTTTTTGTATTAGGATTTTTAACTTTCATAGTATTCATTACCTCGATTACGTTGAGCAATGTACCTGTTTGTTTTTCTATATCAATTCCAAAAGCATTGCTTTTACCAAACTCTCCATACATGGAGGAAGAATTCATTATGTCGAACTAATCATTTATTAAAAGAATAAAATCAGATGTTTAATTCCAGTTTTGACACTCCAACAGTCCCTTTCCCCTAAATATTTTAATGAGTTGGCACATGACCTAGACAGTAACAACTGCTAATTTAACGCGCTGTCTTTGTTGACCTGTTACAGTTAAATGCATTTCATTAATCTTATATGCAAGCCCATATTTTGTTTTGGTTTTTTAAGCATTTCCCGCATGCCATCATCTGAAATACTCTCTCCAGTCTTGAGGAGAAAATGGGAGTCAATAAAATTATTTATAACTAATTTAATTAAATATGGAACATCTGAGAAAACAAAAACTTCTCTTTCTGCCTTAGGATTTTTGAAAGATATCCTATTTTCAAGAGGGTCAGTGTTAAGGTGTTTCCACATACACAGTTACTTGGCATTATTAGTGACGGAATGAATGAATGAATAAAATGATAATAGACACAGCGTCTCCTATTGTTTACGTTACCTCTATAGGGAGCTAACTAAGGTAACGGTCCTTTGTTTTGTTTACCCACGTGTGTAGACGGGGAAGCTTGACGTCACAGTATGGGTGATTCACAGCTTAAGCTGCGCGTTGGCTGACCTGGTATATATAGACCTTGGTTTGGCCATACTCTCAGCGAAGGGCCTAAGATCATTGAATAGGCCCATTCTTCGTGAAGAAGCATACTGTATGTTCGTCTGCCTGATTCAAGACATCTTATCAAAATCTCCACGGGAGTTTAAACCACAGTTTCGTGTATTTCTTTGTACTCGGCAGTGTTAAACAATTTAAACCAAATCCTAGGTAAAGTAAGAAAACGGTCAAGTGTATCCATTACCCACGTTAACATTAATCTCCTGAGAGACTAAATAGGTTTTACAAAGTAAAAGGGCCTTAAGGATTTGAAATTTATTGATTGAATGGTTTCAAGTAAGTAAGAGTTATTCCAAGAAATAAGATTAAATATGAAGCTTCATTTTCATTAAATGTTTTTGGAGCCATCACAGTTCTACCAACATAAACTTATGCCTCAAAAACTTGGATTCTTACGAAAGCCTTAGAACATAAGCTAGTTACAACTCAAAGAGCTATGGGAATAATAATAATTTGAATACACTAAGAAATAGAAAAAGAGCAACAGGGATGCTAGATCAAAC
>NC_090742.1:38090567-38095567 GCF_036898095.1 Palaemon carinicauda
AGTTCTCCTTCTTCGGATTCTATTTCTTCTCTCCCGTTCTCATTCCTGTCTCTCTCTTCTTCCTGTATTTTCTGTCCGAATCCTTTCAAATAAATCCATTATTAGTCTTGAAGATTCTTGTTTAGCTTTTTATAACAGCCTTCCTGATTCCACTTGTTGTTGATTCCTTTTTGTATTTTGGTTTTCTTCCTGCTCAAGACGAATGAAGCCGATTTTAGAATGCACCGGCATTCCATATTCCTCCTAACAGAGACTAAGAATCTTTTGGAGCTCTGACAGGAAAGCATTCACCTTTCCTATTGGTGGCGGAAGAGAAATTGAAGTCGAACAACGAGTTGGGAGAATTTGGAAGACTATTTCAGATTTGGAGCCTGTTAGGAATTTCCAAAAGGAAGCCGTCCAATTGGAGTGCCTCTCCTTAGAAGTCCTTCCTTTTTTAGAGAGAACAAAAATGATTTCAGATTGAAGAATTTTATATCTTTCTCTGGTCCTTCAATATTCTCTACTTTTGTGCAGTTTCCGCCATATTCTGCACAATCTTTACTTTTGGATATTCAACATTAAGGACTTTACTTTCTCCTTTCAAATCCTACCTACCGTAAAATGATCAACAAATAATAACTAGTTCTCCTTTTCGGATTCTTTATTTCTTCTCTCCCGTTCTCCTTCCTGTCTCCCTCTTCTTCCTGTATGTTCTGTCCGAATCCTTTCAAATAAATCAGTTATTAGTCTTTAAGATTCTTGTTTGGCTTTTCATGACTACCTTCATGATTCCACTTGTCGTTGATCCCTTTATGACGAAGTATTTTGGTTTTCTTTCAAAGTCACACTAAACAATTCTCTTAACTTTCACCAAAGCATTTTCTGCAAAACCCAAATCTTGTTTCCTTTTTAATGGCATCATGGTAAGTCGGTGATAAAAGCTTCCAAATTTTGGTTGGTCAATAAAACAATCTTCTTCTTCTTCTTCTTCTTCTTTGTCTACATCTTTTCCTGCTTCTATCAAAACGACCTTTTTACCTTTTCTAATATTTATGCTTGAGACGAATGACAGTTTGAAAGCAATTTCGGATTGCACTGGTATTCCATATTTCTCCTTTTGGAGTTCTGACAGGAAAGCATTCAACTTTACTATTGATGACGAAAGATAAATTGGAGACAAACATGGACTTCGGGGAGCTTTGAAGACTCTTTGAAGACTTTTTGGAGCCTGTTAGCGATTTCCAAAAGGTCTTCAAGTTTTTTAAAAAATATGCTAGATTCAGGAACTCTATATTGTTGGCTCGGCGGGGCTGCCCGCTTCCCGCTGGCTGGGCGGGCCTCCCCCCTCCCCGCTGGCTGGGCGGGCCTCCCCCCTCCCCGCTGGCTGGGTGGGCCTCCACCCTCCCCGCTGGCAGGGAGGGCCTCCCCCCCTCCCCGCTGGCAGGCCGGAGCTCCCCCCTCCCTGCTGGCAGGGCGGGGCTCCCCCCTCCCCGCTGGCAGGGCGGGGCTCCCCCCTTCCCGCTGGCAGGGCGGGGCTCCCCCCTTCCCGCTGCTAGGGCGGGGCTCCCCCCTTCCCGCTGGAAGGGCGGGGCTTCCCCCTCCCCGCTGGCAGGGCGGGGCTCCCCCCTTCCCGCTGGCAGGGCGGGGCTCCCCCCTCCCCGCTGGCAGGGCGGGGCTCCCCCCTTCCCGCTGGCAGGGCGGGGCTCCCCCCTTACCGCTGGCAGGGCAGGGCTCCCCCCTTCCTGCTGGCCGGGTGGGGCTCCCCCTTTCCCCCTGGCCGGGCGGGGCTCCCCCCTTCCCGCTGGCCGGGTGGGGCCCCCCCACATCCCGCTGGCCGGCCGGGGCTCTCCCCTTCCCACTGGCAGAGCGGGGCTCTTCCCCTCCCGCTGGCAGGGCGTGGTCCCCCCTTCCCGTTGGCAGGGCGTGGGCCCCCCTTCCCGCTGGCAGGGCGGGCTTCCCCTTCCTGCTGGCAGGGCGGGGCTCCCCCCCTTCCCGCTAGCAGGGCGGGGCTACCCCTTCCCGCTGGCAGGCCGGGGGTACCCCCCTCCTGCTGGCAGGGCGGGGCTCCCCCTCCCACTGGCAGGGCGGGGCTCCCCTTCCCGCTGGCAGGGCGGGGCTCCCCTTCCCGCTGGCAGTGTGGGGCTCCCCCCTTCCCGCTGGCAGGGTGGGCCCAACCTTCCCGCTGGTAGGCCGGCCCCCACCCTGGCAGGGCAGGGCTACCCCTCCCCGCTGGCAGGCCGCCCCCCACCCTGGCAGGGCAGGGCTACCCCTTCCCGCTGGCATGGCGGGGTTCCTTCCTTCCTGCTGGCATGGCGGAGCTCCCCTCTTCCTGTTGGCAGGGTGAGGCCCCCCCGTTCTTGCTGGCAGGGGGCTCCCCTTCCCGCTGGCAGGGGGCTCCCCCTTCCCGCTGGCAGGGCTGGGATCCGCCTTCTCGCTGGCAGGGCGGGGTTCCCCCCCTTCCCGCTGACATGGCGGGGCTCCCCCCTTCCCGCTGGCAGGGCGGGGCTCCCCCTTCCTGCTGGCAGGGGGCTCCCCTTTTTTCTGCTGGCAGGGGGGCTCCCCCTTTGCTGCTGGCAGGGGGGCTCCCCCTTTCCTGCTGGCAGGGTGGGGCTACCCCTTCCTGCTGGAAGGGCAGGGCTCCCTGTTAAAAAATCTAAAAAATACTGTATATAAATATATATATATATATATATATATATATATATATATATATATATATATATATATATATATGTAAACATTATATATACACACAGATATTTATGCATATACATATATCTACATACATAGTTTTCGTATAGTTTGGAGTATTGGCAGTAGCCTACTAGACACAGATCCCGATATAGCAGGGATAAATTGACTTTCAAAGGGCATATGACAAGCAATAATCTAAAAAAAAAATTAGAATCTTGATCCTGGTATTTTCAGCACAGTTTGAGAGCTCTATGAGGGTTGGTTCTTCATGTTATTTTCTCCGGTAGTATGGTGGAAACTCTTAAACTGGACTTTTGAATCTACTCAGGAATGGGTTCAGTCATACGAGGGACTAATTTCAGGCCATCATCTTTACAGAATCCAAATTCTTCCATGTAGATTCCAACTGTGCTTTGAACTGATCCAATTCCATAAACATCGACAACAGCTGATCAAAGTTTTCTCGGTCACCAAGAAACACTGTTCCTTCAGGTTGATCCTTAATCACATCACTATTACTGATTACTGAAACATTTTCAACCATGTATATGCCAGGACTGTTTCCAATTCAAAAGAAAAAGCATAGAACTCATAATTACCTAGTTTGTTTTGGAAACTAGTTGATTGTTTAGATTTGAAGAGATGGCGGAGTGTCATATATAGTAGGATATGTTTTCATCTTCCACTGCCCACCTGTTGCTGCTTTACACATATCTTGACTAACTGTTAGTACTAATATTCATTCTCGATTTGATAGGTCCCTCTTACGACACATTAATGTAAATACAGATTGTAAAACATAAGCAGGAATTTCTTGGGTGAGAGTACACTCGAGAACACTATTTTATCTTATTTCTCTTCCTCTTGTTTTGTTAAAGTTTTTATAGTTTATATAGGAGATATTTATCTTGATGTTATTACTCTTCTTTAAATATTCTATTTTCCTTTTTTCCTTTCCTCACTGGGCTATTTTCCCTGTTGGAGCCTCTGGGATTATAACATCCTGCTTTTCCAAGTAGGGTTGCAGCTTAGCTAATAATAATAATAATAATAATAATAATAATAATAATAATAATAATAATAATAAGGAACGTCACTAGATTTGGTGGGCCATAGAAGCGTCTTAGTTTCTTTGAAGGCATTGAGTAATCTAGTGTAAAGCTCAAGACTAACCTCTTTGATCCAGTCATCATCTCACAAATTACAAGCAGAAAGAAAAATTGTTTTCAGTGATTCCCAAGATTTACAAAATATCTCTGTGTCATTATATAGGGTAATCAGAAGTCGATCCTGTCTTTCATATCAGAACAGTGTTCAATCTTCAACCTGAGATTGACTAGTTATTTCACCAGCTTGTTCATTATTGTTATTGTTGCATAGATTCTCATTATACACATTTCTAAATGACAAAGTTTTAGAACCCGAACTTTGTGAATAACTTTTTTTTTTTTTTTTTTTTTTTTTTTTTTTTTTTTTATAAAATCGTAGACGCGAAAATGCTTTCTCTATACATCTTTACTTGTCTGGTGTTTCCTCAGTTTCTGTGATGGTGTAACACTGCTGAGGTATTCGTCTCACTAAAAAACTGCTTGGGTCGGCACTCATGGAATTAGGTCTCCCTTGCGAAAAGATCTAGTCCTCTTATTTTATATAGTAAATCTTCATCATTTAGTTAAATTTCCTTTTCTTCAATGTTTTTATACGCATCTGAGTGGAACTTCTGCAAGCTATGTATATTACCAGAGTCCTTTACCTTGTCACCTTTACAAAATATACAGTATTTACTAAATATCACTATTCAACATCTTTTTTTGGCGACTTATTCACTTACATTCAAGCATTTGTTTTTATGCTTAACAATGTGCGGCGACCAATTCAAAAACACTCTCGTCGGCACTTTATAAACTAGTAAATAAACAAATGAACAAATAAGTAAGAAAAATAATTAATCTTAACTTCGAACTACATTTGAATAAATACCTTTAAATTTTCTATAAAAACTTAAAGGCACTTTATCTTTTAAAATGAGTTTGGAATTTGTCAGGAGAAAAAAACATCACTTGCTTATTTAGATATATCGGTTTGAAACGGATATAAAAGTTTTGGTATCTATTTGGATATAACGTAAACTTTGACTAAAAAAACGTATGTAGCAAGGACGTATTTATAATGCAATGTGTAATTACAGATTAGTTATTTTTTCCAGAGAGGACTTCGTTTGCAAAGAGAAATATGTTAAAATCAAGATTTTTTTTTTGCTTTGTCTGTGTACATTTTGTATTCCTTTAGAAATACATATTATACTATTGAAATGTTTGCTCTTT
>NC_090742.1:38100567-38125567 GCF_036898095.1 Palaemon carinicauda
AGATGGAGAACGCTGACCAGAAACATCGACCCCACATAAAAGTGGGAAAAGATGCAGACAAAGAAGAAGAAGAAGATTGATAATTATTGACTGATTGGTTAGCACATTACGTAAAAGAAAATAAACTTGGTAAAGAATGTAGATTATATTTGATGTCACGGTTTATTTCCAGAAACAAACTTAGATTACAAACTATCTGAGGAATAGTTTTTGAAGGAATACATATATATATATATGTATATATATATATATATATATATATATATATATATATATATATATATATATATATATATATATATATATATATATATATATATATATATATATATATATATATATATATATATATATATATATATATATATATATATATATATATATATATATATATATATATATATATATATATATATATATATATGTATACATATATATATGAAAATAACTTATTTGATAAAGGAAGTGCAATATGCAGGTTATCCAGTGCATGATTTAGGGTCCTGAAATCTTAGGTTATGGGAAAAATTTGTAATTGACCCTTTGTGTAAGAAAACGTCTTCCCAGAATCTATGTGCAGAGACAGATAATCCTTTTTACAGATGCTCCTCATTTACTCAAGTTGGTCAGGAATAACTTCATAGATTTTTGGTTCATGTTGCCAAACGCAGATAGAATATCATATCATCCGATAAGATAAATGGTGAAGAAATCCAAAACATACTTTGGACTGACTTAGAAAGTAAGTTTGATTCACCTACACGTTTATGGGTCGGAACCTACACAGTTGTGGTCAAGAAGGTGCGGTAATGCTCTTAATTTTCTTGGAGGAAAGGAAAGTTGCTTTTCAAGAATAATGAATGGAAAGTAACAGCTCAGTTTATATCTTAATGGATGAATGGTTTGATATTATGAATTCTTCATCCATAAAAGGCGACAAACCTACTCGATTTGCTTTCGGCGTAAATTTTGAGTATATTGAATTCAATGAAGAATCATGAATATGTGATGAAATTCTTGAAGTAACTGACTGAACCATACACAGAGAATGAAACACCTGCAAGTACACTCAGTGTTGATACTGAAAAGGAATCTTTGAGGCATACAGGTATATAGTTAAAAAATTACTCTTCAAAATCTACCTGATCTTAAAAACAAGTGTCCAGTGTTGTTGCAAATGATAAATGTTAGATACGAGTATATGTAATGAACACAGATGGTCTTTATGTATCCTTACATTTTTTCTTTTCCCAATTAAGCAAGATGAGAGAAATCTTTTTCGCTGTCCATGGTGAAAAACTTCAGAGTAGGGAATCATTGCATAAAAACTCTTTATGACGAGATGAGGTTATTTTGTGCATTTTAAAATAAAAAAAAAATAATTTCAATAAAAAATCAAGAGATTACAGAAGTATAAAACGGAAATATATGAAAATTGTCATATAGAAACATCGTAAATAAATTGAGAAATAATTTATGACACTAAATAATACCTTATTCATACTTCTATACGAGTAATGAACTGAAATTATTTAGTGTCATGTTTTCTCTAACGATGCTACATTAGTGAAGAGTGATAGAGTTCTCTAACGATGCTACATTAGTGGAGAGTGATACAGTAAACAACAATATATCAAATTTCCATGAGAAAGAATATCCTTTAAGAAAATCCTTTAATTAGAAATAGGTAATGAGTGAATAAAAAAGGTAAATACGCAAAGGTTCCTTTAAGGCAAAGGTGTTGATGACGTCATGCGCGGAAGTGGCATAGATCTTACCACGGTCCAGATATACCAGGTCAGCCAGACAGCGTACCGATTTTAAGCCTCTTCTGCGCACCTACGTCATCTGAAGGGGCCTAGTGTTGCGAGACCCATTAAGAGCGTAGATCTATCACACAGTCAATGT
This sequence comes from Palaemon carinicauda, assembly GCF_036898095.1. Lineage (NCBI taxonomy): Eukaryota > Metazoa > Arthropoda > Malacostraca > Decapoda > Palaemonidae > Palaemon > Palaemon carinicauda. Next base: position 38,102,476 of record NC_090742.1, read on the forward strand.
AAATAAAACAACATTTTACCTTTGGAAAATATTTTATTAAGTTACAACTTTCATTTTTTTTCTTAGGGCCTCCCTGCATGGTTGTCCTTAAGGTTTTCTATACTTTATCAAATCATTAAGATTTCGCATTCGAAAACATACCGATATCTTAACAAAAAAAGCAATAATATCGTCAGGAACTTCAATACCAGACTGTTTTAATTCTAAATAAAGCTTTATAAAACAATTTTTTCCCTCCATGAGAACTTCGCCGTGTACAGCATTAAAAATCTCCCGCATATTAACAACTGTGAAAAAAAACTGACTAGAAGGTGCCTGTAATTCCCCCCGATTAACACATGCTATCCAAGTATCATTCCTTAGCACTTCTTCAGTCTTATTTCCTAACTCAGGATATTTTACACAAAATTTCTTTACAATATATCCACCAATGTATTTAAGAGCTTCTTCCTCAATTACTCCCCCAATATCTTTCTTTATTTCTTTATTTGCTCTCAAGGTCTTCTTCCTCGTCTAAAGCATCTTTCTCTATATCAAAATCTAAATTTCTGAATATCTGCGTTGTTAGGCATATTTCTAACGCTAAGTCCCTTTCTTTCTTGATAGATCCATCGTCTTTGGCTGATTCATGAGATTTTTCAACAGTGGCGATATTACACTTTTCACTTAATACTTTTATTTCCTTTCCTAGTAACATTTTTTTTAACCGAAATTTAAAGTTCACAGCATGAGGATGATCATAGTGCCCATCCATTTCCCTTATACACCCAAAGAAATGTTCAAGGCAATCTTGATTTAGTCTTTGTGTAAGTAGGTAGTCAATACTATAAAAGCCTTTTAACATATCAAACAAAGCAATGGTAGATTTACATGATAAAATTATTCCTCTCTGAAACTTGAAAAGACTTTTTGTATTAGGATTTTTAACTTTCATAGTATTCATTACCTCGATTACGTTGAGCAATGTACCTGTTTGTTTTTCTACATTAATACCAAAAGCATTGCTTTTATCAAACTCTCCATACATGGAGGAAGAATTCATTATGTCGAACCAATCATTTATTAAAAGAATAAAATCAGATGTTTGATTCCAGTTTTGACACTCCAACAGTCCCTTTTCCCCTAAATATTTTAATGAGTTGGCACATGACCTAGACAGTAATTGAACTGCTTATTTAACGCGCTGTCTTTGTTGACCTGTTACAGTTAAATGCATTTCATTAATCTTATATGCAAGCCCATATTCTGTTTTGGTTTTATTAAGCATTTCCCGTATGCCATCATCTGATATACACTCTCCAGTCTTGAGAAAAAACCGGAGTCAATGAAATTATTTATAACTAATTTAATTAAATGTGGAACATCTGAAAAAACAAACTTCTCTTTCTGCCGTAGGATTTTTGAAAGATATCCTATTTTCAAGAGGGTCAATGTTAAGGTGTTTCCACATACGCAGTTACTTGGCATTATTAGTGACGGAATGAATGAATGAATAAAATGATAATGGACACAGCGTCTCCTATTGTTTACGTTACCTCTATAGGTAGCTAACTAAGGCAACGGTCCTTTGTTTTGTTTACCCACGTGTGTGAGACGGGGAAGCTTGACGTCACAGTATGGGTGATTCACAGCTTAAGCTGCACGTTGGCTGACCTGGTATATATAGACCTTGGATCGTACCAAGGTCTCGTACTGCTGTCCGGCTGACCTCATATCGCTCGCTTGCGACAACAACGTCGTAACTCAAAAAAACAAATGTATTTTGAGTTATCCATATAGACATATTCATCTTCAAATGCTGATTTTTTTTGGCAAAAGTGTCATAATTGTAGCTAAAAAATTGATCGCTAGAGGCGCTAAATGTCCTAACGACATAACATAATATGAGTGTGTTTTAATTTATTAAAATGGCTCTCCTGAAAAATATCTTTTTTTGAGTTATGACAACGTTGTCGAAAACGAGCGATATATGTTGATATATGTAGATCTTGGGCATGCCCTGGCTGTCACTTTTGTTCGTAATTGACGACTTTTAGCTAAAAATTCAATGAGGAGCAGCATACTACTCCTAGAGTTTTACAGATATCCAAATGATTTTCACAGGGTTTGATGAGTGTTATGTGAACTACATTCATACCAATTTTCGTATTGATACTTGCCATAAAAAAAGTCACAGTAGCCATTTTTCGATATTTGCGGGAGGCCGATTTTCGGCGACGCCATAAATTACTCGTAGAATATTTCGCATATCTAGAAGAAATTTTCATGGATTTATGGGATGGAGATTTACTTTGTCCATATCAATTTTCATTTTGATATTTGCCATAGAAAAGCCACAGCAAACATTAATTTCGGTATGGATTGAATGGTTATTTTTGGCAATGGAGTAAATTGTTCCTAGAATAATTCACATATCCAAATGAAAATTTCAGGGATTGATGTGAAACAGTTTCTCTGTTCCTACCATAGTTTCCCTGTTCTATAATTGAAAAAAACACAGCTATCAGGTAGCCTCGGAAATATGATTTTAAATGTGGCAGCATTACAGTGAACTGCGTGATAGTGAGCGACATCAACGAAGGACAATGCCCATCTCATAAACAATATCCGTCCAGAGTTGCAGCTAGTATTAGTAAGCATTTGATGAAGGATGATTGATTCATCATTAGTATTCAATCGACTTACGGGATTTATTGAACAAAGGTTTCTTTGCCTTATAATCAGGAACAATATTCTATTACCTTATACCTTGAAGGTAGAATTAGGAAGGAAATGCATGTAACATTTGATTGTTTTATTAGCAAAATATACAACATTTCATAAAATATAGAATCTCCGGTTTTAACGAATATGAAAATATTAAAAAAATTTTGTCAATGTCCTAAAAGGATAAGTTTTGAAATACAGGCAGAATCCTTTGGCATCTAATTCTCACTAATGCGATGACGAGGTTCGGATACAGAAGAATTGTTAGGATTCCTTTGGTGCGGTGACGACCAGCTCTCCCTCCTTGGAGAGAAGGGAAGTGATGGCGTCCACTCTGATGGCGGCTGGTAACTTGACCCGACGGCTGAAGCTCTTATTTGAAGATCTTCCGTCCTTGTCCTTCACTTCCTTCACACCCTCCACCTGGATCTCATTCTGCTCTAGAGCCTTTACTTAGAGGTCTCCGCCAACAAAGTCTCGGACATCGATTTTGACCTGAAGGTCAAAAAGACTAGAATTATTTATAGTCGACTTTACTGGGTATATATCAGGGGAAAATTTTCCACAAGATATGCTCCTTTAATAGCAGTAAAGCAGTATCCTGTACAAAAAGAAGTCCACACAAACAGAACCACCAGTTCTTTGGGGTCATCTGTTTCATGAACGTGGGACTATGCTTAGTAAACAAAACGCATACTATTAATGCTAACAATTTAGAGAAAAAATTATATAGATGAATTGGTTTTCTTTTCACTGATGTACAGTTTTTTTTTTTTTTTTTAAGAATAATTAAATTTTGTATAGTAAATAGTTACAGAAATGTAAAATTAGATGGTACTTATACTTAGAATACATCTTATTAGGCTCAAGGGAATAAAAGTCACTGTACATAAATTTATATTATGAGATTCCAAAGTTTAAGATGGAGTTTTAATAAGATTAAATGCAATTATGAAGATTATTACTTAAAATGGAATGAATATAGCTTACCTTTAGAGAATGGTCATCCCCCACCAGAGACATTTGTTGGTCCTCCAAGAGGTTTATATCATGTGTATCTTTGAAGAGGTTCCTCTCCTGTAACAAGGTCATCTCAGGGGTGTGGTTGAAAACCCTACTTGCAGCATCTTCAAAATCTTGGTGAGCCTTTGCAAAGAAGTCATCGTGAGAACTGGACATATCTCGAGAAAACAGACTGTCAGTCATGTTCAAGCCTTCAGTAATGTGTCCTTGCAGATTATAGTTTTGGCTATTTTCAGGAATTGACTGAGACCTGCCTGTTTGTTTCGAGGAGTGAGATGAAGACATGAGTGCACTTGCGTGGTTCGATAAACTGTGCGATGTGTTTCCAGATGAGACCGTTTCCCTATCTAGAGATCGAGGAGTTGCGGACGATTTAATATCTTTTTGTTTCTTTGGAATAGTGATTATTAATACACCATCAGAAGACTTTGAAGATGAAACAGCTTCAGAGTTTACCAGTCCTGGAAAGACGAAATTCCTGCGGAAACTTTTGGTAGAAACAGAGCCTCCATCTTTCTTCTCTACTTTTCCTTCGACAACCAACTCATTTTCATCAATAACTTTAATCTTCAAGTCCTCTGTTCTGAAATCATGGACATCCAACACCACCTGCAAAGAAAAGTGTGATTATAATATATCGTTTGGTTTTATGTATATTTTGAAAAGATAAAAAAAAATGTCAGTTACTTGAAGTGTAGATATATAAAATGTGAGACCGTTACATGAACTGACGTTAACATATTATCATACCTAAAGCAATGTATGATGTTTCCCATTTATTATGTGTCTCATTTATTATATGTCTCTTGTAAATAAATACACCCCCTATGTACTCATATGTGTACATGCTTCATATTGTAATGTTATTATGCATAGATGTCTATTTCATTATTAAGTGTGGCAACGCCCCGAAGATATGGCAACAATGTACCTCCCAGCCTTGGGGCATCACACAGGGTGCTTGTATTGTCGTTCGTCACCCAAGGCAGACGTATTTCCTGCCTGTTGTATTTGATTCGTATATTGCACCTTCTCAATAGAACTTACATTAATTTCAAGATTGTGTTTCCTTCCCAACCTCCCAGGAACACCCCCAACATGGCGCAGTGAGTATTTTGTGAGAAGAGAGTGCTTTTACAAGTTTTTCAAGCAACACAAGATGACGATTACAGCCGCCATTACTCTCCCCGTGAATCTCCATGGATTTATTGTGCAGTTCATGTGCATTTAAGTGTAGTGTTCGTTGCCCATAGTGACTTATAAGTGGACCCTTTTAGTGCAGTGTGCCTTAGTGACTGTTAAGTGACCTCCTCATGTGCTGTGTCTCGTAATTAAGTACAAGAACGAGCTTAGCACATAATTCAACCTGACCGGCACACTGACATCTAGTCACTTTGAACGCTTCCGGGCAACTGACCGTGACGTCACCGAGGGGAGTGACTACTGCTCGTCGAACAGACTCCTCCCCCTCCCTACCTGAACCATACCGCTACACTTAGTATAATGTGCACATATTCGTAAGAATCATATTATTTCTGAATCTTTTGGAAAATTGAACTTTTATTTCTTACATATTTCTTCTTGATATGTTAATATTAATGTTTTTACAATAAACCATGTCGGAATCGGAATTTCACGAGGAATCTTCTGATATACGAGAAGCAGAGGTAGAGGAAGGATTTAATCCTAATGTTGGAGCTTTCGGTGGATTAATTGGGGAGGAAGTATACCAGTTGCCACCGCCACTCACCCCACATTATACAACTCCTCCATCAGCTTCAGGAGCCGATTTTCTTCATTTCATCAAGTATCTTGAACAATGTCGTATACAAGAGGATGCAAGAAGGCGCCAAGAAGAGGATTTTCGACGCAGAGAGGACGAACAACGTCGACAGGAAGAAAGTGCTCGCTTTACAGCATTGTTGCAGAGGTTGCTTACTGTTACCTCCCAACCTGACAGCACACATAGCCTTTCAGTCAATACATCGTCTACATCGTCAGTACCTACTTTTTCATCTTCAAGTTCATCAGTAATACCTGCCCCTCAAAAAGCTATCACCCAGAACCCGCCTCCCCTTCAAGCAGATGCCAGTTTTCAAGTTTTTCGAGAATGGAGACGTCGATGGGAAGATTATTCTATCATGGTGGATTTATCCAAGCTACCTAGAGAGAAGCAACTCATTCAGCTTAGAATGTGCCTCACTCTCGAGACGCAGAGGATCTTGGAGCACACCCTGGATATTCCACCCAGCACAGCCAAGACAGTAGAAGAGGTCTTAGATGAGCTGCAGGATCACGTGAAAAGTCTACGCAACGAAGCCCTACGCCGAAGGGAACTCTTAAGTTGTAAGCAGTTTGAGGGAGAATCTTTTTCAGAGTTTTACGTGCGACTTAAGCATATAGCTGAAGAGGTGGACGTCTGTCCGGGGAATTCATCAGTGTGTGAGGAAACTCAAATGAAGATGATAATTCTCATGGGTATCAGGGATGGGGAACTTGTCCAGAAACTCATCTCTCTTGATGCAACAGCTTCACTGCAGGAGGTGGTCAATACTTGTCGCTCATATGAGGCGGCCAGGAAGGCTACTTCTGCCATTCGAGCACCAACCTCCCAGCTACGTGTTGTTTCAACATACAAGAAACAGAAAGGAGGTGGTAAATATCATTCTTCAACCCCACCACCCAAACCAGCCACTCCCTGCCAGTGTTGTGCACGTACCCACCATTCTTCCGAAGTTTGCCCAGCCTTAGAAAGCAGCTGCAAGAACTGTGGTCGACGAGGTCATTGGGACAGGACTCCTAAGTGCCCAGCCAATGCAGCACAGTGCCGAGTTTGTAACCGTGTGGGACATTACGATAAATACTGTAAGACAAAGAGAAATGACAGTACACAGGGTGGCTCTTCAAGTGACAAAGCTACCCCATCGTCAGGTAAATCAAAGGTCGTAAAGAAGTCCAGCTGTCGTCGAGTCAAAACTTTCGGCAAGTCGCCTAAGCCTGTCTGTGTTCTTCTAACATATGGAGATGTTACATCCCGAATTCAGATGTTACCTGACACAGGCGCCGAAGTCTCCGTGGTAGGACCCCAGCATCTTGACCTACTGAAAATACCTAGGAGTAGTTTGAAGCCATTTCCTACAACTGTAACTCTAACTGCCGACGGTTCAGCCATGACACCTGCTTTGGGTACCTTCCAAGCCACTCTTACTCTGGGTAAGCAGTCCTGTTCTGCTGTTATACAGGTCCACGACGGTGTCCAAACTCCTTTGTTGTCTTACAGCCACTGTAAGGAATTAGCAATTATTTCTCCTGACTTTCCCAAGCCAATATTGGAAGTTAAGCATGTCAAAAGATGCAAGGAATTGCCCCTTTCTGCTACCACATCCCCTACTGAGGCAAGAGAATTTTTTCTACGGGAGTTCAAGGATGTTCTCGTCACCAAAGAAGACCTCAAGACAACACCACTCCAGCCAATGACTGGTCCTCCAATGAGGATCCACCTCAAGGATGGTGCAGTACCCTTTGCTGTCCACACTCCACGCCAAATACCCTTTGCTTTCCGCGATCAAGTTAAGGAAGAACTCGCCTCCATGGTAACCCAAGGAATCATCAAGCCTGCCGGTGAGGAACCTTCAGAATGGTGCCATCCACTTGTCGTAGTAGCTAAGGACTCAGGTGTCCGTATCACTGTTGACCTCACTAAGCTCAACAGCCAAGTGTCCCGACCAACTCACCCTTCTCCAACTCCGTTCGCTGCCATCCGTAGTGTTAATTCGAAGGCAAGGTATTTCACTACAGCAGATGCCTTATGTGGATATTGGCAGATGGCATTTGCTGAAGAGGATCAACACTTGACAACCTTCATTACACCGTACGGCCGTTTCAAGCATTGCAGAGGCCCAATGGGTTTTGCAGCTACAGGGGACGCCTTCTGTCTCCGCGGTGATATGGCTCTTCAAGGAATGCGGAACTGTGTAAAGGTCGTGGATGACATACTTCTTTCGGATGAAGATTACTTCACTCATCTTCAACAAATCTACGAGATGCTTCTTCGATGCCGTAAATTCAGGATTACTCTCAACAGAGACAAGTTTGTGGTTGCTGCATCTCAAGTGTCCTTTTGTGGATATCAGCTCTCAGAAGAGGGTATAGCAGCTGATCCTGGCAAAGTTAGTGCAATCCGGGATTTTCCAACTCCTACCAATTTGACTGACCTTCGATCATTCATGGGTTTAGTGAACCAGTTGGCTGAATTTACCCCTGATATTGCTGCTACAGCTCAGCCCCTACGACCTCTGATGAGCCCCAAGAGAGCATTCGTTTGGACTCCTGATCATGACGATGCATTTCGTCGAGTCAAGGCCGCCTTGGTAAGCCCCCCAGTCCTTGCCTCCTTTGATCCTGCATTGCCGGTAATCCTCCAGACTGACGCCTCTCGCCTATATGGAATTGGATACGCCCTTCTACAGGACCATAGTAATGGCAGACTTCGCCTAGTTCAATGTGGCTCCCGCTTCCTCACAGATGCCGAGTCCCGCTACGCTACTATAGAGTTAGAATTGTTAGCTGTGGTGTGGGCTATGTCTAAGTGTAGATTGTATCTAGCTGGTCTTCAGCATTTTACCCTGATGACTGATCACCGGCCACTCATCCCAATTCTCAATCATTATACACTTGATGCAGTGGAGAATCCTCGCCTTCAGCGTCTCAAGGAAAAGATTTCACCGTACCTATTCACAGCAGTGTGGCAAGCTGGAAAGCAGCTCAGCATTCCAGATGCCTTATCTCGAGCTCCAGTCAGTCAGCCTACTCCTGAAGATGATATCACTTGTGCTGATGTCGCAACACACGTCAGATATATCGTCAATGTCAATGCTGTCATCGCCGAAGAAGATTCTACGCCCCAAGATGCAGATAGGACACTTCAGGAACTCCGAGCTGCAGCAAGAGCTGATCCATCGTATACCTGCCTCGTGAATTGTGTGACTTCAGGATTTCCATCAAGCCGTTATAACCAACACCAGTCGTTACTCCCTTTCTGGAAATTAAGGGAAAACCTCTCAACTGATGGTGATCTGGTTCTCTACGGAGCAAGAATTGTTGTCCCTGCTGCCCTCCGCCGTCGTACTCTCGCTCGTCTACATGATAGCCATCGAGGAGTGGAAGCCACAAAGCGACGTGCAAGACAGACTGTTTTTTGGCCGGGAATTGATTCAGACATCACCAGTACTGTCAGAGCTTGTGAATCATGCCAAATGTTGCAGCCTAGCCTTCAGCAGGAACCCTTATTGAATGATGATCACCCTACGAGGCCTTTTGAGTCTGTCTCAGCTGACTTTTTTAGTGTCGCCGGGAAGTCATTCCTTGTTGTAACCGACCGACTCTCTGGGTGGCCTGTTGTGGTACCATGTAAAGGAGACACTACTGCTTCCAACACCATACGTATCTTCTGTCGTTACTTCAGGGAAGTCGGTGTTCCCCTTCGTCTCAGGACCGATGGTGGCCCTCAATTCGCCAGCAAAGACTTTCAAGATTTCATGATGAGATGGGGTGTCCACCATATCATGTCGTCACCACATTACCCGCAGTCCAATGGCCATGCAGAAGCTTCCGTAAAAGCCATTAAGCACTTAATTCTGAAGACAGCACCTTCTGGCAATATTGACTGCGAAGAATTTGATCGAGGCCTTTTGGAACTGCGTAATACTCCAAACTTCACAGGCTGCCCTCCAGCACAGATTTTGTATGGCCGCCCACTCCGTACCTGTGTACCTGCTCATCCACAGTCTTTTTCAGAGGAATGGCAGGCCAAGTCTGAGGACTGTGACCGCCGTGCAGCTGCCCGTGCTGAACAAGTAAAACTACAATACGATCAACACGCCCGGCCACTTCCCAAGTTGGAAATAGGTCAGACAGTAAGGATCCAAGACCCGATATCACATCGATGGGAAAAGGTTGGCGTTGTCATGGGTTTTGGCAAATCACGGGACTATGAAGTGCGTCTCCCCAGTGGCCGAGTTTGGTGGCGTAACCGCCGCTTTCTACGTCCAGTGCCAACGCCTGAGGTTGACCCCCTCCCCCATTTACCTGTGGCCCCTTGCACGGACATAGAAAGGTCCTTAGTCTCTAACCCCCAAGTGTTCCCACGCAGATCTCAAAGGATCATTAGACAGAGTTCGCTCGAGAATGGAACTACGAGCGCGAGGGTGGAGGGAGGTGTAGATATATAAAATGTGAGACCGTTACATTAACTGACGTTAACATATTATCATACCTAAAGCAATGTATGATGTTTCCCATTTATTATGTGTCTCATTTATTATATGTCTCTTGTAAATAAATACACCCCCTATGTACTCATATGTGTACATGCTTCATATTGTAATGTTATTATGCATAGATGTCTATTTCATTATTAAGTGTGGCAACGCCCCGAAGATATGGCAACAATGTACCTCCCAGCCTTGGGGCATCACACAGTGTGCTTGTATTGTCGTTCGTCACCCAAGGCAGACGTATTTCCTGCCTGTTGTATTTGATTCATATAGTGCACCTTCTCAATAGAACTTACATTAATTTCAAGATTGTGTTTCCTTCCCAACCTCCCAGGAACATCCCCAACATGAAGTAAATAAACAGAAGAGTTACAAGCTACTAACCTTGTGGCATTCGTGATCTTCAGATACAGAAACTGCTTGATTCTCTTCTCTCATATCTTTCTCTCTTAAGGTTCTATAAGAGGTCATATCGTGTGCCCTGGACAATGTTTCTCCCTGTTTTTCCATGACTTCCTGTACTGCCTTTTCAAAGTATTGACGAAGTGATGCAAAGTGGTCGTCATGAAAGAAGAGACCTTTTTCAAACACTGGCAGAAATGATGAGTCAGCATAATCCTTTAGTGTTTTGTTGGAAATAGATTCTTCTGTCTTTTTATTAGTCAATGTGAAATCCTGAGAATTTGTATGTGAATTGGAAGAAATAGAACTAGATGAGTCAGCTGAGTGCATTTCTCTTTGATCCTTTTCTTTTGGGACCTTGATAGTAAGAATTCCATCTGATGACATTGCTGAAGTAATGGCCTCAGTCTTGACTGGACCTGGAAAAGTGAATAATCGCTGAAAGCTCCTCTGTGAAGATTTCCCTTCGATTTTCTCTTCCACTTTACCTTCAACCTTTAGTACCTTCTCATCAATAACCTTCACACTAACGTCACCAGTTGTGAAGTCTTTTACGTCTAGAACAACCTAGAAAATAAGAAAGATATATATTATGAAAGGAAGTGCGTAAAGATTTGAATATTTAGTTGCTTAAGATATACCAATACTATTTTCACCTCAAAATAAAAATCTGAACGAACCTTATGGAAAGTGTCATCTTCTGTAAGAGAAACGGCCTGATTTTCTTGCTGTAGATTCTCCTTCCGGAGGGTCCTGTAGGCAGTCATGTTGTCTCTTGTGTCAATTGCAGACGTTCTCCCAAACTTTTTCAGAACCTCCTCGACAGATTTTTCAAAGTCCCTTCGAGTAGTGTCGAAAAAGGAGTCGTGGAAGAATGATCCTTTCTCTGAGATGGACAACAGAATATCAGATTTGTCGTCCTGTGAGAAACTCTCTGGAGTGGCATCTTTGTTTCTGTCTGACTTGAGAAACTTCTCTTCAGTTATGTCAGTCGAGCTAGAGCTTGTGGCTTCCTCATTTATGTTCTGCAGTTGGAAGTTGACCTTCTTTTGGGAAATGTCTCTTTGGTTTTTCTTTGGGACACTGACTGTTAGGACACCGTCAGAGGACATAGCTGAGGACACGGCATCAGCCTTGACTAGACCAGGGAATGTGAAGCGACGACAGAAGCTCTTCTTGGAGATTGAGTTTCCTTCCTCCTTCTCAACGCATCCTTCAACCACTAGTTCGTTCTCGTCTAGGACTTTGACCTTTACATCTCCATTCATGAAGTCTCTGACGTCCAACACAACCTGAGGAGATAAGGAATCGAGTCCTTCAATACCATTTGTGTCAAGGATTCTCCTCTGAAGAATTATAGTAAAATTGAGTGTGGCAGGAGAACAACCTTCCACTTATAGTTAAACTACCTTTGATAAACAAATTAAAGTAATTTCTCAGTCACAGTTTTTATGGATCTTGGATGGAGAAATACAAATACTGTATATTAGTATCAGAACTATTGCTTTTTATCGAAGGTACCATTATTTGAAAAAATGTTGTGGACTTTACAGAAGACAAGTGATGCTTATAGAAGACAATTATCTATGACCAAGTATTGTAAAAAAATAATCTACAAAGGAATGTAAATATAAGTGTTTATAAAGATTCAAAGTTGAAGTTTATCCGATGCCTTTACTTAAATCCAACAGAATTAATTGTCATCGAACTCATTTGAGAGAGAGAGAGAGAGAGAGAGAGAGAGAGAGAGAGAGAGAGAGAGAGAGAGAGAGAGAGAGACCTACCTTATGATGAGAGTCATCTTGGGATACAGAAATGGCTTGATTGCTCTCTTTTGGATTTACTTCTCGAATCTTCCTGTAGGAATTAAGGTAATTTTCTTCGGCTGACCTCTGACCCCATTGACTCACGACCTCCTTCACGGCTTGGTCAAAGTTCTTACGGGCGTCTGCGAAGAAGGAGTCGTTGTAGAAGAGGCCTCTGGTGGCAATGGGAATGAGGCAGTCCTCCAGACCCGGCCACTCCATTGTGTAAGTCCTTCCCTCTAAGGACGTTCTATTGCTGCTTTCTGAGGAAAAGCTGCTGCTGCTGCTGCTTTTACTCACTCTGGAGGACGAACTTTTCACGCTGCTTTTCACGTCGGAGGATGAAGTCGTCTGCACAGAATCGGCAGCACAGCTGCTGAGACGAGAAGCTGGGTTGCTCTGGTGTTGCGTTGGAGCCATCCTTTCTTTATTTTCACTTGAGAAATGTAATTTAAAAACTCGTTTTGCTAAAATAATATCGAATATAAAAGAAGTAATTTTAGTCTGTAAAGTTATGTAGTTATCACAGATTCACTTCAATGGAAGAATCGAGAGTTATTGTCTTTCGTTGCTAAGAAGTCAAGAGTCTGAACTGTTCTGCTGGGCGATGCACTCTGGCCGGCTTATATACAGCAGCCCTTGGCACCCACTTGGCACTACTTACCTCCTACGGCAAGGGCGTCACCGGTGATGTCACTATGACGTAACTTTCAATTGTTCTCTATTTTGGGATGTCTGAGAGGAAAAGAGATCATTCTAGGTCTTTCGAGTTTTTTCCGCAAAGGAATTTTTTCTTTGGTTCTCTAAATGTTTGATATTTGAACTTGAGACGAAGAACAATAAATATTGCAATAAATATTTGTTTGTATGTAATGCTAGCTATTCAAGTTCGTATCAGTATAAGTAAAAAAGAGCTTCTGACTATAGTTCTCCTTTTAAGGAAGTAAAGTGGCTACCTGGACGAACTCATCTTTTTTATATATGTAGTTAAATGTCGAATGTTTTCTTTTGTTGTCATATGAATGATGACACCTGATACCGAATTATGCATAATGGAGTTTATATTGAGAAGATCATTAATATTATAGGATGATCGTTATAATCTGTTTTTATTAACGCACACACACCTAATCATATATATATATATATATATATATATATATATATATATATATATATATATATATATATATGTATACATATATGTATATATATGTATACATATATATATATATATATATATATATATATATATATATATATATATATATGTATATATATACAAATATATATGTATATATATATATATATATATATATATATATATATATATATATATACATATATATATGTGTGTGTGTGCGTGTGTGACTGGTTTATATATATATATATATATATATATATATATATATATATATATATATATCTATATATATATAGATATATATATATATATATATATATATATATATATATCTATATAGATATAGATATAGATATATATATATATATATATATATATATATATATATATATATATATATATATAAACGAGTTAATGCCTTTTCTGCTCTTGGTGTCATTATCATTCGTACCTCTTCTCATCCAACTCGATCTGTTTTTCCTGAATATATATATATATATATATATATATATATATATATATATATATATATATATATATATATATATATATATATATATATATATATATATATATATATATATATATTACCTTGGTCTAAACTGAAGATATAAAGAAGAAAGACAGATGATTTGAACTTCTTTGTTTGTCTTGCAAAATTGTTTTTTGATTTGTTCATGTTTCCTGAGAGAGAGAGAGAGAGAGAGAGAGAGAGAGAGAGAGAGAGAGAGAGAGAGAGAGAGTCCGGGTCCAAAGAATAAATGTAATTTCCTCTTGCTCAAAAGTCCTCATGCTTAAAAGGAAAGATATTTCGAGTTCGATAAAACTACTTCCTCTTTTTTTTTTTTTCGTCTGCCGAGATGTTGACATAAATGGTTGTGTTGACAACTGTTCGTTTTGTTTATGCATCATTTATTTGTTATGGATAAGGTTTTGATATGTATGTTCTCAATTCTAACATACAGATCAAATTACGTTTGTATTTACGTATGATAAATATAATTTGATTTTGGTTGATAAGCAATGCAGTGAACAGAAATTAGCGTGAATCAGCATTTAAGTTACATTCACCAGAAAAACGAAGTGTGGAAAGAAATCGAAGTGTATGCAAATTGGTTGTGTGGGCGAATGTAAAGCCTAAAAATAGGCAAGATATCTAGGAATGAGATCACTTGCGTTTATTTATTTCATGCATGTATTTTATTGCATGATTTCATAATATAGAGATATTGACATCGACATTCGTTATATTATATAGAGCAGCGTTCCATCAGCCATAGAAGATTTGATTCTAAGTATACATGACTAAGTAATGGAAGCAGCGATCTCTCTCTCTCTCTCTCTCTCTCTCTCTCTCTCTCTCTCTCTCTCTCTCTCTCTCTCTCTCTCTTCATTATCCTGGGACCTTCTAGACTCCAGAGTTTAATAATCTCTTAAGCATTAATCATATGTTTGGATTCGAGTGGTTGTTTCATGCGACGTCACAACAGTGACGTCATCAGGGTGTAGGCTTCTTGCCAAAACTGGTTCGCCCACTGGCCAAGGTGATGGTGTACCTTCCCCATCGGTCTGCCAGGGCATTCATTTCTTGTATTATTTATGGAATTTTTTGGGCCTTCATATGGACATCAACGGATGCTTGATTAGTGTTCTTGGATAGGGAGCGAAGTACGACTACTGTCGAGTCCTGGTCGTACCGTACCGGGCATTCTAGGGGACATTCACGCAATTATACGTCTGGCACCACTCTACTGTATATGCTACCTTTCACGTCACGACTCCATCATATTCATATGTGACCAATATTAGTTAGATTATATTAGTTTGAAGAATACGTTTTCATACAATTTAAGAATAGTTATTTATTATATGAATTAGATAAATATTGACTAAAAACTGTACATGGAATAAGAGCCTACATATGTTCGTATGTTGTTTAAATGAATAAATAAAATCATTTTTATCTTAAATTCTCTCCATTTGCTATTATTCCAAACTTGGCTGGTATGCAGCGCATGTACAAATAAAGAAACCATTATTATTATTATTATTATTATTATTAGATGTTAAGCTACAACCCTAGTTGGAAAAGCAGGATGCTATAACCCAAGGGGCTCCAACATGGGAAAATAGCCCAGTGAGGAGAATACAAGGAAAAATAAAATATTTTAAGAACAGTAACAGCATTAAAACAAACATTTCCTATATAAACTATGAAAACTTTAACAAAACAAGATAGAAATTGACTTTGGAGTGTCCTTCTCCTAGAAGAGCTGCTTACCATAGCTAAAGAGTCTCTTCTACCCTAACCAAGAGGAAAGTAGCCACTAAACAAATACAGCGCAGTAGTTAACCCCTTGGGTGAAGAAGAATTGTTTGGTAATCTCAGTGTTGCCAGGTGTATGAAGTCAGACTATTCGGTGTATGTGTATGTAAACAGGAAAATGAGCCATAAATAGAGAGAAGGATCTGGCCAGTGAAAGGACCCCATAACTATCTAGCGGTAGTATCTCAACGGATTGCCATGTTCACGTCCTGAAATATAATACAAATATTCCTGTTATATAAAATAGATATAGAAACCTCTCATTAGTTTTAAATAGCTATATTTAATTAGAAGAAACATACTTAGCAACACACCTTGGTCTGATCTTGGACATGTACCAAATTTTCTACTAGAATTTTTCTCGTATGCTTGAGAAATACCACACCTGAAAAGAAAAAGGCATCCGCATGGCCCAACATTTGGTTTAATAATGGATGGAGGAGATTTCAGAGTAGTAAAATTGGCTGAATTTTACACGAAATGTCTGCATGAATGCTCCATACTTACAGCTTGGAAAATCTTTATCATTTTACTAATTCACTAAATGAGAGACAAATGTGTATGTAAACAGGAAAATGAGCCATAAATAGAGAGAAGGATCTGGCCAGTGAAAGGACCCCATAACTATCTAGCGGTAGTATCTCAACGGATTGCCATGTTCACGTCCTGAAATATAATACAAATATTCCTGTTATATAAAATAGATATAGAAACCTCTCATTAGTTTTAAATAGCTATATTTAATTAGAAGAAACATACTTAGCAACACACCTTGGTCTGATCTTGGACATGTACCAAATTGTCTACTAGAATTTTTCTCGTATGCTTGAGAAATACCACACCTGAAAAGAAAAAGGCATCCGCATGGCCCAACATTTGGTTTAATAATGGATGGAGGAGATTTCAGAGTAGTAAAATTGGCTGAATTTTACACGAAATGTCTGCATGAATGCTCCATACTTACAGCTTGGAAAATCTTTATCATTTTACTAATTCACTAAATGAGAGACAAATGTGTATGTAAACAGGAAAATGAGCCATAAATAGAGAGAAGGATCTGGCCAGTGAAAGGACCCCATAACTATCTAGCGGTAGTATCTCAACGGATTGCCATGTTCACGTCCTGAAATATAATACAAATATTCCTGTTATATAAAATAGATATAGAAACCTCTCAT
This sequence comes from Palaemon carinicauda, assembly GCF_036898095.1. Lineage (NCBI taxonomy): Eukaryota > Metazoa > Arthropoda > Malacostraca > Decapoda > Palaemonidae > Palaemon > Palaemon carinicauda. Next base: position 38,119,335 of record NC_090742.1, read on the forward strand.
TAGTTTTAAATAGCTATATTTAATTAGAAGAAACATACTTAGCAACACACCTTGGTCTGATCTTGGACATGTACCAAATTGTCTACTAGAATTTTTCTCGTATGCTTGAGAAATACCACACCTGAAAAGAAAAAGGCATCCGCATGGCCCAACATTTGGTTTAATAATGGATGGAGGAGATTTCAGAGTAGTAAAATTGGCTGAATTTTACACGAAATGTCTGCATGAATGCTCCATACTTACAGCTTGGAAAATCTTTATCATTTTACTAATTCACTAAATGAGAGACAAATGACCTAAAAAAATTACAACCCAATAAGTTTACTCTCCGCAATATATGAAATATTTGCAAAGATCATATTAGGCCGAATAGAAATACAGCTAGACTTTAATCAACCAAGAGAGCAGGCAGGCTTTAAGGGGGTTATTCAACAATTGACTATATCAGTGTAATTAACCATCTATTGAAAAATCAACAGATTAAGACAAACCACTTTTATGACAATTTTAGATTATGAGAAAGGTTTTTATTCTGTCAAATTTTCAGCAGTAATGAAAACCCTTCAAAGACAAGGAATAGATGAAGCACTTGCAGATATCTATACAGGAAGTATGACAGTCCTAAAAATACATAAAGATAGTGAAAAAAAAATCCGATTGCGGAAGGAGTTAGACAGGGAGACCAAATCTCCTAAATTATCCATAGCATGTGTAAAAGAATTTCAAAAATTTAGACTGGGAAAATATAGGAATTACTATTAATGGGGAATACCTTAACAACTTTGGATTTGCAGATGACATAGTTGTTTTTATTGACTCATGGGAGGAAGTCCAAAAGATAATCGAAGATTTGAATAGAGAAAACAGAAATATAGAACTGAAAATGAATATAATGTTCAGTAAGAAAAAGCAGAGACAACAAATAAGGACTACGGACGAGCCTTTAGAGATTATTAGTGAATATACGTTCTTAGGACAGACATAAGTGTCTCCCCAGAATACGAGACCGAAATTAAAAGAAGGATAAATCTGGGATGGAGAGCATTTGGTAAACAAATTGAGATTATGAAAGGTATAATGCCACTTTCTCTAAAAAGGAAAGTATTTAAACAGATCGTCCTTTCAGACAAATATCTTTTATTTGAGTGGATTTCATATGTAGTTGAGTTAATACATGTATGTAATACATCTATCTATTCATGAGTTTTGTTCGTTAATAAGAAATAGAGTGACAAATGATTTTAGATGTAATAGTGAAGGAATAGATTGAATCAGAGAGAGACACTTAAGTGAACGAGCACTTTGCTCGCTTCACAAATTCCCGATTATGGCTCCCGATGCTGATTTTTTGCTCCCGTAGCTGATTTTTTGCTCTCGATGCTGATTTTTTGTTCCATCGTAATAAAATTGCCGATTTTCCACATTATGTGCGATTGGAGGGCCCAGATCGAAGTCACAGGCCGAAAATCTGGAATCATCGGGGACCACGCTACGACTGTATTACGACTGTCGAATCAGTATTACCAAGGTCTATAGAGTGTATTCTATAGACCTTGAGTATTACGATTATGTTTCGATGATTGTAAAGGTTTACCATGATCGGTTGTGTACTAGGGAAATTAGGCCACGCCCCCTTTAATGATGTTCGGGAAGTTGCACCATCGTCTTAAGAAGCGATTCGATTTTCGGCAGCTATTCAACAATCATCGGAAGGTTGCAACCGAGGTTATTTTTATTCACCAAAGTTCGTGCGCACATTTTGATCATCGTATTATAGATTATGATGATCTAAACGCTCTTCGATGATCGAAGACACGTTTGGATGATCGAAGATACGTTACAATGATCAGAAAATGCATACCGAAGTTCGATAAAAATTTCGACAAATGGCAGTTGCCCCAACCATTTAGCGCGGCGCTAAATGGTCGGCCCGGTTCGGGCCACGTTGCCCCGCACCACGAGGGTCGCCCCGCTTCCCGACATTCGTACCATCCTCGCCGACGACAAAAAAAACCTCTTCGATATTCGGCCATTACACCTTCGATAATCGTTATAGGTTGCCAAAAACCAATTTTCCTGTCTTTGGGAGCAATCGGGAGCAAAATCGTGAATGTGAGAACCCAGTATTAGGCACGTATTGTTGTTAGAATTTCGCCATGTTATGAATTAATAGTCAAAACATCCCCGTTATTGTTCTAGAACCTATGAATAGCTCATAAATGATTTACAAGGACGCGAACGAGAATGCCGAGAAACAAAGGAACTGTCACGTGATTTAGGACAAGCTTGGCACGCCAAGTTTAGCGTATATAAACCAATGGCGAACAGGTAGCAAGGCCAATGCCAACATGAATTGTTGGCATCAGTACCACAACAACAAGTAGCCGCCCTCTTCTAGCGCTAATTGTAAAGTCTACAGGATCGTACTAGACTTACTTTTTAACCTGGCCTCTGATGGGTTGGACTACGGACTCTGCTGCATGTCCGTTTGCCGCATACCATACCACGTATGGAATGAAGTTCATCTGGACCGATCAGCAGCCGAGTAAAGGGAAACACTTTTCCCTTAACACAACGAAGCTCTCTCTCTCTCTCTCAAACACCGCAAAGGCCCTCGATACACCTGGTTTGGCCATCCTCCCAGCCAAGGTCCTTTAAAGGACCTTTCTCTCAGTGAAGGGCCTAAGATCGTTGGAATATGCCCACTCTTCGTGAAGAAGCATATGTTCGTCTGCCTTATTCAAGACATCTTATCAAAATCTCCACGGGAGTTTAAACCACAGTTTCGTGTATTACTTTGTACTTGAAAGTGTTAAACAATTCAAACTAAGTCCTAAGTAAAGTAAGAAAAAGGTCAAGTGTATCCATTACCCATGTTAACTTTAATCTCCTGAGAGACTAAATAGGTTTTACAAAGTAAAAGGGGCTTGAGGATTTGAAATTAATTGATTGAATGGTTTCAAGTAAATAAGAGTTATTCCAAGAAATAAGATTATATATGAAGCTTCCTTTTCATTAAATATTTTTGGAGCCATCACAGTCCTACCAACATAAACTTATGCCTCAAAAACTTGGATTCTTACGAAAGCCTTCGAACATAAGCTAGTTACATCTCAAAGAGCTATGGGAAGAATAGTAATGGGAATAACACTAAGAAATAGAAAAAGAGCAACATGGTTTCGAGAGCAAACTAAAGAAATGGACATTGGCAGGACATATAACGAGACCGATTGATAATAGATGGATATTAAGAATGACATAATGGGTCCCTAGATATTGCAAACGAAAGAGAGGAAGGAAAAGAAGACGATGTATTGACAAGCAAAAAAAATTTGCTGGTATAGACTGGCACTGAAAGACCGTAATGCAGACAAGAGTTGAATGACATATCTGGGGCCTTTATCCTGCAGTGGACTATCTACAGCTGATGATGATGGTGATTATTATATATATATATATATATATATATATATATATATATATTATATATAATATATATATATATATATATATATATATATATGTATGTATGTATATATACTGTACATATATCGAGCTTAATGAGAAAAAACCGTTTACTGTGTTTGCTAGAAATCTGAATAAAGTTAGCCTCTATCATGGTCAAGGAAGAAACAACTAATGTACATTAGATCGTATTTGTTATCGAAGAGAATGTTCTTGATAATTTTATATTTCAAGTGTCAAAAGAATGTAAATAAAAACAGTATTTTGCCCTTGGAAAATATTCTATGAAGTCACTACTTTTTTTTTTTCTGTGCTTCCGTGCATGATTGTTTTTGGTGTTTCCTATATTTTATCGAATTAGTAAGATATCTCATTTGAAAATACAATGATATCTTAAAAAAAAGGGCAACAACATCGTTAGCAATTTCAATAGAAGACTTTTTTTTATTCAAAACAAAGCTTTTTAAAAACAATGTTTGCTCTCCATGAGAGTTTTCTCATGTAGACTGCAGCATTAAAAAAAAGTCTTCCGCGTTAGTACTAATTATATATATAAAAAGAAAATAACTAGGAAGGTGCATGCAACTCTCTCTACTTAAGGTACCCTGACACTTGCACGAATTTGTGGCACGTATTGGCACGCATTTTGTCGTGAACTGGCGTGAACGATGCGGGAACTGGAGTGAACGTGTCGTGAACGGTGCGTGGCATACGTGCCAGTCGTGGCGAGAATTTTGAAATGTTCAAAATTTGTGGCACGCATTGCCACGACAAAATTGGCGTGAACTAGTCGTGAACAATGCGCGAACTGGAGTGAACATGTCGTGAACAGTGCGGGACGATGCGGGAGGATGCTTGCCAGTGCGTGGCAATTAAATCAATGGATTTATCCCTACTTCCTCATAATCATCAAAGAAAAAAATCTGTATAATGACAATATATTCTTTTACCTCTCCCCTTTCCTTATTTAATCGTTTATTCATTATTTCAACAACGATTGTGACTCACATATACAAAATTCAAACGGGTATTTAATTTTTGAAAATATTTTCAAAAGAACAGAACTCCCAAATTGTGATAAAGGATAGACGAGAAAAGGGAAAAGTTCTGATATAAAGGCTTCGTATTTTTTCCAGTTGAGTCTGATAGAGGTGGTCATGGTGGATTTGATTTGTCAATTAAACTAAAGGTTCCCTTTTTCATTTGTAGAGAAGCTCAGGAAACAATTTCATGCATTAGAACTAAGCCGAAGGTTTATGTAGTGCCGAAGGAAAATCTTTTTATCCCTCGGAGAGAGAGAGAGAGAGAGAGGAGAGAGAGAGAGAGAGAGAGAGAGAGAGAGAGAGAGAGAAAGAGAGAGAGAGAGAGAATAATTGATTTTATAGCACAACTAAAGAGGAGAGAAGTTCTTTAATCCCTTCATGAGCAGGTGTAATACTTGAGAGAGAGAGAGAGAGAGAGAGAGAGAGAGAGAGAGAGAGAGAGAGAGAGAGAGAGAGAGAGAGAGAGAATGTTTACGATTTTTTTAAGCGCGTTGCTTTATTGATATATTCAGTACTGGTATAACAGTTACAAAACCCAATATTCTGACCAATTACTTGCATAACTGATCTGAGTTGCAAACTGATGGCACAACAAGGTTTTATGCATGTGTGTGTGTGTGTATATGTATATATATATATATATATATATATATATATATATATATATATATATATATACATACATATATATATATATATATATATATATATATATATATATATATATATTATATATTATATTCTGCCTCAGTTTCAATGATATTAGTTCACAAACGATACAACAAAACTAATGAAGGGAATAGTCATCTTTCAATTAAATGTAATGTAAAGTGGGTTCCAAATATCTGATCAGTATATAACTGCCATAAAATATTATTTTTTCAGTAAATTATAAAGCTTAAAAATTATTCAAACCAGTTAATTACCTATAATAATAATTAAATAATAGAATATATACTAAATAGAAGTATAATTGTTACAAATATCTATAAAGATAACCCACACATTAATACAGGGGATATTGATCAAAGATTAGCACAAGAATATGCTTTTGATATCATTTAGGTAAATAAAAATCATGTAGGATATCGCTAAATTATTGACAAAGTGAAACAATAACATGATGTAATGTTTATCTTATAAAAAAGTAATGACACATAACAGGATGAAAAGAGACTAATTGCTGCTGCTCTCCAACAAAGGCTAGAGCATCTGCCAGGTGTAGGTATCTTCTCCTCTTTGCAATTGTGTCTCTGACAGTAAGCATTGTTGTCTCTTCCGAAGCCAATCCAAGAATGTCCTCGGGTTGGAGAAGCCCCGTTTTTATATGGCGTGGCCAAGTCGTGAACTGGTGTGAACGATGCGTGCTAATGCAGGAAGTGCGAAAACTATGCATGAACGTGTCGTGAACTTGTCGTGAACTCGTCGTGCCAATTCGTGCCATGTCGTGAACGTGTCGTGAACTTGTCGTGAACTATGCGTGAACTATTCGTGAACTTGTCGTGAACAGTGCGGGAACCTCCCAGTGCGTGCCACAAAAGTGGCACGCATTGTCATGACAAATGCGTGCCAATGCGTGCCAGAAATTCGTGCAAGTGTCAGGCTGGCTTAGTCTATCCATTTAGTATCATTCTTTGGTACTTTTTTATTCTTATTTTCTTACTCAAGATATTTGACACATTTTTTTTCACAATAATTCCCTAGTGTATTTAAAGAGTTTAGTCC
>NC_090742.1:38130567-38135567 GCF_036898095.1 Palaemon carinicauda
ATACAGTAAACAACAATATATCAAATTTCCATGAGAAAGAATATCCTTTAAGAAAATCCTTTAATTAGAAATAGGTAATGAGTGAATAAAAAAGGTAAATACGCAAAGGTTCCTTTAAGGCAAAGGTGTTGATGACGTCATGCGCAGAAGTGGCATAGATCGTACTGCTGTCCGGCCGCTCGCTTGCGACAAAAACGTCATAACTCAAAAACAAATGTATTTTGAGTTATCCATATAGACATATTCATCTTCAAATGCTGATATTTTTGGCAAAAGTGTCATAATTGATCGCTAGAGGCGCTAAATGTCCTAACGACATAACATAATATGAGTGTGTTTTAATTGATTAAAATGGCTCTCCTGAAAAATAGCTATTTTTGAGTTATGACGACGTTGTCGAAAACGAGCGATATATGCTGATATATGTAGATCTTGGGCATGCCTTGGCTGTCACTTTTGTTCGTAAGTGACGACTTTTAGCTAAAAATTCAATGAGGAGCAGCATACTACTCCTAGAGTTTTACAGATATCCAAATGATTTTCACAGGGTTTGATGAGTGTTATGTGAACTACATTCATACCAATTTTCATATTGATAATTGCCATAAAAAAAGTCACGGTAGCCATTTTTTGATATTTGCGGGAGGCCGATTTTCGGCGACGCCATAAATTACTCGTAGAATATTTCGCATATCTAGAAGAAATTTTCATGGATTTATGGAATGGAGATTTACTTTGTCCATATCAATTTTCATTTTGATATTTGCCATAGAAAAGCCACAGCAAACATTAATTTCGGTATGGATTGAATGGTTATTTTTGGCAATGGAGTAAATTGTTCCTAGAATAATTCACATATCCAAATGAAAATTTCAGGGATTGATGTGAAACAGTTTTTCTGTTCCTACCATAGTTTCCCTGTTCTACAATTGAAAAAACACTGCTATCAGGTAGCCCTCGTAGATATGATTTTAAATGTGGCAGCATTACAATGAGCTGCGTGATAGTGAGCGACATCAACGAAGGACAATGCCCATCTCATAAACAATATCCGTCCAGAGTTGCAGCTAGTATTAGTAAGCATTTGATGAAGGATGATTGATTCATCATTAGTATTCAATCGACTTACGGGATTTATTGAACAAAGGTTTCTTTGCCGTATAATCAGGAACCATATTTTATTACCTTATACCTTGAAGGTAGAATTAGGAAGGAAATGCATATAACGTATGTTTGTTTTATTAGCAAAATAGACATTTCATAAAATATAGAATCTCCGGTTTTAACGAATATGAAAATATTAAATTTTTTTTGTCAATCTCCTAAAAGGATAAGTTTTGAAATACAGGCAGAATCCTTTGGCATCTAATTCTCACTAATACAATGACGAGGTTCGGACACAGAAGAATTGTTAGGATTCCTTTGGTGCGGTGACGACCAGCTCTCCCTCCTTGGAGAGGAGGGAAGTGATGGCGTCCACTCTGATGGCGGCTGGTAACTTGACCCGACGGCTGAAGCTCTTATTTGAAGACCTTCCGTCCTTGTCCTTCACTTCCTTCACACCCTCCACCAGGATCTCATTCTGCTCTAGAGCCTTTACTTGGAGGTCTCCGCCAACAAAGTCACGGACATCGATTTTGACCTGAAGGTCAGAAAGACTAGAATTATTTATAGTCGACTTTACTGGGTATATATCAGGGGAAAATTTTCCACAAGATATGTTCCTTTAATAGCAGTAAAGCAGTATCCTGTACAAAAAGAACTCCACACAAACAGAACCACCAGTTCTTTGGGATCATCTGTTTCATGAACATGGGACTATGCTTAGTAAACAAAACGCATACTATTAATGCTAACAATTTAGAGGAAAAATTATATAGTTGAATTGGTTTTCTTTTCACTGATGTACAGTTTTTATTTTTTTTTTTTAAGAATAATTACATTTTGAATGGTAAATAGTTACAGAAATGTAAAATTAGATGGTACTTATACTTAGAATACATCTTATTAGGCTCTAGGGAATAAAAGTCACTGTACATAAATTTATATTATGAGATTCCAAAGTTTAATATGGAGTTTTAATAAGATTAAATGCAATTATGAAGATTATTACTTAAAGTGGAATGAATATAGCTTACCTTTAGAGAATGGTCATCCTCCACCAGAGACATTTGTTGGTCCTCCAAGAGGTTTATATCATGTGTATCTTTGAAGAGGTTCCTCTCCTGTAACAAGGTCATCTCAGGGGTGTGGTTGAAAACCCTACTTGCAGCATCTTCAAAATCTTGGTGAGCCTTTGCAAAGAAGTCATCGTGAGAACTGGACATATCTCGAGAAAACAGACTGTCAGTCATGTTCAAGCCTTCGGTAATGTGTCCGTGCAGATTATACTTTTGGCTATTCTCAGAAATTGACTGAGAGGTGCCTGTTTGTTTCGAGGAGTGAGATGAGGACATGAGTGCACTTGCGTGGTTCGGTAAACTGTGCGATGTGTTTCCAGATGAGACCGTTTCCCTATCTAGAGATCGAGGAGTTGTGGACGATTTGATATCTTTTTGTTTCTTTGGAATAGTGATTATTAATACACCATCAGAAGACTTTGTAGATGAAACAGCTTCAGAGTTTACCAGTCCTGGAAAGACGAAATTCCTGCGGAAACTTTTGGTAGAAACAGAGCCTCCATCTTTCTTCTCTACTTTTCCTTCGACAACCAACTCATTTTCATCAATGACTTTAATCTTCAAGTCCTCTGTTTTAAAATCATGGACATCCAACACCACCTGCAAAGAAAAGTGGGATTATAATATATCGTTTGGTTTTATGTATATTTTGAAAAGATAAAAAAAAAAATGTCAGTTACTTGAAGTAAATAAACAGAAGAGTTACAAGCTACTAACCTTGTGGCATTCGTGATCTTCAGATACAGAAACTGCTTGATTCTCTTCTCTCATATCTTTCTCTCTCAAGCTTCTGTAAGAGGTCATATCGTGTGCCCTGGACAATGTTTCTCCCTGTTTTTCCATTACTGCTTGTACTGCTTTTTCAAAGTATTGACGAAGTGATGCAAAGTGGTCGTCATGAAAGAAGAGGCCTTTTTCAAACACTGGCAGAAATGATGAGTCAGCATAATCCTTCTGTGTTTTGTTGGAAATAGATTCTTCTCTCTTTTTATTAGTCAATGTGAAATCCTGAGAATTTGTTTGTGAATTGGAAGAAATAGAACTAGATGAGTCAGCTGAGCGCATTTTTCTTTGATCCCTTTCTTTTGGGACCTTGATAGTAAGAATTCCATCTGATGACATTGCTGAAGTAATGGCCTCAGTCTTGACTGGACCCGGAAAAGTGAATAATCGCTGAAAGCTCCTCTGCGAAGATTTCCCTTCGATTTTCTCTTCCACTTTACCTTCAACCTTTAGCACCTTCTCATCAATAACCTTCACACTAACGTCACCACTTGTGAAGTCGTTTACGTCTAGAACAACCTAGAAAATAAGAAAGATATATATTATGAAAGGAAGTGCGTAAAGATTTGAATATTTTGTTGCTTAAGATATATCAATACTATTTTCACCCCAAAATAAAAATCTGAACGAACCTTATGGAAAGTGTCATCTTCTGTAAGAGAAACGGCCTGATTTTCTTGCTGTAGATTCTCCTTCCGGAGGTTCCTGTAGGCAGTCATGTTGTCTCTCGTGTCACTTGCAGACGTTCTGCCAAACTTATTCAGAACCTCCTCGACAGATTTTTCAAAGTCCCGTCGAGCAGTGTCGAAAAAGGAGTCGTGGAAGAATGATCCTTTCTCTGAGATGGACAACAGAATATCAGATTTGTCGTCCTGTAAGAAACTCTCTGGAGTGGCATCTTTGTTTCTGTCTGACTTGAGAAACTTCTCTTCATCTGTGCCAGTCGAGCTAGAGCTTGTGGTTTCCTCGTTTATGTTCTGCAGTTGGAAGTTGACCTTCTTTTGGGAAATGTCTCTTTGGTTTTTCTTTGGGACACTGACTGTTAGGACACCGTCAGAGGACATAGCTGAGGACACGGCATCAGCCTTGACTAGACCAGGGAATGTGAAGCGACGACAGAAGCTCTTCTTGGAGATTGAGTTTCCTTCCTCCTTCTCAACGCATCCTTCAACCACTAGTTCGTTCTCGTCCAGGACTTTGACCTTTACATCTCCGTTCATGAAGTCTCTGACGTCCAACACAACCTGAGGAGATAAGGAATTGAGTCCTTCAATACCCTTTGCGTCAAGGACTCTCCTCTGGATAATTATAATAAAATGAGTGTGACAGGAGAACAACCTTCCACTTATAGTTAAAGTACCTTTGGTAAACAAATTTAAGTAATTTCTCAGTCAAAGTTTTTATGAATCTTGAATGGAGAAATACAAATATTGTATATTATTATTAGAACTAAAGCTTTTTATCGAAAGTATCATTATTTGAAAAAATGTTGTGGACTTTACAGAAGAAGACAAGTGATGCTTATAGAAGACAATTATCTATGACCAAGTATTGGAAAAAAATTATCTACAAAGGAATATAAATATAATTGTTTATTAAGATTCAAAGTTGAAGTTTATCTTATGCCTTTACTTGAATCCATTAGAATTAATTGTCATCGAACTCATTTGAGAGAGAGAGAGAGAGAGAGAGAGAGAGAGAGAGAGAGAGAGAGAGAGAGAGAGAGAGAGAGACCTACCTTATGATGAGAGTCATCTTGGGATACAGAAATGGCTTGATTGCTCTCTTTGGGATCTACTTCTCGAATCTTCCTGTAGGAATCGAGGTCATTTTCTTCAGCTGACATCTGACCCCATTGACCTACAACCTCCTTCACGGCTTGGTCAAAGTTCCTACGGGCGTCTGCGAAGAAGGAGTCGTTGTAGAAGAGGCCTCTGGTGGCAATGGGAATGAGGCAGTCCTCCAGACCCGGCCACTCCATGGTTGAAGCCCTTCCCTCTAAGGACGTTCTGTTGCTGCTTTCTGAGGAGAAGCTGC
>NC_090742.1:38140567-38203067 GCF_036898095.1 Palaemon carinicauda
TTTTAGGAAAAAATTCAGTGAGGAGCCGCAAACTACTCCTAAAGTTTTACAGATATCCAAATGATGTTAAGAGGGTTTGATGGGTGTTATGTGAACTACATTCATACCAATTTCCTATTGATATTTGCCATAGAAAAGTCACAGTAACTATTTTTTGATATCCGCTGGAGACAGATTTTCGGCGGCGCCGTAAATTACTCGTAGAATACTTCACATATCTATATAAAATTCTCAGGGATTTATGGAGTGGAGATTTACTCTGCCCATACCAATTTTCATTTTGATATCTGCCATAGAAAAGCCACAGCAAATATTTATTTCGGTATGGATTGAATGGTTATGTTTGGTGGTGGAGTAAATTGTTCCTAGAATAATTCACATATCCAAATGAAAATTTCAGGGATTGATGTGAAACATAGTTTCTCTGTTCCTGCCAAATTTCATGGTAATATCTACAATTGAAAAGACACAACTACCATGTAGCCTTCTTAAATATGCTGTTGAATGTAGCAACATTACAGTGAACTACGTGATAATGAGCGACATCAACAAAGGACAATACCGATCTCATAAAGAATAGTATTATTAGGCATTTGATGAAGGATGATTGGTTCATCATAAGTCTTCACCCGACTTACGGGATTTATTGAACAAATGTTTCTTTGCCTTATAATTAGAAACAATATTCCATTACCTTGAAGGTGGAATTAGGAAGGAAATGCATGTAACGTTGGTTTTTTTATTAGCAAAATAGACACTTCATAAAATATAGAATCTCCGGTTTTTACGAATATGAAAATATGACATTTTTTTTTTTCAATTTCCTAAAAGGAGAAGTTTTTGGCATCTAATTCTCACTAATGCTATGACGAGGTTCGGATACAGAAGAATTGTTAGGATTCCTTTGGTGCGGTGACGACCAGCTCTCCCTCCTTGGAGAGAAGGGAAGTGATGGCGTCCACTCTGATGGCGGCTGGTAACTTGACCCGACGGCTGAAGCTCTTATTTGAAGACCTTCCGTCCTTGTCCTTCACTTCCTTCACACCCTCCACCAGGATCTCGTTCTGCTCTAGAGCCTTTACTTGGAGGTCTCCGCCAACAAAGTCGCGGACATCGATTTTGACCTGAAGGTCAGAAAGACTAGAATTATTTTTAGTTGACTTTACTAGGTACATATCAGGAGGAAATGCTCCACAAGATATGCTCCTTTATTAGCAATAAAGCAGTATCCTGTACAAAAAGAACTCCACACAAACAGAACCAACAGTTCTTTGGGATCATCTGTTTCATGAACATGGGACTATGCTTAGTAAGCAAATTGCATACTATTAACGCTGACAATTTAGAAAAAAAGAATTATGTAGTTGAATTGATTTTCTTTTCACTGATGTACAGTTTTTAATTTTTTTTTTTAAGAATAATTAATTTTTGTATAGTAAATAGTTACAGAAATGTAAAATTAGATGGTACTTATACTTAGAATATATCTTATTAGGCTCAAGGGAATGAAATTCACTGTACATAAATTTATATTATGAGATTCAAAAGTTTAAGATGGAGCTTTAATAAGGTTAAATGCAATTATGAAGATTATTACTTAAAATGGAATGAATATAGCTTACCTTTAGAGAATGGTCATCCCCCACCAGAGACATTTGTTGGTCCTCCAAGAGGTTTATATCATGTGTATCTTTGAAGAGGTTCCTCTCCTGTAACAAGGTCATCTCAGGGGTGTGGTTGAAAACCCTACTTGCAGCATCTTCAAAATCTCGGTGAGCCTTTGCAAAGAAGTCATCGTGAGAACTGGACATATCTCGAGAAAACAGACTGTCAGTCATGTTCAAGCCTTCAGTAATGTGTCCGTGCAGATTATACTTTTGGCTATTCTCAGAAATTGACTGAGAGGTGCCTGTTTGTTTCGAGGAGTGAGATGAGGACATGAGTGCACTTGCGTGGTTCGATAAACTGTGCGATGTGTTTCCAGATGAGACCGTTTCCCTATCTAGAGATCGAGGAGTTGTGGACGATTTAATATCTTGCTGTTTCTTTGGAATAGTGATTATTAATACACCATCAGAAGACTTTGAAGATGAAACAGCTTCAGAGTTTGCCAGTCCTGGAAAGACGAAATTCCTGCAGAAACTTTTGGTAGAAACAGAACCTCCATCTTTCTTCTCTACCTTTCCTTCGACAACCAACTCATTTTCATCAATGACTTTAATCTTCAAGTCCTCTGTTTTAAAATCATGGACATCCAACACCACCTGCAAAGAAAAGTGTGATTATAATATATCGTTTGGTTTTATGTATATTTTGAAAAGATAAAAAAAATGTCAGTTACTTGAAGTAAATAAACAGAAGAGTTACAAGCTACTAACTTTGTGGCATTCGTGATCTTCAGATACAGAAACTGCTTGATTCTCTTCTCTCATATCTTTCTCTCTCAAGCTTCTGTAAGAGGTCATATCGTGTGCCCTGGACAATGTTTCTCCCTGTTTTTCCATAACTTCCTGTACTGCCTTTTCAAAGTATTGACGAAGTGATGCAAAGTGGTCGTCATGAAAGAAGAGTCCTTTTTCAAACACTGGCAGAAATGATGAGTCAGCATAATCCTTTAGTGTTTTGTTGGAAATAGATTCTTCTCTCTTTTTATTAGTCAATGTGAAATCCTGAGAATTTGTATGTGAATTGGAAGAAATAGAACTAGATGAGTCAGCTGAGCGCATTTCTCTTTGATCCCTTTCTTTTGGGACCTTGATAGTAAGAATTCCATCTGATGACATTGCTGAAGTAATGGCCTTAGTCTTGACTGGACCCGGAAAAGTGAATAATCGCTGAAAGCTCCTCTGCGAAGATTTCCCTTCGATTTTCTCTTCCACTTTACCTTCAACCTTTAGTACCTTCTCATCAATAACCTTCACACTAACGTCACCAGTTGTGAAGTCTTTTACGTCTAGAACAACCTAGAAAATAAGAAAGATATATATTATGAAAGGAAGTGCGTAAAGATTTGAATATATTGTTGCTTAAGATATACCAATACTATTTTCACCTCAAAATAAAAATCTGAACGAACCTTATGGAAAGTGTCATCTTCTGTAAGAGAAACGGCCTGATTTTCTTGCTGTAGATTCTCCTTCCGGAGGGTCCTGTAGGCAGCCATGTTGTCTCTTGTGTCAATTGCAGACGTTCTCCCAAACTTTTTCAGAACCTCCTCGACAGATTTTTCAAAGTCCCTTCGAGCAGTGTCGAAAAAGGAGTCGTGGAAGAATGATCCTTTCTCTGAGATGGACAACAGAATATCAGATTTGTCGTCCTGTGAGAAACTCTGGAGTGGCATCTTTGTTTCTGTCTGGCTTGAGAAACTTCTCTTCAGTTTTGTCAGTCGAGCTAGAGCTTGTGGCTTCCTCATTTATGTTCTGCAGTTGGAAGGTTGACCTTCTTTTGGGAAATGTCTCTTTGGTTTTTCTTTGGGACACTGACTGTTAGGACACCGTCAGAGGACATAGCTGAGGACACGGCATCAGCCTTGACTAGACCAGGGAATGTGAAGCGACGACAGAAGCTCTTCTTGGAGATTGAGTTTCCTTCCTCCTTCTCAACGCATCCTTCAACCACTAGTTCGTTCTCGTCTAGGACTTTGACCTTTACATCTCCATTCATGAAGTCTCTGACGTCCAACACAACCTGAGGAGATAAGGAATCGAGTCCTTAAATACCATTTGTGTCAAGGATTCTCCTCTGAAGAATTATAGTAAAATTGAGTGTGGCACGAGAACAACCTTCCACTTATAGTTAAACTACCTTTGATAAACAAATTAAAGTAATTTCTCAGTCACAGTTTTTATGAATCTTGGATGGAGAAATACAAATACTGTGTATTAGTATGAGAACTATTGCTTTTTATCGAAGGTACCATTATTTGAAAAAATGTTGTGGACTTTACAGAAGACAAGTGATGCTTATAGAAGACAATTATCTATGACCAAGTATTGTAAAAAATGATCTACAAAGGAATGTAAATATAAGTGTTTATAAAGATTCAAAGTTGAAGTTTAACTTATGCCTCTACTTAAATCCGACAGAATTAATTGTCATCGAACTCATTTGAGAGAGAGAGAGAGAGAGAGAGAGGAGAGAGAGAGAGAGAGAGAGAGACCTACCTTATGATGAGTCATCTTGGGATACAGAAATGGCTTGATTGCTCTCTTTGGGATCTACTTCTCGAATCTTCCTGTAGGAATCGAGGTCATTTTCTTCGGCTGACCTCTGACCCCATTGACTCACGACCTCCTTCACGGCTTGGTCAAAGTTCCTTCGGGCGTCTGCGAAGAAGGAGTCGTTGTAGAAGAGGCCTCTGGTGGCAATGGGAATGAGGCAGTCCTCCAGACCCGGCCACTCCATTGTGTAAGTCCTTCCCTCTAAGGACGTTTTGTTGCTGCTTTCTGAGGAAAAGCTGCTGCTGCTGCTGCTTTTACTCACTCTGGAGGACGAACTTTTCACGCTGCTTTTCATGTCGGAGGATGAAGTCGTCTGCACAGAATCGGCAGCACAGCTGCTGAGACGAGAAGCTGGGTTGCTCTGGTGTTGTGTTGGAGCCATCTTTTCTTTATTTTCACTTGAGAAATGTAATTGAAAAACTCGTTTTGCTAAAAGTATATCGAATATAAGAGAAGTAATATAAGTCTGTAAAGTTATGTAGTTATCACAGATTCACTTCAATGGAAGGATCAAGAGTTATTGGCTTTCGTTGCTAAGAAGTCAGAGTCTAAACTGTTCTGCCGGGCGACACACTCTGGCCGGCTTATATACAGCAGCCCTTGGCACCCACGCGACCCTACTTACCTCCTACGGCAAGGGCGTCACCGGTGATGTCATTCTAGATCTTTCGAGTTTTTCTGCAAAGGAATTTTTTCTTTGGTTCTCTAAATATTTGATATTTGAACTTGAGACGAAGAACAATAAATATTGCAACAAATATTTGTTTGTATGTAATTCTAGCTGATCAATTTCCCATCAGTATAAGTAATAAATAGCTTCTGACTACAGTTCTCCTTTTAAGGAAGTAAAGTGGCTACCTGGACGAACTCATCTTTTTTATATATGTAGTTAAATGACGAATATTTTCTTTTGTTGTCAAATGAGTGATGACACCTGATACCGGATTATGCATAATGGAGTTTATATTGAGAAGATCATTAATATTATAGGAGGATCATTATAATCTGTTTTTTATTTACGCACACACACCTAATCATATATATATATATATATGTATATATATAAATATATATATATATATATATACATATGTATATATATATATAAATATATATATATATATATATATACAAATATATATATGTATATATATATATATATGACTGGTGTATATAAATATGTAATAAACCAGTTAATGCCTATTCTGCTCTTGGTGTCATTATCATTCGTACCTCTTTTCTTCCAACTTGATCTTTTTTTACTGAATATATATATATATATATATATATATACCTTGGTCTAAACTGAAGATAAAAATGAGACAGACAGAGATGATTTGAACCTCTTTGTGTGTCTTGCAAAATCGTTATTTGATTTGTTCATGTTTACTGAGAGAGAGAGAGAGAGAGAGAGAGAGAGAAGAGAGAGAGAGAGAGAGTCCGGGTCCAAAGAATAAATGTAAATTCCTCTTGTTCAAAAGTCCTTATGCTTAAAAGGAAAGATATTTCGAGTTCGATAAAACTACTTCCTTTTTTTTCTTCGTCTGCCAAAATGTTGACATAAATGGTTGTGTTGACACCTGTTCGTTTTGTTTATGAATCATCTATTTGTTATGGATAAGGTTTTGATATGTATGTTTTTTTTCTCTCCCTCTCTCTCTCTTTCTTTCTCTTCTCTCTCTCTCTCTCTCTCTCTCTCTCTCTCTCTCTCTCCATTATCCTGGGACCTTCTAGAGTTCAATAGTCTCTTAAGCATTAATGAAATGTTTGGGCTCGAGTGGTTGTTTCACGCAACGTCCCAATAGTGACGTCATCAGGGTGTAGGCTTCTTGCCAAAACTGGTTTGCCCACGGGCCAAGGTGACGGTGTACCTCACCTGTCGGTTTGGCAGTGCATTCATTTCTTGTTTTATTTGTGGAATTTGAGTCACAATATGGAATTAGGCCTTCACATGGACACCAACAGATGGCTGAATAGTGCTCGTGGCTGCGAATTACGACTACTGTCGTACAATAACGGATATTCTATAGGACATTCACGCAATTATACGTTGGGTATCACTCTACTGAAAATGCTACCTTTTACGTCACGGCTTTATGATATTCATATGTGACCCATATTAGTTAGATTATATTTGTTTGAAAAATACGGTTTCATACAAGTCAAGAATAGTTTTCTATGATATGAATTAAATAAATATTGACGGAAAACTGTACCTGTAATAAAAACCTACATATGTTCGTATTATTATTATTATTATTATTATTATTATTATTATTATTATTATTATTATTAGCCAAGCTACAGCCCTAGTTGGAAAAGCATGATGCTATAAGCCCAAGGGCTCCAACAGGGAAAAATAGCCCAGTGAGGAAAGGAAATAAGGAAATAAATAAATGATGAGAATGAATTAACAATAACAGCGTCAAAACAGATATGTCCTATATAAACTATTAACAATGTCAAAAACAGATATGTCATATATAAACAATAAAAAGACTCATGTCAGCCTGGTCAACATAAAAACATTGGCTCCTTCTTTGAACTTTTGAAGTTCTACTGATTCAACTACCCGATTAAGAAGACCATTCCACAACTTGGTAACAGCTGGAATAAAACTTCTAGAATACTGTGTAGTATTGAGCCTCATGATGGAGAAGGCCTGGCTATTAGAATTAACTACCTGCCTAGTATTACGAACAGGATAGAATTGTCAAGGGAGATCTGAATGTAAAGGATGGTCAGAGTTATGAAAAATCTTATGCAACATGCATAATGAACTAATTGAACGACGGTGCCAAAGATTAATATCTAGATCAGGAATGAGAAGTTTAATAGACCATAAGTTTCTGTCCAACAAATTAAGATGAGAATCAGTAGCTGAACACCAGACAGGAGAACAATACTCAAAACAAGGTAGAATGAAAGAATTAAAACACTTCTTCAGATTATACCAAACTTGGCTGATATGGAGCGCAGGTGCAAATAAATAAACTATTATTATTATTATTATTATTTATTATTATTATTATTATTATTATTATTATTATTATTATTGTTGTTGTTGATCACCGAAAATCTTGTAAGACTTTCTCAATAAGCCAATTTTTTGTGCAATTGAAGAAGACACAGACCTAATGTGTTTCTCAAAAGTAAATTTGCTGTCGAGAATCACACCTAAAATTTTGAAAGTCATACAAATTTAAAGAAACATTATCAATACCGAGATCCGGATGTTGAGGAGCCACTGTCCTTGACCTACTTACAATCATACTTTGAGTTTTGTTAGGATTCAACTTCATACCCCATAATTCGCACCATGCACCAATTTTAGCTAAATCTCTATTAAGGGATTCACCAACCCCAGATCTACATTCAGGGGATGGAATTGATACAAAGAGAGTAGCATCATCTGCATATGCAACAAGCTTGTTTTCTAGGCCAAACCACATGTCATGGGTATATAGTATGAAAAAGTAATGTTGTTTAAATGAATAAATAAAATAATTTTTATCTTAAATTCTCTCCATTTGCTATTATACCAAACTTGGCTGATATGGAGAGCAGGTGCAAATAAACAAACTATTATTATCATTATTATTTATTATTATTATTATTATTATTATTGTTGTTGTTGTTGTTGTTGTTGTTCTTGTTGTTGTTATTATTATTACTACATGCTAAGCTACAACTCTAGTTGGAAAAGCAGGATGCTATAAACACTGGGGCTCCAGCAGGGAAAGTAGCCCACTAAGGAAAGGGAACAAAGAAAAATAAAATATTTTTTAAGAACAGTAACAACATGAAAAATATTTCCTATATGAACTATAAAAACTTTAACGAAACAAGATGAGGATAAATAAGATAGAATAGTGTGCCCGAATGTACTCTCAAGCAAGAGAACTCTAACTCAAGGCAGTGGAAGACCATGGTATAGAGGCTATGGCACTACCCTAGACTAGAGAATAATGGTTTGATTTTGGAGTGTCCTTCTCCTAGAAGAGCTGCTCACCACAGCTAAAGAGTCTTTTCTACCTTAACCAAGAGGAAAGTAGTCAATGAACAAATACAGTGCAGTAGTTAACCCCTTGTGTGAAGAAGAATTGTTTTGTAATCTCAGTGTTGTCAAGTGTATGAGGACAGAGGAGAATATGTAAAGAATAGGCCAGACTATTCGGTGTGCATGTAGGCAAAGGGAAAATGAACCCTGACCAGCGAGAAGGATCCCAGTCATAGGACCCCATAACTCTCTAGCGGTAGTATCTCAACGGGTTGCCATGTTTGCATTCTGAAATATAATACAAATATTCCTGTTATATTAAATAGATATAGAAACCTCTTATTAGTTTTAAATAACTATATTTAATGATAAACAACATACTTAGCAACACACCTTGGTCTGATCTTGGACATGTACCAAATTTTCTACTAGAATTTTTCTTGAATGCTTGAGAAATACCACACCTCAAAAGATAAAGCCATCCGCATGGCCTAAGAGTTGATTTGATAATAGATGGAGGATATTTCAGAGTAGTAAAACTCCGTGAACTTTACACAAAATGTCTGCATGAATGATCCATACTTGCAGCTTGGAAAATCTTTATTATTTTACTAATTCACTAAATGGGAGACAAATGACCTGAAAAAAATTACAACCCAATAAGTTTACTCTCCGCAATATATGAAATATTTACAAAGATCATATTAGGCCGAAAGCAGGCAGGCTTTAAAGGTGGGTATCCAACAACTGGCCATATCAGTATAATTAACCATATGAAAAAAACAACATAATATGACAAACCACTATGTATGGCATTTATAGATTATGAGAAAGCTTCTGATTCTGTCAAAACTTCAGCAGTAATGAAAGTCCTTCAAAGACAAGGAATAGGTGAATCTCAAGTTAAAACACTTGAAGATATCTTTACAGGAAGTACGACAGTCCTAAAACTACATATAGATAGTGAAAAAAAAAGTTCAATTGAGGGAGGAGTTAGACAGGGAGACCACATCTCCTAAATAATTCACAGCATGTATAAAAGAATTTTAAAAATTTTAGACTAGGAAAATGTAGGAATTAATATTAATGGGTAATACCTTAACAACTAAGGATTTGCAGATGACGTAATTGTGTTTATTGAATCATGGGAGGAAGTGCAAAAGATGATCGAAGATTTGAATAGAGAAAGCAGAAATATAGAATTATGTAACACAGTTATCAGACCAGTTTTGATATATGGATGCGAGACATGGTCTCTAACAAAAACATTAGAGAAAAAATCTAAAATTTTTGAGAATGGGATTGAGAAGAATAGAGAGGCCCATCTATGACCAAGAAATAAATGGATGGAGAAGACGGCATAATAGAGAAATGAGAAATAGTGCAAACCAAATAAATATATTTGATGTAATTAGATCAAGAAGACTCCAATGGGCAGGACACGTGGCTTTTATGGATGAGGATAGAGCTCCAAAGAGGATATTCTTGGCTGACGTAGCTAGAAGACCTGTATGACGGCCAAGAAAAGATTGGAGAAGATGCTTGGAGGAGGATGTAAGAATCTCTGGGGGAAACCCAAATGAATGGTTGCATCAGGCACAGGATAGAGATGAGTGGAGAATCCTATCACGAGCGGTCATGGGTCAAAATGTGGCTTAAGTACCACCGGAGTAAGAGTAAGCAAGTAAGTAAGAAATACAAAACTGAAAATAAATATAACATTCAATAAAAAAAGCAGAGAGACAACAAATAAGGGCCATGGACGAGCCTCTAGAGATTATTAGTGAATATACTTTCTTAGGACAGACATAGGTGTTTCCCCAGAACACGAGACCGAAATTAAAAGAAGGATAAATCTGGGATGGAGAGCATTTGGTAAACAAAATGAGATTATGAAAAGTATAATGCCACTTTCTCTAAAAAGAAAAGTATTTAAACAGATCGTCCTGTCAGACAAATAACGTTTATTTTTAGTGGATTTCGTATGTAGATGAGTTAATACATGTATGTAAAACATTTATTCATGAGTTTTGTTCATTAATAAGAAATAGAGACCAATGATTTTAGATGTAATTGAGAAGGAATAGATTGAATTAGAGAGAGACACGAAAGTAAACGAGCATCAGGCACGTATTGTTGTTAGAATTTCACTGAGTGTTATGAATTAATAGCCAAAACATCCCACTCATTGTTCCAGAACCTACGTATTGGTCATAAGTGACTCATAGGGACGCGAATCAGAAGGCCGAGAAACAAAGAAACCGTCACGTGATTGAGATCATTGAGGACAAGCTTGACACTCCCAGATTAGCGTATACAAACCCATTGCGCACAGGGAGCTGTCCTCTTCTAGGGTTAACTGTCTACAGGTCCTCCTAGACCCAGGATTTAACCCGGCCGCTGATGGGGTGGACTACGGACTCTGCTGCATGTCTGTTTGCCGCATACCATACCACGTACGGAATGAAGTTCATCTGGACCGATTAGCAGCCGAGTAAAGGGAAACACTTCTCCCTTAACACAACGAAGGACGTCGATCTCTCTCTCTCTCTCTCTCTCTCTCTCTCTCTCTCTCTCTCTCTGAAACAATGCGAAGGCCTTCGATACACCTGGTTTGGCCATACTCTCTGCGAAGGGCCTAAGATCGTTGAATTGGCCCATTCTTCGTGAAGAAGCATATGTTCGTCTGCCTGATTCAAGACATCTTATCAAAATCTCCACGGGAGTTTAAACCACAGTTTCGTGTATTTCTTTGTACTCGGCAGTGTTAAACAATTTAAACCAAATCCTAAGTAAAGTAAGAAAACGGTCAAGTGTATCCATTCCCCACGTTAACTTTAATCTCCCGAGAGACTAAATAGGTTTTACAAAGTAAAAGGGGCTTAAGGATTTGAAATTAATTGATTGAATGGTTTCAAGTAAATAAGAGTTATTCCAAGAAATAAGATTAAATATGAAGCTTCCTTTTCATTAAATGTTTTTGGAGCCATCACAGTCCTACCAACATAAACTTATGCCTCAAAAATATGGATTCTTACTAAAGCCTTAGAACATAGGCTCGTTACAACTCAAAGAGCTTTGGGAAGAATAATAATGGGAATAACACAGAAATAGAAAAAGAGCAACATGGTTTCGAAAGCAAACTAAAGAAATGGATATTGGCAGGACATTTAACGAGAACAATTGATAATAGATGGACATTAAAAATGACAGAATGGGTCCCTAGATATTGCAAACGAAGCATACGAAGGAAAAGAAGACGATGTATTGACATGCTAAGAAAATTTGCTGGTATAGACTGGCACTGAAAGACCGTAAGTAGACAAGAGTTGGATGATATATCTGGGGCCTTTATCCTGCAGTGGACTATCTACAGCTGATGATGATGGTGATTATGATATATATATAATATATATATATATATATATATATATATATATATGTATATATATATATATATATATCACACTGTACATAAATCGAGGTTAATGATAAAAAACTGTTTACACTTGGTTTTTGCTGGAAGTCTGAATGAGGATAACCTCTATCATGGTCAAGGGAGAATCAACTACCGTACATTAGAATGTATTTTTTATCGAAGAGAATGTTCTTGATAATTTTATATTTCAAGTGTAAAAAAGAATGTAAATAAAAACAGTATTTTGCCCTTAGAAAATATTCTATGAAGTCACTACTTTTTTATTCTGTGCTTCCCTGCATGATTGTTTTTGGCGTTTCTTATATTTTATCGAATTATTAAGATATCTCATTTGAAAATATAATGATATCTTAAAAAAAGGGCAACAACATCGTTAGAAATTTCAATAGAAGACTTTTTTTTATTCAAAACAAATCTTTTTAAAAACCATGTTTGCTCTCCATGAGAGTTTTCTCATGTAGACTACAGCATTAAAAAAAGTCTTCCGCGTTAGTACTAATTATATATATAAAAAGAAAATAACTAGGAAGGTGATGCAACTCTCTCTACTTAAGGTACCCTGACACTTGCACGAATTTGTGGCACGTATTGGCACGCATTTTGTCGTGAACTGGCGTGAACGATGCGGGAACTGGAGTGAACGTGTCGTGAACGGTGCGTGGCATGCGTGCCAGTCGTGGCGAGAATTTTGAAATGTTCAAAATTTGTGGCACGCATTGTCACGACAAAATTGGCGTGAACTAGTCGTGAACAATGCGCGAACTGGAGTGAACATGTCGTGAACAGTGCGGGACGATGCGGGAGGATGCTTGCCAGTGCGTGGCAATTAAATCATTGGATTTATCCCTACTTCCTCATAATCATCAAAGAAAAAAATCTGTATAATGACAATATATTCTTTTACCTCTCCCCTTTCCTTATTTAATCGTTTATTCCTTATTTCAACAACGATTGTGACTCACATATACAAAATTCAAACGGGTATTTAATTTTTGAAAATATTTTCAAAAGAACAGAACTCCCAAATTGTGATAAAGGATAGACGAGAAAAGGGAAAAGTTCTGATATAAAGGCTTCGTATTTTTTCCAGTTGAGTCTGATAGAGGTGGTCATGGTGGATTTGATTTGTCAATTAAACTAAAGGTTCCCTTTTTCATTTGTAGAGAAGCTCAGGAAACAATTTCATGCATTAGAACTAAGCCGAAGGTTTATGTAGTGCCGAAGGAAAATCTTTTTATCCCTCGGGGAGAGAGAGAGAGAGAGAGAGAGAGAGAGAGAGAGGAAAGAGAGAATAATTGATTTTATAGCATAACTAAAGAGGAGAGAAGTTCTTTAATCCCTTCATGAGCAGGTGTAATACTTGAGAGAGAGAGAGAGAGAGAGAGAGGAGGAGAGAGAGAGGAGAGAATGTTTACGATTTTTTTAAGCGCGTTGCTTTATTGATATATTCAGTACTGGTATTACAGTTACAAAACCCAATATTCTGACCAATTACTTGCATAACTGATCTTAGTTGCAAAGTGATGGCACAACAAGGTTTTATGCATGTGTATATATATATATATATATATTATATATATATATATATATATATATATTCGGGAAGTGCGAAAACTATGCATGAACGTGTCGTGAACTTGTCGTGAACTCGTCGTGCCAATTCGTGCCATGTCGTGAACGTGTCATGAACTTGTCGTGAACTATGCGTGAACTATGCGTGAACTTGTCGTGAACAGTGCGGGAACCTCCCAGTGCGTACCACAAAAGTGGCACGCATTGTCATGACAAATGCGTGCCAATGCGTGCCAGAAATTCGTGCAAGTGTCAGGCTGGCTTAGTCTATCCATTTAGTATCATTCTTTGGTACTTCTTTATTCTTATTTTCTTACTCAAGATATTTGACACATTTTTTTTCACAATAATTCCCTAGTGTATTTAAAGCGTTTAGTCCTTAATTACGGACAGGGCGACCAGATTTTGATAATTGAAATAGGGGACACCTTAAGTGTAAAGGTAGTTGGTTATTGGAACATCACCTAAGTGAAGTTACACATGCACTGACGCTGTGCGAGCTTCCGATGTCCTTTTCAGCTGGGTCCAGATTGTCCAGAACCGACTTCATTGACTTTTCTTTTGAAGTGCGTTCATTATATATTTTGTTACAAACATTTGTTTATTACATGTGTTAAAGCATTACAATACTGGAAACAGGAATGTCTTGCAGCTTTGAAGGATATTACAACTAAAGTGACTTTCCTTAATATATTGAATTAAATGCAGACAATAAGATACACACGATGAAAACCATTCCATAATCCTTTTGAAATGATTTTCTTCGTTATTATCATGTTATTTTTCATTTGTCATATTTTGCACTGGCTCCAAATGCTCTCAAGAGATGTTGTTTGGTTTGAGCATATGTGATGAACTCAGATCATAAAGAGTATATTGTTTTTTCTTTTCTTTTTTTTTCTTCTTGTTTAAATTGAAAATACGGGACAAAATGCTCGGCGTCCTAGGAAAGGCCGATACGGTTACACGGGACAAATTTCATAAACAAAGGACTATCCAGTCAAATGTGGGACGCCTGGTCACCCTGATTACGCACTTGATATCTTTATTTCTGTTTGTTCCCAAATGGCATCCTTTTCTTGATCAAAATCTAAATTTCGAAACTTTTGTGTTTGGTAGACATGTTTTTAATGGTAACTCCCTTTCTTTTGTTATACAGTATAATCATCCTTATTTGGCAGATTAAAGACATTTTAGCCTATTAAACAAAGCATAGGTAGATTTACAGGACAAATTTATTCATTTCTGGAAGTTGGAAAGTCAACAGGCATGTCTACCCACTGGTCTGTGTATGTTTTTTTTTTTTTTTTTTTTTTTTTTGAACGATAGTATTTTGTATTGGAGCTATTAGTTTTTTCTTTGTATTAGAATAGCCAAATAGCCCATTTACTTGGCATTATCACCGATGAATGAATGCGTGAATAAAATGATATATGGGAACATATCAAGTCCTATTATTTGCCATTACCTTCACAGGTATGAAACTAAAGCATTGTTTTGGTTAACCACGTGTGTGATTAAGGAGCGTGATGTCACACACAGCCTTGGTGATTCAAACCCAGTGACCCAAAACTGCACACAAGCTCTATAGATTAAGGATATCTATAGACCTTGGCTGCACAGTGGCTGACGGTTTTGCCGTTATATGTTGACACGGAGCACCTCTGCTTATAACCTGACTCGTATTCGACTTCTACTGGACTGAGAGAGGCCAATGAAGGCTTTCCCTAACATTGTTTTGTCGAATTTAATCTAAACTAGCGCCTGGCATCGACTCTCCGTAAACCCAGCTTTATATTAGAACGACGTCATCTCCAAGATTAATGATTTCATAATATAAAAATAATGACATTGATACTCGTTATTGAGGTCAGCCTTAAAAGTTTCGATTATGAAATTCCTCTCAACATTCAATTGAGGAATAAATGTGACTGAGTAATACTCTCTCTCTCTCTCTTTCGTTCTCTCTCTCTCTCTCTCTCTCTCTCTCTCTCTCCACGATGCTAGAATCTTCTGGAGTTCATTGAACTTGTGGTGGTTCCTTAAAGGACGTCACAACAGTAACATCATCAGGGTGTAGGCTTCTTGCCAAAATTAGCTTGCCCTCGGTGTACCTTGACCTTGGGGTTGCCAGTGCATTCACAGTCAAGCACATTCCTCCCAATGGCCAGATTTGACACCCCCCCCCCCCCTTTTTTTTTTTTCTTTTTTTTTTTTTTTTTTTTTTTTGCAGTCGGGCATAGTATAAGGCAGTACACGGCTAAACTGGAGTTAGAATTTAGCCACAAGTTAGGATATGCTGTACTTATACTGTTGGCTGGTCAAAGACCAGTAAAATAATCCATGTAATTCATTATACCCAAAGGAATGCTGTTGAACCCTTTTTTATTAGCTGCATTAACTTGGAAGAAAGATACGGTGTATCAAAAGTCTAGAATTCAAATCTAATCCCTAGTCTCTTTTAATTTAATCCGGTATTATCCTCTTACCTAGAAGCTGACTTATCCGGAATTATCGAGAAACTGACATTTTAGGGATCCCCTTTTCCTGTATAAATACCATCTCTTTTAGATTATGGATTCTTACCGTGAGTCCGTCGATGTCCCTAATGGACATCAAGTCTTTTCATTTTTCATTTCATGGCTATATAATACATATTTTATGTTCATCACGTGTCAGCGTTTGTAATTTCTACCCACACACACACGCACACACACACACACATATATATATATATATATATGTGTGTGTGTGTGTGTGTATGCATATATATATATATATATATGTATATGTATATATATATATGTATATGTATATATATATATATATATCTGTATATATATATACATATATATATCTGTATATATATATATATATATACATATATATATCTGTATATATATATACATATATATATATTTATGCAGTATATATATACATATATATGTGTGTGTATCTATATATATATATATATATATATTCATATATATAGATAAATGTATATAAATATGCATATACAGTAAATGTATGTATCGATATACTATATATATATATATATATATATTTATATATATACATACATATATATATATGTATATATATATATATATATAGAGTATGTATATATATATATATATATGTATATACATACATATATATATATGTATATATATATATATACACACGCATATATATACATATATATATATATACATATATATATATATATATGTGTATACATATATATATATATATATATATACACACGCATATATATACATATATATATATATATATATATATTCTAATTGACCATAGGACTTTTTCGCAATTGAATGGGGTAGGCAATACCTCATCGATTCAGCCATATCATACTCATTTATGAATTTACAGTCTTTAGGAACGTTGTTGCGAGACCCACATCCTTTTCTTGACCTCAGCAGATGCTGTTCTCCCTACAAAATTCAGACTACAGTTTCAGAAGGTCTCCTCGAATGCATTTGAGGAGAAATCCCTAATCCACTTGATTCATTTCCTGTCAAGGGATTACTCCCAAAGTAAGAATAGATTCTCATTCCGGAGATATTCTTCAAACAGGATGTTTTTTGAAGAATAAGATTACATTCTTTTACACAAAAGCACTGCGTGAAATGACAAGCATTATTTTCATATGAGGATTTTAACGATTACTCAAACACTCGGTGATCAGTCGCCATCTTGGAATCACGTTCAAGCAGATTTCAGTATATAACAATTTTAGATTAAACACAGCCCACAGAAAATAGAAATTCGGGTATTTATTGTCGCGAACGAAGTGAGTCACCTTATATGAAAAGTCAAAATTTTCGCGAACGAATCTCACCCAACCCATAGCCCAGTCATTCCCTTTCATTATTATCGCTTGGTCGGGGGGGGGGGGGGGAGCTGATATTTCCGGCGGCGGGGTCAATAACTCCTATGCCATTAAATATATTCAAATGATATTTTAAGGGATTATTCAGACAAATACAAGCTTTGTTTCTGCCAAAGTCTAAAGAAAGAAGTCAGCCGCAGCGCAGATTACAATTTAAAGGCCGTTGTCAGTGACGTCAGTCTAACCATGCCAAGGGTTGTACTTAATTGTTTTCATACTAATCCAGTAAACAATATTCACGGATTGCGTCCAAGAGTTCAAGGTCCACTTACTATATTGTAAGTGGGATATTGTTTTATTATCTTTAATCAGTTACTTTTCCTAAGAAAATGACCAACAACTGTACAGCCTTTGGGTGTTCTAAAACAAAACTGAAAACAAAATGATCAAACATCAAGTAATTCTGTTTTCCAAAAAATGATAATTTTTTAGTGCGCTGGAAACAAGCATGTTGTCCAGCTCATAAAATGAATCTTGAATATTATGTGATTTGTTCTGTTCATTTTGCAAACAAATGATTTCATGGATGATATGAAGTCACATTTGCTGTAAATTGAAAATCCCAAAAGTAAGAGAATTTTGGCATAAGATGCTATGCCGCCTTTTTTCCTTTATGGGGGGTAACTTTTTTGTTACTTATTATTCTCAATTGCGTTGCAATGAAAAGAATTATAATGACCAAATGGTGAAAAAAAATAAAGAAAAATCATTTTTATCATTACGATTGATAATTATTGACTGATTGGTAAGCACATTACGTATAAGAAAATAAACTTGGTAAAGAATGTAGATTATATTTGATGTCACGGTTTATTTCCAGAAACAAACTTAGATTACAAACTATCTGAGTAATAGTTTTTGAAGAAATATATATATATATATATATATATATATATATATATATATATATATATATATATATGTACTGTATATATATTTATGTATATACACACACACACACATATATATATATATATATATATATATATATATATATATATATATATATATATATATATACATCCGCATATATATATATATATATATATATATATATATACATACAGTATATATATAAATTATATATATATATATATATATAATATATGTATATATATATATATATATATATATATATATATATATATATATATATATATATATATATGAAAATAATTTATTTGATAAAGGAGGTGCAATATACAGGTTATCCAGTGCATGATTTAGGGCCCTGAAATCGTAGGTTATGGAAAAAATTTGTAATTGACCCTTTGTGTAAGAAAACGTCCTCCCAGAATCTATGTGCAGAGACAGATAATCCTTTTTACAGATGCTCCTCATTTACTCAAGTTGGTCAGGAATAACTTCATAGATTTTGGATACATGTTGCCAAACGGAGATAGAATATCATATCATCCGATAAGAGAAATGGTGATGAAATCCAAAACAG
The DNA here is from genome assembly GCF_036898095.1 of Palaemon carinicauda. Classification (NCBI taxonomy): domain Eukaryota; kingdom Metazoa; phylum Arthropoda; class Malacostraca; order Decapoda; family Palaemonidae; genus Palaemon; species Palaemon carinicauda. Next base: position 38,159,162 of record NC_090742.1, read on the forward strand.
ACTATGGAGTCTGGACTGACTTATAAAGTAATTTTGATTCACCTACACGTTCATGGGTCGGAACCTGCACAGTTGCGGTCAAGAAGGTGCGGTAATGCTCTTAATTTTCTTGGAGGAAAGGAAAGTTGCTTTTCAAGAATAATAAATGGAAAGTAACAGCTCAGTTGATATCGTTAATGGATGAATGGTTTGATATTATGAATTCTTCATCCATGAAAGGCGACAAACCTACTCGATTTGCTTTCTGCGTAAATTTTGAGTATAATGAATTCAATGAAGAATCATGAATATGTGATTGAATTCTTGAGGTAACTAACTGAACCATACAAAGAGAATGAAACACCTGCAAGTACACTCAGTTCTGATACTGAAAAGGAATCTTTGAGGCATACAGGTTATATAGTTAAAAAATGACTCTTCAAAATCTACCTGATCTTAAAAACAAGTGTCCAGTGTTGTTGCGAATGATAAATGTTAGATACGAGTATATATAATGAACACAGATGGTCTTTATGTATCCTTACATTTTTTCTTTTCCCAATTAAGCAAGATGAGAGAAATCTTTTTCGCTGTCCATGGTGAAAACTTCAGAGTAGGGAATCATTGCATAAAAACTCTTTATGACGAGATGAGGTTATATTGTGCATTTAAAAATAAAAAAAATAGAATAATTTCAATAAAAAATCAAGAGATTACAGAAGTATAAAACGGAAATATATGAAAATTGTCATATAGAAACATCGTAAATAAATTGAGAAATAATTTATGACACTAAATAATACCTTATTCATACTTCTATACGAGTAATGAACTGAAATTATTTAGTGTCATGTTTTCTCTAACGATGCTACATTAGTGAAGAGTGATACAGTAAACAACAATATATCAAATTTCCATGAGAAAGAATATCCTTTAAGAAAATCCTTTAATTAGAAATGGGTAATGAGTGAATAAAAAAGGTAAATACGCAAGGGTTCCTTTAAATTAAGGCAAAGGCGTTGATGACGTCATGCGAGGAAGTGGCATAGATCGTACTGCTGTCAGGCCGACCTCATATCGCTCGCTTGCGACAACAACGTCGTAACTCAGAAAAACAAATGTATTTTGAGTTATCCATATAGACATATTCATCTTCAAATGCTGATTTTTTTGGCAAAAGTGTCATAATTGTAGCTAAAAAATTGATCGCTAGAGGTGCTAAATGTCCTAACGACATAACATAATATGAGTGTTTTAATTGATTAAAATGGCTCTCCTGAAAAATAGCTATTTTTGAGTTATGACGACGTTGTCGAAAACGAGCGATATATGCTGATATATGTAGATCTTGGGCATGCCTTGGCTGTCACTTTTGTTCGTAAGTGACGACTTTTAGCTAAAAATTCAATGAGGAGCAGCATACTACTCCTAGAGTTTTACAGATATCCAAATGATTTTCACAGGGTTTGATGAGTGTTATGTGAACTACATTCATACCAATTTTCGTATTGATAATTGCCATAAAAAAAGTCACGGTAGCCATTTTTCGATATTTGCGGGAGGCCGATTTTCGGCGACGCCCTAAATTACTCGTAGAATACTTTGCATATCTAGATGAAATTTTCAGGGATTTATGGGATGGAGATTTACTTTGTCCATATCAATTTTCATTTTGATATTTGCCATAGAAAAGCCACAGCAAACATTAATTTCGGTATGGATTGAATGGTTATTTATGGCAATGGAGTAAATTGTTCCTAGAATAATTCACATATCCAAATGAAAATTTCAGGGATTGATGTGAAACAGTTTCTCTGTTCCTACCATAGTTTCCCTGTTCTACAATTGAAAAAACACAGCTATCAGGTAGCCCTCGTAGATATGATTTTAAATGTGGCAGCATTACAATGAGCTGCGTGATAGTGAGCGACATCAACGAAGGACAATGCCGATCTCATAAACAATATCCGTCCAGAGTTGCAGCTAGTATTAGTAAGCATTTGATGAAGGATGATTGATCCATCATTAGTATTCAATCGACTTACGGGATTTATTGAACAAAGGTTTCTTTGCCTTATAATCAGGAATAATATTCTATTACCTTGAAGGTGGAAATAGGAAGGAAATTGCATATAATGTATGTTTGTTTTATTAGCAAAATAGACATTTCATAAAATATAGAATCTCCGGTTTTAACGAATATGAAAATATTACATTTTTGTTTGTTTTTTTTTTTTTGTTTTTTTTCAATCTCCTAAAAGGATGAGTTTTGAAATACAGACAGAATCTTTTGGAATCTAATTCTCACTAATGCTATGACGAGGTTCGGATACAGAAGAATTGTTAGGATTCCTTTGGTGCGGTGACGACCAGCTCTACCTCCTTGGAGAGGAGGGAAGTGATGGCGTCCACTCTGATGGCGGCTGGTAACTTGACCCGACGGCTGAAGCTCTTATTTGAAGACCTTCCGTCCTTGTCCTTCACTTCCTTCACACCCTCCACCATGATCTCATTCTGCTCTAGAGCCTTTACTTGGAGGTCTCCGCCAACAAAGTCGCGGACATCGATTTTGACCTGAAGGTCAGAAAGACTAGAATTATTTATAGTCGACTTTACTGGGTATATATCAGGGGAAAATTTTCCACAAGATATGCTCCTTTAATAGCAGTAAAGCAGTATCCTGTACAAAAAGAACTCCACACAAACAGAACCACCAGTTCTTTGGGGTCATTTGTTTCATGAACATGGGACTATGCTTAGTAAACAAAACGCATACTATTAATGCTAATAATTTAGAGAAAAAATTATATAGTTGAATTGGTTTTCTTTTCACTGATGTACAATTTTTTATTTTTTTTTTAAGAATAATTAATTTTTGTATAGTAAATAGTTACAGAAATGTAAAATTAGATGGTACTTATACTTAGACTACATCTTATTAGGCTCAAGGGAATAAAATTCACTGTACATAAATTTATATTATGAGATTCAAAAGTTTAAGATGGAGTTTTAATAAGATTAAATGCAATTATGAAGATTATTACTTAAAATGGAATGAATATAGCTTACCTTTAGAGAATGGTCATCCCCCACCAGAGACATTTGTTGGTCCTCCAAGAGGTTTATATCATGTGTATCTTTGAAGAGGTTCCTCTCCTGTAACAAGGTCATCTCAGGGGAGTGGTTGAAAACCCTACTTGCAGCATCTTCAAAATCTTGGTGAGCCTTTGCAAAGAAGTCATCGTGAGAACTGGACATATCTCGAGAAAACAGACTGTCAGTCATGTTCAAGCCTTCAGTAATGTGTCCGTGCAGATTATACTTTTGGCTATTTTCAGAAATTGACTGAGAGGTGCCTGTTTGTTTCGAGGAGTGAGATGAGGACATGAGTGCACTTGCGTGGTTTGATAAACTATGCGATGTGTTCCCAGATGAGACCGTTTCCCTATCTAGACATAGAGGAGTTGCGGACGATTTAATATCTTTTTGTTTCTTTGGAATAGTGATTATTAATACACCATCAGAAGACTTTGTAGATGAAACAGCTTCAGAGTTTACCAGTCCTGGAAAGACGAAATTCCTGCGGAAACTTTTGGTAGAAACAGAGCCTCCATCTTTCTTCTCTACTTTTCCTTCGACAACCAACTCATTTTCATCAATGACTTTAATCTTTAAGTCCTCAGTTTTAAAATCATGGACATCCAACACCACCTGCAAAGAAAAGTGTGATTATAATATATCGTTTGGTTTTATGAATATATTTGAAAAGATAAAAAAAATTTCAGTTACTTGAAGTAAATAAACAGAAGAGTTACAAGCTACTAACCTTGTGGCATTCGTGATCTTCAGATACAGAAACTGCTTGATTCTCTTCTCTCATATCTTTCTCTCTCAAGCTTCTGTAAGAGGTCATATCGTGTGCCCTGGACAATGTTTCTCCCTGTTTTTCCATAACTTCCTGTACTGCCTTTTCAAAGTATTGACGAAGTGATGCAAAGTGGTCGTCATGAAAGAAGAGGCCTTTTTCAAAAACTGGCAGAAATGATGAGTCAGCATAATCCTTTAGTGTTTTGTTGGAAATAGATTCTTCTGTCTTTTTATTAGTCAATGTGAAATCCTGAGAATTTGTATGTGAATTGGAAGAAATAGAACTAGATGAGTCAGCTGAGCGCATTTCTCTTTGATCCTTTTCTTTTGGGACCTTGATAGTAAGAATTCCATCTGATGACATTGCTGAAGTAATGGCCTCAGTCTTGACTGGACCTGGAAAAGTGAATAATCGCTGAAAGCTCCTCTGCGAAGATTTCCCTTCGATTTTCTCTTCCACTTTACCTTCAACCTTTAGTACCTTCTCATCAATAACCTTCACACTAACGTCACCACTTGTGAAGTCTTTTACGTCTAGAACAACCTAGAAAATAAGAAAGATATATATTATGAAAGGAAGTGCGTAAAGATTTGAATATTTAGTTGCTTAAGATATACCAATACTATTTTCACCTCAAAATAAAAATCTGAACGAACCTTATGGAAAGTGTCATCTTCTGTAAGAGAAACGGCCTGATTTTCTTGCTGTAGATTCTCCTTCCGGAGGTTCCTGTAGGCAGTCATGTTGTCTCTTGTGTCAATTGCAGACGTTCTCCCAAACTTTTTCAGAACCTCCTCGACAGATTTTTCAAAGTCCCTTCGAGCAGTGTCGAAAAAGGAGTCGTGGAAGAATGATCCTTTCTCTGAGATGGACAACAGAATATCAGATTTGTCGTCCTGTGAGAAACTCTCTGGATTGGCATCTTTGTTTCTGTCTGACTTGAGAAACTTCTCTTCAGTTGTGTCAGTCGAGCTAGAGCTTGTGGCTTCCTCATTTATGTTCTGCAGTTGGAAGTTGACCTTCTTTTGGGAAATGTCTCTTTGGTTTTTCTTTGGGACACTGACTGTTAGGACACCGTCAGAGGACATAGCTGAGGACACGGCATCAGCCTTGACTAGACCAGGGAATGTGAAGCGACGACAGAAGCTTTTCTTGGAGATTGAGTTTCCTTCCTCCTTCTCAACGCATCCTTCAACCACTAGTTCGTTCTCGTCCAGGACTTTGACCTTTACATCTCCATTCATGAAGTCTCTGACGTCCAACACAACCTGAGGAGATAAGGAATCGAGTCCTTCAAAACCATTTGTGTTAAGGATTCTCCTCTGAAGAATTATAGTAAAATTGAGTGTGGCACGAGAACAACCTTCCACTTATAGTTAAACTACCTTTGATAAACAAATTAAAGTAATTTCTCAGTCACAGTATTTATGAATCTTGAATGGAGAATTACAAATACTGTATATTAGTATCAGAACTATTGCTTTTTATCGAAGGTACCATTATTTGAAAAAATGTTGTGGACTTTACAGAAGACAAGTGATGCTTATAGAAGACAATTATCTATGACCAAGTATTGTAAAAAAAATGATCTACAAAGGAATGTAAATATAAGTGTTTATAAAGATTCAAAGTTGAAGTTTATCTTATGCCTTTACTTAAATCCAACGGAATTAATTGTCATCGAACTCATTTGAGAGAGAGAGAGAGAGAGAGAGAGAGAGAGAGAGAGAGAGAGAGAGAGAGAGAGAGAGAGAGACCTACCTTATGATGAGAGTCATCTTGGGATACAGAAATGGCTTGATTGCTCTCTTTGGAATCTACTTCTCGAATCTTCCTGTAGGAATCGAGGTCATTTTCTTCGGCTGACCTCTGACCCCATTGACTCACGACCTCCTTCACGGCTTGGTCAAAGTTCCTACGGGCGTCTGCGAAGAAGGAGTCGTTGTAGAAGAGGCCTCTGGTGGCAATGGGAATGAGGCAGTCCTCCAGACCCGGCCTCTCCATTGTGTAAGTCCTTCCCTCTAAGGACGTTCTATTGCTGCTTTCTGAGGAAAAGCTGTTGCTGCTGCTGCTTTTACTCACTCTGGAGGACGAACTTTTCACGCTGCTTTTCACGTCGGAGGATGAAGTCGTCTGCACAGAATCGGCAGCACAGCTGCTGAGACGAGAAGCTGGGTTGCTCTGGTGTTGCGTTGGAGCCATCTTTCTTTATTTTCACTTGAGAAATGTAATTTAAAAACTTGTTTTGCTAAAATAATATCGAATGAAAGAGAAATAATATAAGTCTGTAAAGTTATGTAGTTATCACAGATTCACTTCAATGGAAGAATCAAGAGTTATTGTCTTTCGTTGGTAAGAAGTCAGTCTAAACTGTTCTGCCGGGTGATGCACTCTGGCTGGCTTATATACAGCAGCCCTTGGCACCCACGCGGCACTACTTACCTCCTACGACAAGGGCGTCACCGGTGATGTCACTCTGACGTAATCTTCATTCGTACTCTATTTTGGGATGTCTGAGAGGAAGGGAGATCGTTCTAGATCTTTCGAGTTTTTTCCACAAAGGAATTTTTTCTTTGGTTGTCTAAATGTTTGATATTTGAACTTGAGACGAAGAACAATAAATATTGCATCAAATATTTGTTTGTATGTAATTCTAGCTGATCAAGTTCGCATCAGTGTAAGTAAAAAAGAGCTTCTGACTACAGCTCTCCTTTTAAGGAAGTAAAGTGGCTACCTGAACGAACTCATCTTTTTTATATATGTAGTTAAATGTCGAATGTTTTCTTTTGTTGTCAAATGAGTAATGACACCTGATACCGAATTATGTATAATGGAGTTTATATTGAGAAGATCATTAATAATATAGGAGGATCATTATAATCTGTTTTTATTAACGCACACACACCTTCTCATATATATGTATATATATAAATATATATATATATATATATATATATATATATATATATATATATATATATGTGTGTGTGTGTTGTGTGTGTGTGTGTGTAACTGGTTTATATATGTATAAACCAGTTAATGCCTTTTCTGCTCTTAGTGTCATTACCATTCGTACCTCTTCTCTTCGAACTCGATTTGTTTTTCCTGAATAGATATATATATATATTCCTTGGTCTAAACTGAAGATAAAAAAAAGAAAGACAGAGATGATTTGAACCTCTTTGTTTGTCTTGCAAAATCGTTATTTGATTTGTTCAAGTTTACTGAGAGAGAGAGAGAGAGAGAGAGAGAGAGAGAGAGAGAGAGAGAGAGAGAGAGAGAGAGAGAGAGAGTCCGGGTCCAAAGAATAAATGTAAATTCCTCTTGCTCGAAAGTCCTTATGCTTAAAAGGAAAGATATTTCGAGTTCGACAAAACTACTTTTTTTTTTTTTTTTTTTTTTTTATCGTCTGCCGAAATGTTGAGATAAATGGTTGTGTTAAGACCTGTTCGTTTTGTTTATGCATCATTTATCTGTTATGGATAAGGTTTTGATATCTATGTTCTCTATTCTAACATACAGATAAAATTACGTTTGTATTTAGGTATGATAACTATAATTTGATTTTGGTTGATAAGCAATGCAGCGAACAGAAATTAGCGTGAATCAGCATTTAAGTTACATTCACCAGAAAGACGAAGTGGGGAAAGGAAACGAAGTGTATGCAAATTGTTTGCGTGGGCGAATGCAAAACCTAAAAATGGACAAGATACCTAGGAATGAGATCACTTGCGTTTATTTACTTCCTGCATGTTTTTATCGCATGATTTCATAATATATAGATAATAATGAAATTGACATTTGGTATGTTGAGCAGCCTCCCATCAGCCATAGAAGATTAGATTCTAAATATATATATGTCTACATAATGGAAGCAGCGATCTCTCTCTCTCTCTCTCTCTCTCTCTCTCTCTCTCTCTCTCTCTCTCTCTCTCTCATTATCCTGTGACCTTCTAGACTCCAGAGTTCAATAGTCTCTTAAGCATTAATGAAATGTTAGGGTTCGATTGGTTGTTTCACGCGACGTCACACCAGTGACGTCATCAGGGTGTAGGCTTATTGCCAAAACTGGTTTGGCTCACTGGCCAAGGTGACGGTGTACCTCGCCTGTGGTTTGGCAGTGCATTCATTTCTTGTTTTATTTGTGGAATTTGAGTCACAATTTGAAATTTGGGCCTTCATATGGACACCAACGGATGGTTGAATAGTGCTCGTGGCTAGGGAGCGAAGTACGACTACTGTCGTACAATACCGGATATTCTATGCAACATTCACGCAATTATACGTAGGGAACCACTACTGTATATGCTACCTTTTACGTCACGGCTCTATGATATTCCTATGTGACCCATATTAGTTAGATTGTATTAGTTTGAAAAATACGGTTTCATACAAGTCAAGAATAGTTAGCTATGATATGAATTAAATAAATATTGACGGAAAACTGTACCTGTAATAAAAACCTTCATATGTTTGTATGTTGTTTAAATGAATAAATAAAATAAGTTTTATCTTAAATTCTCTCCATTTGCTATTATACCAAACTTAGCTGAGATGTAGCGCACGTGCAAATAAACAAACCATTATTATTATTATTATTATTATTATTATTATTATTATTATTATTATTATTATTGTTGTTGTTGTTGTTGTTGTTATTACTACTTGCTAAGCTACATCTCTAGTTGGAAAAGCAGGAAGCTATAGACGCAGGGGCTCTAGCAGGGAAAGTAGCCCACTAAGGAAAGGGAACAAAGAAAAATAAAATATTTTTTAAGGACAGTAACAACATAAAAAATATTTCCTATATAAACTATAAAAACTTTAACGAAACAAGATGGAGATAAATAAGATAGAATAGTGTGCCCGAGTGTACCCTCAAGCAAGAGAGCTCTAACTCAAGATAGTGGAAGACCATGGTATAGAGGCTATGGCACTACCCTAGACTAGAGAATAATGGTTTGATTTTGGAGTGTCCTTCTCCTAGAAGACCTGCTCACCACAGCTAAAAGGTCTTTTCTACCCTAACCAAGAGGAAAGTAGTCACTGGACAAATACAGTGTAGTTAACCCCTTGGGTGAAGAAGAATTTTTTGGTAATCTCAGTGTTGTCAGGTGTATGAGGACTGAGAAGGATATGTAGATAATAGGTCAGACTATTCGGTGTATATGTAGGTAAACAGGAAAATGAGTCGTAAACAGAGAGAAGGATCGGGCCAGTGAAAGGACCCCATAACTATCTAGCGGTATTATCTCACCGGATTGCCATGTTCACGTCCTGAAATATAATACAAATATTTCTGTTATATTAAATAGATATAGAAACCTCTTATTAGTTTTAAATAACTATATTTAATTATAAACAATTTACTTAGCAACACACCTTGGTCTGATCTTGGGCATGTACTAAATTGTCTACTAGAATTTTTCTTGAATGCTTGAGAAATACCACACCTCAAAAGATAAAGCCATCCGCATGGCCTAAGAGTTGATTTGATAATAGATGGAGGATATTTCAGAGTAGTAAAACTCCGTAAACTTTACACAAAATGTCTGCATGAATGCTCCATACTTACAGCTTGGAAAATCTTTATCATTTTACTAATTCACTAAATGGGAGACAAATGACCCGAAAAAAACACCGCCCAGTAAATATACTCTCCGCAATATATGAAATATTTACAAAGATCATATTAGGCCGAAAGCAGGCAGGCTTTAAAGGTGGGTATCCAACAACTGACCATATCAGTATAATTAACCATTTAATGAAAAAAAACAACAGAATATAATACCACTATGTATGGCGTTTATAGATTATGGGAAAGCTTTTGATTCTGTCAAAACTTCAGCAGTAATGAAAGCCCTTCAAAGACAAGGAATAGGTGAATCTCAAGTTAAAACACTTGAATATATCTATACAGGAAGTATGACAGTCCTAAAACTACATTTAGATGGTGAAAAAAAAAAAAAAGTTCAATTGAGGGAGGAGTTAGACAGGGAGACCACATCTCCACATCTCCTAAATTATCCACAGCCTTTCTAAAAAAATTTTAAAATTTTTAGACTGGGAAAATGTAGGAATTAATATTAATGAGTAATACCTTAACAACTAAGGATTCACAGATGACGTAATTGTGTTAATTGAATCATGGGAGGAAGTGCAAAAGATGATCGAAGATTTGAATAGAGAAAGCAGAAATATAGAACTATATAACATAGTTATCAGACCAGTTTTGATATATGGATGCGAGACATGGTCTCTAACAAAAACATTAGTTTTTATCACTACTTGGCATTATCACCGGTGAATGAATGCGTGAATAAAATGATATATGGGAACACATCAAGTCCTATTGTTTGCCATTACCTTTACAGGTATGAAACTAAAGCATTGTTTTGGATAACTACGTGTGTGATTAAGGGACGTGATGTCACACACAACTTTGGTAATTCAAACCCAGTGACCCAAAACTGCACACAAGGTCTATAGATTAAGGATATCTATAGACCTTGGCTGCACAGTGGCTGACGGTTGTATCGTTATATGTTGCCACGGAGCTCCTCTACTTATAGCCTGACTCGTATTCGACTTTACCGGACCGAGAGAGGCCAATGAAAGCTTTCCCTAAAATTGTTTTGTCGAATTTAATCTAAACCACCGCTTGGCATCGACTCTCCGTAAACCCAGCTTTATATTAGAACAACGACATCTCCAAAATTAATGATTTCATAATTTAGAGATAATGCCATTGATACTCGTTATGGAGGTCAGCCTTAAAAGTTTTGATTATGAAATACCTCTCAACATTCAATTGAGGAATAAATGTGACTGAGTAATACTCTCTCTCTCTCTCTCTCTCTCTCTCTCTCTCTCTCTCTCTCTCTCTCTCTCTCTCTCTCTCTCTCTCACGATGCTAGAATCTTCTGGAGTTCATTGAACTTGTGGTGGTTCCTTAAAGGACGTCACAACAGTAACATCATCAGGGTGTAGACTTCTTGCCAAAATTAGCTAACCCTCGGTGTACCTTGACCTTGGGGTTGCCAGTGCATTCACATTCAAGCACATTCCTCCCAATGGCCAGATTTGACCCCCCCCCCATCTTTTTTTTTTTTTTTTTTTTTTTTTTTTTTTTTTTTTTTTTTTTTTTTTTTTTTTTCAGTCGGGCATAGTATAAGGCAGTAAACGGCTAAAGCGGGGTTAGAATTTAGTCGCAAGTTAGGATGTGCTGTACTCATACTGTTGGCTGGTCAAAGACCAGTAAAATAATCCATGTAATTCATTATACCCAAAGAAATGCTGTTGAACCCTTTTTAATTAGCTGCATTAACTTGGAAGAAAGATACGGTGTATCAAAAGTCTAGAATTCAAATCTAATCCCTAGTCTCTTCTAATTTAATCCGGTATTATCCTCTTACCTAGAAGCTGACTTATCCGGAATTATCGAGAAACTGACATTTTAGGGAGCCCCTTTTCCTGTATAAATACCATATCTTTTAGATTATGAATTCTCACTGCAAGTCCATCAATGTCCCTGATGGACATCAAGTCTTTTCATTTTTCATTTCATGGCTATATAATACATATTTTATGTTCATCACGTGTCAGCGTTTGTAAGTTTTACCCACACACACACACACACACACACACACATATATATATATATATATATATATATATATATATATATATATATATATATATATATATATATATATATATATATATGTATATGTATATATATATCTGTATATATATACATATATATATATATATATATATGTATATATATATATATATATATATATATATATATATATATATATATATATATATATATATATATATATATGCAGTATATATATACATATATATGTGTGTGTATCTATATATATATATATATATATATATATATATATATATATATATATATATATATATATATATACGTATATATATGATATATATATATATATATATATATATATATATATATATATATATATATATATATATATTCATATATATAGATAAATGTATATAAATATGCATATACAGTAAATGTATGTATCGATATAATATATATATATATATATATATATGTGTGTGTGTATATATATGTATATATAGAGTATGTATAGATATATATATATATATATATATATATATATATATATATATACGGATTTTGAGCGAAGCGAAAAATCTATTTTTGGGTGAGATGGCCATGTCGTCCTGATGGAAGTTCCTATAGGGTAGCTTCCTAGGGTATATTACAACTACGGCGATATTCCCAGAGAATTTACCTTAAGGTACCAGAATTCTAACTCCTGGAGCGAGTATCCCTCGTGAAAGGGATATCGCAACATATCAGAGGACGTATTCTAGACACGTCACATGGCAATCTACATCCTGGACAGAGATTTCGTCTCGTAGGAGGTGATTGGGGAGATACGAATTCGGGAAAGAAAAAGGGGAGCCGCTCCCAAGGCTTCCCTATCCCCCGATTCGTATGCGTGCCTGGCGCCAATCCTGGCGCCATCTGTATTCCTTGTAGCGTACACGAGGTGCTACAGATACTGTATGTAGGGAGGGGTCCTACAGCCCTTTCTTAGAAAGGCAAGGGCGGGTCCATCAGGACGACATGGCCATCTCACCCAAAAATAGATTTTTCGCTTCGGTCAAAATCCGTTTTTTGGGCTCAAACCATGTCGTCCTGATGGAAGTGTACCAGAGCATTACTGTATCTGTGGATTCTCAGAACGTGCCGTACTCCCCGGAGGTAATTTTTTCCCGGTCGACTAGACCTAGAGACCTAAGATGTTACCGTTATACATCTTTTCAACTAACTATAAACTATGTTAGAGCTTCCTGCCCCCTACAGGGAAGAGTCCTACTAGACTCTGGAAAAGTCTCGAAGAGTACATATATCTATGTATGAATACCAGGCAAGCTAATATAGTGGTCTCGCCCTATATTAAGTAAAGCATAGTTTGTAAAGAACCACTGCGTCAATATGAAATATCGACCAGTTCTCCGCACAATACTTGTATTGGACAAAGGTTTTATATCCGCATAGGAGGAAAACCAATGCAACATAGCTTGCATAAAGGAACAATTCTATTAGAATTATCCCAGATAAGGTACATAGAATGAATGCTCAATTATACCAATAAATTGACACAGGTGAAGGAGACGCAAGGTTCTCAAGAACCAGATTATTGACAGGCAATAAATAGACAGGTTAACCACAATTATATATATATATACATAAGAAGAGGATAACCCAAAACTTTAAGCATAAGTATGATAGTAAACAGAGCTTGTTTGTCTGAAAGAAAAACATTAGATGCCACTTTTAAGATACCGAGGTATCAAAGTCATAAAAGCCTGTATTACAAATCAATGATATTAGCGTTAGAAACGCTCGGCACACATGTCTGCACTTATGCTAGGTTCACCTTCGGAAATGGAACAGTCTGGATGGGCAACACAGTGCCCTCACTTAGTTTGTAGTACAGTATGTAACTACACACTCACCCTGGAATTAATCGTCCCAATTAAGACCACTGTTCCTCGCAGAGTTAAACAGTAGGGTTAACACCGCGACCCACTGCTACCACAGATCTCTTTTAGTTCCTCTACTTGCTTTGCATAGTGGCGAAAGAACACTCTGGAAGACTTCCAGCCAGTGTATGAACGGAGATGTTCAAAATCCATACAATTAAAGAAATTTAAGAATGAGGCAACTTTCCTCGGATCGTGACCTGCGGGTGTATTGTCAGGATCCGCTCTGCGAATAAAATATGTGATTTTCGCTCTGAGTTGATTCAGAGATAAATTTGAGCCTGATGTTTCTCCCCTGAATAGTTGACCACCCTTGAAGTCTGAAGTTCTATGAAGATAGACCTTTAGGCATTCTACTGGACATAGAGATGCATCTTCTTTCAGAGGGCAGATTCTCCAGGGACCCCACCTCTTGGTGGGTAACTCATTCCTGGCGAGAAACGTAGGATCCGGAAACAGGTTCAGTTCTCCCCCATCCAGGAACTGAACACGACCTGCCTCTCTCGAGAGGCTACAGTCTCACTAACCCTGGCCCCGGACGCGAGTGCAAAATAGGAAAATAACTTTTTGTGTCAAATCCTTTAACGCACACTCTTCATTGCTCAACAGAGAAGTGAAATGAAGAACTTGTCTAAAGACCATGAAATGGGCTTTGGAGGTGCTGAAGGTCTGAGCCTAGCACAGGCTTTCGGGACTTTATTAAAGATCTCGTTACCTAGGTCGACCTGAAAGGCATATAGAATGGGTCTTGTCAAAGCAGACTTACACGCTGAAATCGTGTTCGCTGCCAACCCTTGACCATGGAGGTGGAGAAGAAAGATAAGCAGAAGTCTGTCAAGATCTCCTGCGGAATCTTCGCCTTGACTAAAGGCCACCCATTTTCTCCAAGATGACTCATATTGCCTTCTAGTAGATTTGCATTTATATTCCTCAAGGAAGTCTACACTGGCTTTCGAAATCCCGAAACGCTTTCTCACCGCTAGGGAGAGAAAATCATGAGCTGCAGGGTCCGGGTTTTCTGTAATGAAGCGCAGACAGTTGACTTCTGGACTCGCTGGGTCAGAACTGGATCTGGTAGTGGTACAAACTTCAGCTACAGTTCCAATGCCAGGAGGAACCACACGCTGTTCGGCCACTTGTGGGCCAATATTGCCGCTACCCTTTGAAGGATCTCAGTTTGTTGAGGACCCTCAACAGAAGGTTGTGAGGAGGGAACAGATAAATCTTGGACCATCTGTTCCAGTCGAGGGACATTGCGTCCACTGCTTCCGCTAAGGGGTCCTCGTACGGGGCACGTACAGGGGCCACTTCTTGTTGTCTTTCGTCGCAAAGAGGTCTATCTGCAGTTCTGGGACTGATTCAGAATGAAGGAGAATGATCCTGCGTCTAAGGACCATTCCGACTCTATCGGTGTGAACCTGGATAGAGCGTCCGCTGTCACATTGCGGACTCCTTGAAGGTGAACTGCCGGCAGGTACCACTTCTTCTTTTCCGCCAATCGGAAGACGGCCAACATCACCTGGTTGAGAGGTGGTGACCTCGATCCTTGTCGATTCAAGTATCTCACAACTACCTCGCTGTCTATCACCACCTTATGTGGATCGAGTGACGCGGGGAGACTTTCTTTAAGGTAAGGACCACTGCCCTAGCTTCTAGAAAGTTTTATGTGAAAGGTCTTGAATAGCCTGGACCAAGTCCCCTGGACTTTTTTCCGATGAGAGTGACCTCCCCATCCCTCCTTCGAGGCGTCTGAGTGAATCGTCACCGACGGGGGAGGTGGCTGAAGAAGAACCGACTTCTTTAGATGTCTGGCTTGGGACCAAGGCCTGAGAAGAGTACTTAGCCGAAGCGGCTGGTCTTCTCAGATCTCTTCACGCGTTTGATGCATAACTTCTCCAAACTCCGATTGCATCCTTTAGCTGTGCTCTTAGCACTGGGTCTGTCACCGAAGCAAACTGGAGAGAGCGCAGTACTCTCTCCTGCTCGTGTCTTGATATCCTTTCGGAATCTTGAAGTCTCTTGACAGAACCCGCTATCTCCTTCCTTTTCTTCGCCTGGGTGGAGAAACGGTGTGACAAAAGGTCCCAGTGGATTCCCAGCCACTGGAACTTTTGAGATGGAGAAAGTCGAGACTTTTTCTGTTGATCTTGAAGCCTAGGTACTCTAGGAACTGGATCACTTGACTGGAAGCTTGCAAGCATTCTGTCTCGGATGCTGCCCACACCAACCAGTCGTCCAGGTAGACTACTACCTGAATTCCCTTTAGGCGTAATTGTTTGAGAGCTACGCTCGCAAGCTTCGTAAAAATCCTTGGGGCTATGTTTAGCCCGAATGGCATGGCTCCGAAGGCGTATAGTCTTCGTTGTAGCCTGAACCTAGGTAGGGGGAGAGTCGATGGCTAATTGGAATGTGCCAATAGGCGTCTAACAAGTCTATAGAGACGGAATATGCCCTCTCGGGCAGTAAGGTCCTTATGTGTTGCAGTGTTAGCATTTTGAATTTGCAATTCACTATGAACTTGTTGAGTGGCGACAAGTCCAGAATGACTCTGAGCTTTTCCGAGTCTTTCTTGGGAACATAAAACAGCCTCCCTTAGAAATTGATGGGCTTCACCCTTCGGATCACCTTTTTTCTCCAACAGTTCTTGAACGTACTCCTCCATAACGGGGGTGGAGTGTTGGAAAAACCGAAGGCACGGGGGTGGAGTGCTGTACCAGCTCCCGCCCAGTCCATTCTTGAGTAGGCTGTGGGCCCAGGGATCGAAGGTCCACCGATCCCGAAATTTCAGAAGTCTCCCTCCTACCGGTATCACCTCACTTGGACTGCCGTCCTGAGGTCTTGCCTTCCTGACCACGACCACCCCTGAATCCCCTTCCCCTTGAGGGGCGTCTAGACGAGCCTCTGGCTGCTCCTCTAGGCTTTGCTCGAAAGGAAGTAGACTGCCCTTCGAACGCTGGGGTGAATGCCTTGGACTGTGTCGACACGGCCTGGGGTACCCACTGAAAGGTGGTCGGGGTTTGTGCCACGATCTGGGGCACTGGGGGCAATGGCAATTGCAGTTGCTGTTGCTGTCTAAGAGGCTTGGCTGGCCGAGACGGTAGCCTAGTCCTCATAGTCTTCCTCTTTGGTTGAGGACCCTCATCCGGGGAAGACTTTCTTTTGATAGCCAGGCCCCACTTCTGGAGAAGGTTTCTATTCTCCAAGGCGGCCTTATCAACAACTTCTTTGACCAAGTCGGTAGGGAAAAGGTCTTTTCCCCAAATGTTGGAGGAGATTAGTTTCTTTGGCTCGTACCTCACCGTAGCCGAGGTAAACACGAACTCCCTACAAGCTCTCCTTGCCTTGACGAAGCCATAAAGGTCCTTCGTCACTGTGGCCAGATGAGGCTTGGCCACTACCATGAACATTTCATGGACCTTGGGGTCACTTGCCATCGTCTCGAGAGTAGTCTGAAGAGACATTGAGGCAGTCAGTCTTTCTTTTGTATCGAACTCACTTCGCAAAAGAAAGTCAGACAGCTTAGGGAGGTCCTTGCCGAACTGACGTCCGGCAATATCAGCCTCCAACTTTCCCACTGAGAACGTAAGATGGACGTCCTTCCAGTCTTTGTGGTCCATAGGCAGGGCCAGCGACAAGGGTTTACACTCCTCTAGGGAGGGGCAAGACTTGCTGGCCTCGATTGCTTTTAGTACAGCCAGAAACCCTTTCTGTAAAAAGGGGAAGGCTCTAGTAGGCGAGGACACAAAGGAAGGGAGCTTCCTATTCAATGCGGCTACCTTTGAGTTAGAGAAGCCCCTCTCTTTCATCGAGGATGAAAGTAGAGCTTGAGCCTTAGCATGGTCCATCACTATGACCTCCTTCGGCTCTGTCTCCTCCTTTGAAGCTGGTTCCTTCCTCAGCCAGACATAACAGTCCGGATATGATGCCTTGCTGGGCCAGAATTCCACCTCCAGGGGAACTGAGCCCAGCTTATCCGAGATGACGATCTTTCCAGTCGTCATCGGCATGTGCTCAGCATACCTCCATGGGTTAGCATCTGAGCACAAGGGAAGGTCTTTCACATTGAGCTTTTTCTGGGGCCCATGTGATTCTGCAAGGCACTGCATTCGCAGTTCCATTGCAGCCGCCTTCTCCTGATTCTCCTTCTGCATTTGTTGGATCATTCCAACAATAGAAGAGAGGGCCTGTCCCAGCTCTACTGGGAGACCGGCCGATATAGAGGGGCTTGAACTTCATCCTGGGCTTCTGCCAGGAGGTCTTCCTCCTGACACCCGTCCACATCAGACATCCTGTCATCTAGCTGGATGTCTTGCATCGCGACCGCGACTTCAGCATCCACCTGGATCTGAACTTAGGGGATCTCCTCTTGAGGCTGGGGAATCACTGCATCAGCTGATGCCTTAGGGAAAGGATACGCCCTCATCTTCTCACTTGGAAGATAAGGGCCAGAAGTGTTCTTTTGGAAGCCCCTTACCCAGGTACGAAGCTTCTTCCTAGCTATTTAAATGTCTCAGTAATCAGGTTAGTGCACACAGTACATACCTGAGGGTCCCAATACCGCTAATTCACCGAAACTCACTCGTATACTATCTTGGAAATATTCCACACAGTCTAAAATGTATAAAATATAGCCTAAAGCTTCAATAAAATTTTAATTACACTCGGAAAAACCATAATCATGCATGAAGTACTAGGACCAAACGACTAGGCTACATGGCCTAGCGTAGGCCAGAATGGCGAATACTTCGCCAAATAATACTAAGCACGAAAGGAAATCCTATGTAATGCTAAATAGCTAAAATTTATTAAAGCAAAACAACCAGGAATGTCGCTCTGACTAACTAACTTATACCTAGCGAGCGACAGCGTCCAAGACGCCTCTGGTAGGCTACGGCTCTTGTATCAAAGATTAATCCTATTAATCACTCAAAATTTTACCAAGAGCCTACATTTATACATAACAGACACTATACTCAACTTATCAGAGGCCGACGAAGACGAAGAAGCCATGAAAAGTCGAATAAATCCAAGATTTGCGAGAAAAACAGGAAAAAACACCGAGTTGTTAAGCTACGCAAAAAGGAATACAGATGGCGCCAGGATTGGCGCCAGGCACGCATACGAATCGGGGGATAGGGAAGCCTTGGGAGCGGCTCCCCTTTTTCTTTCCCGAATTCGTATCTCGCCAATCACCTCCTACGAGACGAAATCTCTGTCCAGGATGTAGATTGCCATGTGACGTGTCTAGAATACGTCCTCTGATATGTCGCGATATCCCTTTCACGAGGGATACTCGCTCCAGGAGTTAGAATTGTGGTACCTTAAGGTAAATTCTCTGGGAATATCGCCGTAGTTGTAATATACCCTAGGAAGCTACCCTATAGGAACTTCCATCAGGACGACATGGCTTGAGCCCAAAAATATATATATATATATACATATATATATATATATATATATATATATATATATATATATATATATATATATATATATATACGCATATATATACATATATATATATATATATATATATATATATACATATATATATGTATTATATATATATATACATATTTTAATTAACCATAGGGCTTTTTCGCAATTGAATGGTGTAGGCAATACCTCATCGATTCAGCCATCTCATACTCATTTATGAATTTACAGTCTTTAGGAATGTTGTTGCGAGACCCACACCCTTTTCTTGACCTCAGCAGATGCTGTTCTCCCTACAAAATTCAGACTACAGTATCAGAAGGTCTCCTCGAATGCATTTGAGGAGAAATCCCTAACCCACTTGATTCATTTCCTGTCAAGGGATTACTCCCAAAGTAAGAATAGATTCTCATTCCGGAGATATTCTTCAAACAGGATGTTTTTTGAAGAATAAGATTATATTCTTTTACACAAAAGCACTGAGTGAAATGACAAGCATTATTTTCATATGAGGATTTTAACGGTTACTCAAACACTTGGTGATCAGTCGCCATCTTTGAATCATGTTCAAGCAGATTTCAGTATATAATAATTTTGGATTAAACACAGCCCACAGAAAATAGAAATTAGGGTATTTATTGTCGCGAACGAAGTGAGTCACCTTATATGAAACGTCAAAATTTTCGCGAACGAATCTCACCCAACCCATAGCCCAGTCATTCCCTTTCATTATTATCGCTTGGTCGGGGGGGGGGGGGGGGGGGGGGCAGCTGATATTTCCGGCGGCGGGGTCAATAACTCCTATGCCATTAAATATATTCAAATGATATTTTAAGGGATTATTCAGACAAATACAAGCTTTGTTTCTGCCAAAGTCTAAAGAAAGAAGTCAGCCGCAGCGCAGATTACAATTTAAAGGCCGTTGTCAGTGACGTCAGTCTAACCATGCCAAAGGTTGTACTCTGTTGTATTCATACTAATCCAGTAAACAATATTCACGGATTGCGTCCAAGAGTTCA
Source organism: Palaemon carinicauda (assembly GCF_036898095.1). Classification (NCBI taxonomy): domain Eukaryota; kingdom Metazoa; phylum Arthropoda; class Malacostraca; order Decapoda; family Palaemonidae; genus Palaemon; species Palaemon carinicauda. Next base: position 38,179,028 of record NC_090742.1, read on the forward strand.
AGATCCACTTACTATATTGTAAGTGGGATATTGTTTTATTATCTTTAATCAGTTACTTTTCCTAAGAAAATGACCAACAACTGTACAGCCTTTGGGTGTGCTAAAACAAAACTGAAAACAAAATGATCAAACATCAAGTAATTCTGTTTTCCAAAAAATGATAATTTTTTAGTGCGCTGGAAACAAGAATGTCGTCGAGCTCATAAAATGAGTCTTGAATATGATGTGATTTGTTCTGTTCATTTTGCAAACAAATGATTTCATGGATGATATGAAGTCACATTTGCTGTAAATTGAAAATCCCAAAAGTAAGAGAATTTTGGCATAAGATGCTATGCCGCCTTTTTTCCTTTATGGGGGTAACTTTTTTGTTACTTATTATTCTCAATTGCGTTGCAATAAAAAGAATTATAATGACCAAATGGTGAAAAAAATATATAAAAATCATTTTTATCATTACGATTGATAATTATTGACTGATTGGTAAGCACATTACGTATAAGAAAATAAACTTGGTAAAGAATGTAGATTATATTTGATGTCACGGTTTATTTCCAGAAACAAACTAAGATTACAAACTATCTGAGTAATAGTTTTTGAAGAAATATATATATATATATATATATATATATATATATATATATATATATATATATATGTATATATATATTATATATATATATGTATATACACACATGTATATTTATATATATATATATATATATATATATATATATATATATATATATATATATATATATATATATATATATATATATATATATATATATATATATATATATATATATATATTATTTATGTATATATATATATATATATATATATATATATATACTGTATATATATATATATATATATATATATATATATATATATATATATATATATATATATATATATATATGGATAAATATCAACACAATATCGTGTTCGAATAGAAATAAATTTCTACCTCATACTTGAGACCGAACGCCGGACCCTTCTAATGAAAGGCCAGGTCGAAACCAACCATGCCACGAGAGGCCATAAAAGAAGTTGGAACCTAACTGCTACCCAGCAAGTTCAGGATTTACCTGGCGAGACATCAGTTTCTTACCAGCGAGTTTTCCCCGACTTCCCGGCCCACCACGTGACACAATTGGTAGTAATTCATTCAAATTACCCTTAATGAGTCAATATGGATAAATATCAACACAACATCGTGTTCAAATAGAAATAAATTTCTACCTCATACTTGACTTGAGATCGAACGCCGGCCCCTTCAAATGAAAGGCCAGGTCAAAACCAATCATGCCACGAGAGGCCATAAAAGAAGCCGGAACCTAACTGCTACCCAGCAAGTTCAGGATTTACCTGGCGAGACATCAGTCTCTTACCAGCGAGTTTTCCCCGACTTCCCGGCCCACCACGTGACACAATTGGTAGTAATTCATTCAAATTACCCCTAATGAGTCAATATGGATAAATATCAACACAACATCGTGTTCAAATAGAGATAAATTTCTACCTCATACTTGGGATCGAACGCCGGCCCCTTCTAATGAAAGGCCAGGTCGAAACCAACCTTGCCACGAGAGGCCATAAAAGAATTCGGAACCTAACTGCTACCCAGCAAGTTCAGTATTTACCTGGCGAGACATCAGTCTCTTACCAGCGAGTTTTCCTCGACTTCCCGGCCCACCTCGTGACACAATTGGTAGTAATTCATTCAAATTACCCCTAATGAGTCAATATGGATAAATATCAACACAATATCGTGTTCAAATAGAAATAAATTTCTACCTCATACTTGGGATCGAACGCCGGCCCCTTCTAATGAAAGGTCAGGTATAAATATGTGTGTATATATATTTATATGAAAATAATTTATTTGATAAAGGAAGTGCAATATGCAGGTTATCCAGTGCATGATTTAGGGCCCTGAAATCTTAGGTTATGGAAAAAATTTGTAAGTGACCCTTTGTGTAAGAAAACGTCCTCCCAGAATCTATGTGCAGAGACAGATAATCCTTTTTACAGATGCTCCCTGTTTACTCAAGTTGGTCAGGAATAACTTAATAGATTTTGGATACATGTTGCCAAACGGCGATAGAATATCATATCATCCGATAAGATAAATGGTGAAGAAATCCAAAACAGACTATGGAGTCTGGACTGACTTAGAAAGTAAGTTTGATTCACCTACACGTTTATGGGTGGGAACCTACACAGTTGTGGTCAAGAAGGTGCGGTAATGCTCTTAATTTTCTTGGAGGAAAGGAAAGTTGCTTTTCAAGAATAATGAATGGAAAGTAACAGCTCAGTTTATATCTTAATGGATGAATGGTTTGATATTATGAATTCTTCATCCATGAAAGGCGACAAACCTACTCGATTTGCTTTCGGCGTAAATTTTGAGTATAATGAATTCAATGAAGAATCATGAATATGTGATTGAATTCTTGAGGTAACTAACTGAACCATACAAAGAGAATGAAACACCTGCAAGTACACTCAGTTTTGATACTGAAAAGGAATCTTTGAGGCATACAGGTTATATAGTTAAAAAATGACTCTTCAAAATCTACCTGATCTTAAAAACAAGTGTCCAGTGTTGTTGCGAATGATAAATGTTAGATACGAGTATATGTAATGAACACAGATGGTCTTTATGTATCCTTACATTTTTTCTTTTCCCAATTAAGCAAGATGAGAGAAATCTTTTTCGCTGTCCATGGTGAAAAACTTCAGAGTAGGGAATCATTGCATAAAAACTCTTTATGACGAGATGAGGTTATTTTGTGCATTTTAAAATAAAAATAAAATAATTTCAATAAAAAATCAAGAGATTACAGAAGTATAAAACGGAAATATATGAAAATTGTCATATAGAAACATCTTAAATGAATTGAGAAATAATTTATGACACTGAATAATACCTTATTCATACTTCTATACAAGTAATGAACTGAAATTATTTAGTGTCATGTTTTCTCTAACGATGCTACATTAGTGAAGAGTGATACAGTAAACAAAAATATATCAAATTTCCATGAGAAAGAATATCCTTTAAGAAAATCCTTTAATTAGAAATGGGTAATGAGTGAATAAAAAAGGTAAATACGCAAGGGTTCCTTTAAATTAAGGCAAAGGCGTTGATGACGTCATGGGCGGAAGTGGCATAGATCTTACCACGATCCAGATATACCAGGTCAGCCAGACAGCGTACTGATTTTAAGCCTCTTCTGCGCACCTACGTCATCTGAAGGGGCCTAGTGTTGCGAGACCCATTAAGAACGTAGATCTATCACACAGTCAATGTAAATAAAACAACATTTTACCTTTGGAAAATATTTTATTAAGTTACAACTTTCATTTTTTTTCTTAGGGCCTCCCTGCATGGTTGTCCTTAAGGTTTTCTATACTTTATCAAATCATTAAGATTTCGCATTCGAAAATATACCGATATCTTAACAAAAAAAGCAATAATATCGTCAGGAACTTCAATACCAGACTGTTTTAATTCTAAATAAAGCTTTATAAAACAATTTTTTCCCTCCATGAGAGCTTCGCCGTGTACAGCATTAAAAATCTCCCGCATATTAACAACTGTGAAAAAAAACTGACTAGAAGGTGCATGTAATTCCCCCCGATTAACACATGCTATCCAAGTATCATTCCTTAGCACTTCTTCAGTCTTATTTCCTAACTCAGGATATTTTACACAAAATTTCTTTACAATATATCCACCAATGTATTTAAGAGCTTCTTCCTCACTTACTCCCCCAATATCTTTCTTAATTTCTTTATTTGCTCTCAAAAGGTCTTCTTCCTCGTCTAAAGCATCTTTCTCTAAATCAAAATCTAAATTTCTGAATATCTGCGTTGTTAGGCATATTTCTAACGGTAAGTCCCTTTCTTTCTTGATAGATTCATCGTCTTTGGCTGATTCATGAGATTTTTCAACAGTGGCGATATTACACTTTTCACTTAATACTTTTATTTCCTTTCCTAGTAACATTTTTTTTAGCCGAAATTTAAAGTTCACAGCATGAGGATGATCATAGTGCCCATCCATTTCCCTTATACACCCAAAGAAATGTTCAAGGCAATCTTGATTTAGTCTTTGTGTAAGTGGGTAGTCAATACTATAAGAGCCTTTTAACAATTCAAACAAAGCAATGGTAGATTTACATGATAAAATTATTCCTCTCTGAAACTTGAAAAGACTTTTTGTATTAGGATTTTTATCTCTTATAGTATTCATTACCTCGATTACCTTGTGCTGTGTTCCTGTTTGTTTTTCTACATCAATACCAAAAGCATTGCTTTTATCAAACTCTCCATACATGGAGGAAGAATTCATTATATCGAACCAATCATTTATTAAAAGAATAAAATCAGATGTTTGATTCCAGTTTTGACACTCCAACAGTCCCTTTTCCCCTAAATATTGTAATGAGTTGGCACATGACCTAGACAGTAATTGAACTGCTTATTTAACGCGCTGTCTTTGTTGACCTGTTACAGTTAAATGCATTTCATTAATCTTATATGCAAGCCCATATTCTGTTTTGGTTTTATTAAGCATTTCCCGTATGCCATCATCTGATATACACTCTCCAGCCTTGAGGAAAAAACCGGAGTCAATGAAATTATTTATAACTAATTTAATTAAATGTGGAACATCTGAAAAAACAAACTTCTCTTTCTGCCTTAGGATTTTTGAAAGATATCCTATTTTCAAGAGGGTCAATGTTAAGGTGTTTCCACATACGCAGTTACTTGGCATTATTAGTGACGGAATGAATGAATGAATAAAATGATAATGGACACAGCGTCTCCTATTGTTTACGTTACCTCTATAGGGAGCTAACTAAGGCAACGGTCCTTTGTTTTGTTTACCAACGTGTGTGAGACGGGGAAGCTTGACGTCACAGTATGGGTGATTCACAGCTTAAGCTGCGCGTTGGCTGACCTGGTATATATAGACCTTGGATCGTACCAAGGTCTCGTACTGCTGTCCGGCCGACCTCATATCGCTCGCTTGCGACAACAACGTCGTAACTCAAAAAAACAAATGTATTTTGAGTTATCCATATAGACATATTCATCTTCAAATGCTGATTTTTTTTGGCAAAAGTGTCATAATTGTAGCTAAAAAATTGATCGCTAGAGGCGATAAATGTCCTAACGACATAACATAATATGAGTGTATTTTAATTGATTAAAATGGCTCTCCTGAAAAATATCTTTTTTTGAGTTATGACGACGTTGTCGAAAACGAGCGATATATGTTGATCTATGTAGATCTTGGGTATGCCCTGGCTGTCACTTTTGTTCGTAATTGACGACTTTTAGCTAAAAATTCAATGAGGAGCAGCATACTACTCCTAGAGTTTTACAGATATCCAAATGATTTTCACAGGGTTTGACGAGTGTTATGTGAACTACAGTCATACCAATTTTCGTATTGATACTTGCCATAAAAAAGGTCACAGTAGCCATTTTTCGATATTTGCGGGAGGCCGATTTTCGGCGACGCCCTAAATTACTTGTAGAATACTTCGCATATCTAGATGAAATTTTCAGGGATTTATGGGATGGATATTTACTCTGTCCATACCAATTTTCATTTTGATATTTGCCATAGAAAAGCCACAGCAAGCAATAATTTCGGTATGGATTGAATGGTTATTTTTGGCAATGGAGTAAATTGTTCCTAGAATAATTCACATATCCAAATGAAAATTTCAGGGATTGATGTGAAACAGTCTCTCTGTTCCTACCATAGTTTCCCTGTTCTACAATTGAAAAAACACAGCTATCAGGTAGCCCTCGTAAATATGATTTTAAATGTGGCAGCATTACAGTGAACTGCGTGATAGTGAGCGACATCAACGAAGGACAATGCCGATCTCATAAACAATATCCGTCCAGAGTTGCAGCTAGTATTAGTAAGCATTTGATGAAGGATGATTGATCCATCATTAGTATTCAATCGACTTACGGGATTTATTGAACACAGGTTTCTTTGCCTTATAATCAGGAACAATATTCTATTACCTTATACCTTGAAGGTGGAATTAGGAAGGAAATGCATGTAACATTTGTTTGTTTTATTAGCAAAATAGACAACATTTCATAAAATATAGAATCTATGGATTTAACAAATATGAAAATATTAAATTTTATTTGTCAGTCTCCTAAAAGGAAAATTTTTGAAATACAGACAGAATCCTTTGGCATGTAATTCTCACTAATGCGATGACGAGGTTCGGATACAGAAGAATTGTTAGGATTTCTTTGGTGCGGTGACGACCAGCTCTCCCTCCTTGGAGAGGAGGGAAGTGATGGCGTCCACTCTGATGGCGGCTGGTAACTTGACCCGACGGCTGAAGCTCTTATTTGAAGACCTTCCGTCCTTGTCTTTCACTTCCTTCACACCCTCCACCAGGATCTCGTTCTGCTCTAGAGCCTTTACTTGGAGGTCTCCGCCAACAAAGTCTCGGACATCGATTTTGACCTGAAGGTCAGAAAGACTAGAATTATTTATAGTCGATTTTACTGGGTATATATCAGGGGAAAATTTTCCACAAGATATGCTCCTTTAATAGCAATAAAGCAGTATCCTGTACAAAAAGAACTCCACACAAACAGAGCCACCAGTTCTTTGGGATCATCTGTTTCATGAACATGGGACTATGCTTAGTAAACAAATTGCATACCATTAACGCTAACAATTTAGAGAAAAGATTATATAGTTGAATTGATTTTCTTTTCACTGATGTACAGTTTTTAATTTTGTTTTGTTTAAGAATAATTAAATTTTGTATAGTAAATAGTTACAGAAATGTAAAATTAGATGGTACTTATACTTAGAATACATCTTATTAGGCTCAAGGGAATAAAAGTCACTGTACATAAATATATATTATGAGATTGCAAAGTTTAAGATGGAGTTTTAATAAGATTAAATGCAATTATGAAGATTATTACTTAAAATGGAATGAATATAGCTTACCTTTAGAGAATGGCCATCCTCCACCAGAGACATTTGTTGGTCCTCCAAGAGATTTATATCATGTGTATCTTTGAAGAGGTTTCTCTCCTGTAACAAGGTCATCTCAGGAGTGTGGTTGAAAACCCTACTTGCAGCATCTTCAAAATCTTGGTGAGCCTTTGCAAAGAAGTCTTCGTGAGAACTGGACATATCTCGAGAAAACAGACTGTCAGTCATGTTCAAGCCTTCAGTAATGTGTCCATGCAGATTATACTTTTGGCTATTTTCAGAAATTGACTGAGAGCTGCCTGTTTGTTTCGAGGAGTGACATGAGGACATGAGTGCACTTGCGTGGTTCGATAAACTGTGCGATATTTTTCCAGATGAGACCGTTTCCCTATCTAGAGATCGAGGAGTTGCGGACGATTTAATATCTTTTTGTTTCTTTGGAATAGTGATTATTAATACACCATCAGAAGACTTTGTAGATGAAACAGCTTCAGAGTTTACCAGTCCTGGAAAGACGAAATTCCTGCGGAAACTTTTGGTAGAGACAGAGCCTCCATCTTTCTTCTCTAATTTTCCTTCGACAACCAACTCATTTTCATCAATGACTTTAATCTTCAAGTCCTCTGTTTTAAAATCATGGACATCCAACACCACCTGCAAAGAAAAGTGTGATTATAATATATCGTTTGGTTTTATGTATATTTTGAAAAGATAAAAAAAAATTCAGCTACTTGAAGTAAATAAACAGAAGAGTTACAAGCTACTAACCTTGTGGCATTCGTGATCTTCAGATACAGAAACTGCTTGATTCTCTTCTCTCATATCTTTCTCTCTCAAGCTTCTGTAAGAGGTCATATCGTGTGCCCTGGACAATGTTTCTCCCTGTTTTTCCATGACTTCTTGTACAGCTTTTTCAAAGTATTGACGAAGTGATGCAAAGTGGTCGTCATGAAAGAAGAGGCCTTTTTCAAACACTGGCAGAAATGATGAGTCAGCATAATCCTTCAGTGTTTTGTTGGAAATAGATTCTTCTCTCTGTGTATTAGGCAATGTGATATCCTGAGAATTTGTATGTGAATTGGAAGAAATAGAACTAGATGAGTCAGCTGAGCGCATTTCTCTTTGATCCTTTTCTTTTGGGACCTTGATAGTAAGAATTCCATCTGATGACATTGCTGAAGTAATGGCCTCAGTCTTGACTGGACCTGGAAAAGTGAATAATCGCTGAAAGCTCCTCTGCGAAGATTTCCCTTCGATTCTCTCTTCCACTTTACCTTCAACCTTTAGTACCTTCTCATCAATAACCTTCACACTAACGTCACCACTTGTGAAGTCTTTTACGTCTAGAACAACCTAGAAAATAAGAAAGATATATATTATGAAAGGAAGTGCATAAAGATTTGAATATTTAGTTGCCTAATATATATTAATACTATTTTCACCTCAAAATAAAAATCTGAACGAACCTTATGGAAAGTGTCATCTTCCGTAAGAGAAACGGCCTGATTTTCTTGCTGTAGATTCTCCTTCCGGAGGGTCCTGTAGGCAGTCATGTTGTCTCTCGTGTCACTTGCAGACGTTCTCCCAAACTTATTCAGAACCTCCTCGACAGATTTTTCAAAGTCCCGTCGAGCAGTGTCGAAAAAGGAGTCGTGGAAGAATGATCCTTTCTCTGAGATGGACAACAGAATATCAGATTTGTCGTCCTGTAAGAAACTCTCTGGAGTGGCATCTTTGCTTCTGTCTGACTTGAGAAACTTCTCTTCAGCTGTGTCAGTCGAGCTAGAGCTTGTGGCTTCCTCATTTATGTTCTGCAGTTGGAAGTTGACCTTCTTTTGGGAAATATCTCTTTGGGTTTTCTTTGGGACACTGACTGTTAGGACACCGTCTGAGGACATAGCTGAGGACACGGCATCAGCCTTGACTAGACCAGGGAATGTGAGGCGACGACAAAAGCTCTTCTTGGAGATTGAGTTTCCTTCCTCCTTCTCAACGCATCCTTCAACCACTAGTTCGTTCTCGTCCAGGACTTTGACCTTTACATCTCCATTCATGAAGTCTCTGACGTCCAACACAACCTGAGGAGATAAGGAATCGATTCCTTCAATACTATTTGGGTCAAGGACTCTCCTCTGAAGAATTATAGTAAAATTGAGTGTGACAGGAGAACAACCTTCCACTTATAGTTAAACTACCTTTGATAAACAAATTAAAGTAATTTCTCAGTCACAGTTTTTATGGATCTTGAATGGAGAAATACAAATACTGTATATTAATATCAGAACTATTGCTTTTTATCGAAGGTACCATTATTTGAAAAAATGTTTTGGACTTCACAGAAGACAAGTGATGCTTATAGAAGACAATTATCTATGACCAAGTATTGTAAAAAAAAAAAATGATCTACAAAGGAATGTAAATATAAGTGTTTATAAAGATTCGAAGTTGAAGTTTATCTTATGCCTTTACTTAAATCCAACAGAATTAATTGTCATCGAACTCATTTGAGAGAGAGAGAGAGAGAGAGAGAGAGAGAGAGAGAGAGAGAGAGAGAGAGAGAGAGAGAGAGAGAGACCTACCTTATGATGAGAGTCATCTTGGGATACAGAAATGGCTTGATTGCTCTCATTGGGATTTACTTCTCGAATTTTCCTGTAGGAATCGAGGTCATTTTCTTCGGCTGACCTCTGACCCCATTGACTCACGACCTCCTTCACGGCTTGGTCAAAGTTCCTACGGGCGTCTGCGAAGAAGGAGTCGTTGTAGAAGAGGCCTCTGGTGGCAATAGGAATGAGGCAGTCCTCCAGACCCGGCCATTCCATTGTGTAAGTCCTTCCCTCTAAGGAGGTTCTGTTGCTGCTATCTGAGGAAAAGCTGCTGTTGCTGCTGCTTTTACTCACTCTGGAGGACGAACTTTTCACGCTGCTTTTCACGTCGGAGGATGAAGTCGTCTGCTCAAAATCGGCAGCACAGCTGCTGAGACGAGAAGCTGGGTTGCTCTGGTGTTGTGTTGGAGCCATCTTTTCTTTATTTTCACTTGAGAAATGTAATTTAAAAACTCGTTTTGCTAAAATGATATCGAATGTAAGAGAAGTAATATAAGTCTGTAAAGTTATGTCGTTATCACAGATTCACTTCAGTGGAAGGATCAAGAGTTATTGTCTTTCGTTGCTAAGAAGTCAGAGTCTAAACTGTTCTGCCAGGTGATGCTCTTTGCCCGGCTTATATACAGCAGCCCTTGGCACCCACGCGGCACTACTTACCTCCTACGACAAGGGCGTCACCGGTGATGTCACTCTGACGTAATCTTCATTCGTACTCTATTTTGGGATGTCTGAGAGGAAAAGACATCATTCTAGATCTTTCGAGTTTTTTTCGGCAAAGGAATTTTTTCTTTGGTTCTCTAAATGTTTTATATATGAACTTGAGACGAAGAACAATAAATATTACAATAAATATTTGTTTGTATGAAATTCTAGCTGATCAAGTTCGCATCAGTATAAGTAAAAAAGAGCTTCTGACTACAGTTCTCCCTTTAAGGAAGTAAAGTGGCTACCTGGACGAACTCATCTTTTTTATATATGTAGTTAAATGTCGAATGTTTTCTTTTGTTGTCATATGAGTAATGACACCTGATACCGAATAATGCATAATGAAGTTTATATTGAGAAGATCATTAATGATATAGGAGGATCATTGTAATATGTTTTTATTAACGCACACACACCTAATCATATATATATATATATATATATATATATATATATATATATACATATATATATATATATATATATATATATATATATATATATATATATATATATATCTGTATATATATATATATATATATATATATATATATATATATATATATATATATATATATATATATATATATATACATATATATGTATATATATATATGTGTGTGTGTGTGTGTCTGGTGTCATTATCATTCGTACCTCTTCTCTTCGAACTCGGTCTGTTTTTCCTGAATAGATATATATACTACCTTGGTATAAACTGAAGATAAAAAGAAAAAAGACAGATGATTAGAACCTCTTTGTTTGGCTTGCAAAATCATCATTTGATTTATTCATGTTTACTGAGAGAGAGAGAGAGAGAGAGAGAGAGAGAGAGAGAGAGAGAGAGAGAGAGAGAGAGAGAGAGTCCGGTCCAAAAAACAAATGTAAATTCCTCTTGTTCAAAAGTCCTTATGCTTAAAAGGAAAGATATTTCGAGTTCGATAAAACTACTTCCTTTCTTTCTTCTTCGTCTGCCAAAATGTTGACATAAATGGTTGTGTCAAGACCTGTTTGTTTTGCTTATGCATCATTTATTTGGTTTTGATAAGGTTTTGATATGTATGTTCTCAATTCTAACATACAGATCAAATTACGTTTTTTATTTAGGTACGATAACTATAATTTGATTTTGGTTGATAAGCAATGCAGCGAACAGAAATTAGCGTGAATCAGCATTTAAGTTACATTCACCGGAAAAACCTAGTGGGGGAAGATAACAAAGTGTATGCAAATTGTTTGCGTGGGCGAATGTAAAGCCTAAAAATGAGGAAGCTACCTAGGATTAGGATCACTTGCGTTTATTTACTTCATGCATGTTTTTATCGCATGATTTCATAATATATAGATAATGAAATCGACATTCGGTATGTTGAGCAGCCTCCCATCAGCCATAGAAGATTCGATTCTAAATAAATATGACTACATAATGGAAGCAGCGATCTCTCTCTCTCTCTCTCTCTCTCTCTCTCTCTCTCTCTCTCTCTCTCTCTCTCATCATTATCCTTGGACCTTCTAGACTCCAGAGTTCAATAATATCTTAAGCATTAATGAAATGTTTGGGTTCGAGTGGTTGTTTCACGCGACGTCACAACAGTGACGTCATCAGGGTGTAGGCTTCTTGCCAAAACTGGTTCGCCCACTGGCCAAGGTGATGGTGTACCTTGCCCGTCGGTCTGCCAGGGCATTCATTTCTTGTTTTATTAATGGAATTTGAGTCACAATATGGAATTTGGGCCTTCATATGGACACCAATGGATGGTTGATTAGTGTTCGTGGCTAGGGAGCGAAGTACGACTACTGTCGGGTCCTGGTTGTACCATACCGGGCATTCTAGGGGACATTCACGCAATTATACTTATGGCACCACTCTACTGTATATGCTACCTTTACGTCACGACTCCATCATATTCATATGTGACCAATATTCGTTAGATTATATTAGTTTGAAGAATACGTTTTCATACAATTTAAGAATAGTTATTTATTATATAAATTAAATAAATATTGACTAAAAACTGCATATGGAATACGAGCCTACCTATGTTCGTATGTTGTTTAAATGCATAAATAAAATCATTTTTATCTTAAATTCTCTCCATTTTCTATCATTCCAAACTTGGCTGGTATGCAGCGCATGTGCAAATAAAGAAACTATTATTATTATTATTATTATTATTATTATTATTATTATTATTATTATTATTATTGTTATTATTATTATTATTATTATTATTATATGCTAAGCTACGACCCTAGTTGGAAAAGCAGGATGCTATAACCCAAGGGGCTCCAACATGGGAAAATAGCCCAGTGAAGAAAGAATACAAGGAAAAATAAAATATTTTAAGAACAGTAACATTAAAACAAACGTGTCCTATATAATCTATAAAAACTTTAACAAAACAAGATGAAGAGAAATTGACTTTGGAGTGTCCTTCTTCTAGAAGAGCTGCTTACCATAGCTTAAGAGTCTCTTCTACCCTAACCAAGAGGAAAGTAGCCACTGAACAAACACACCGCAGTAGTTAACCCCTTGGGTGAATAAGAATTTTTTGGTAATCTCAGTGTTGTCAGGTGTATGAAGACTGAGAAGAATATGTAAATAATAGGTCAGACTATTCGGTGTATGTGTAGGTAAACAGGAAAATGAGCCGTAAACAGAGAGAAGGATCTGGCCAGTGAAAGGACCCCATAACTATCTAGCGGTAGTATCTCAACGGATTGCCATGTTCACGTCCTGAAATATAATACAAATATTCCTGTTACATAAAATAGATATAGAAACCTCTCATTAGTTTTAGATAGCTAAATTTAATTAGAAGAAACATACTTAGCAACACATCTTGGTCTGATCTTGGACATGTACCAAATTGTCTACTAGAATTTTTCTCGTATGCTTGAGAAATACCACACCTTGAGAGAAAAGGCCATCCGCATGGCCCAACAATTGGTTTAACAATGGATGGGGGAGATTTCAGAGTAGTAAAATTCGCTGAACTTTACACAGAATGTCTGCATGAATGCTCCATATTTGCAGCTTGGAAAATCTTTTATCATTTTACTAATTCACTAAATGGGAGACAAATGACCTGAAAAAATTACAACCCAATAAGTTTACTCTCCGCAATATATGAAATATTTGCAAAGATCATATTAGGCCGAATAGAAATACAGCTAGACTTTAATCAACCAAGAGAGCAGGCAGGCTTATTCAACAATTGACCATATCAGTGTAATTAACCATCTATTGAAAAATCAACAGATTAAGACAAACCACTTTTTATGGCATTTATAGATTATGAGAAAATTTTTATTCTGTCAAATTTTCAGCAGTAATGAAAACCCTTCAAAGACAAGGAATAGATGAAGCACTTGCAGATATCTATACAGGAAGTATGACAGTCCTAAAAATACATAAAGATAGTGAAAAAAAAATCCAATTGCGGAAGGAGTTAGACAGGGAGACCAAATCTCCTAAATTATCCATAGCATATGTAAAAGAATTTCAAAAATTTAGACTGGGAAAATATAGGAATTACTATTAATGGGTAATACCTTAACAACTTTGGATTTGCAGATGACATAGTTGTTTTTATTGACTCATAGGAGGAAGTCTAAAAGATAATCGAAGATTTGAATAGAGAAAACAGAAATATAGAACTGAAAATGAATATAATGTTTAGTAAGAAAAAGCAGAGACAACAAATAAGGACTATGGACGAGCCTTTAGAGATTATTAGTGAATATACGTTTTTAGGACAGACATAAGTGTCTCCCCAGAACACGAGATCGAAATTAAAAGAAGGATAAATCTGGGATGGAGAGTATTTGGTAAACAAATTGAGATTATGAAAGGTATCATGCCACTTTCTCTAAAAAGGAAAGTATTTAAACATCGTCCTTTCAGACAAATATCTTTTATTTGAGTGGATTTCGTATGTAGTTGAGTTAATACATGTATGTAATACATCTATTCATGAGTTTTGTTCGTTTATAAGAAATAGAGACAAATGAAATTAGATGTAATAGTGAAGGAATAGATTGAATCAGAGAGAGACACGGAAGTGAACGAGCACTATGCTCGCTTCACACATTCCCGATTATGGCTCCCGATGCTGATTTTTTGTTCCATCGTAAAAAAATTGCCGATTTTCCACGATTATGTGCGATTGGAGGGCCCAGATCGAAGTCACAGGCCGAAAATCTGGAATCATTGGGGACCACGCTACGACTGTATTACGACTGTCGAATCAGTATTACGGTTATGTTTGGATGATTGTAAAGGTTTACCATGATCGGTTGTGTGCTTGGGAAATTAGGCCACGGCCCCTTTAACGATGTTCGGGAAGTTGCACTATCGTCGTAAGAAGCGATTTTCGGTAGCTATTCAACAATAATCGGAAGGTCGCAACCGAGGTTATTTTTATTCACCGAAGTTTGTGCGCACATTTTGATCATCGTATTCTAGATTATGATGATCTAAACGCTCTTCGATGATCGAAGACACGTTTGGATAATCGAAGACACGTTTGGATGATCGAAGACACGTTACGATAATCAGAAAATGCATGCCAAAGTTCGATAAAAATTTCGACAAATGGAAGTTGCCCCGACCATTTAGCGCGGCGCTACCGAGGATCGCCCCGCTTCCCAACATTTGTACCAACCTCGCCGACGTGACAAAAAACCTCTTCGATATTCGGCCATTACACCTTCGATAATCGTCATAGCTATCGGGAGCAAAATCGTGAATGTGTGAACCCAGTGTAGGCACGTATTGTTGTTAGAATTTTGCCATGTTATAAATTAATAGTCAAAACATCCCCGTTATTGTTATAGAACCTATGAATAGCTCATAAATGACTTACAAGGACGCGAACGAGAAGGCCAAGAAACAAAGGAACTGTCACGTGATTGAGGACAAGCTTGGCACGCCAAGATTAGCGTATATAAACCAATGGCGAACAGGTAGCCGTCGGCTACGAGCCGACCAAGGTAAAGGCTAATGCCAACAGGAATTGTTGGCTTCAGTACCACAACAATAGGTAGCCGTCCTCTTCTAGCGCTAACTGTAAAGTCTACAGGATCGTCCTAGACTTACGTTTTAACCTGGCCTCTGATGGGGTGGACCAAGATGGAATAAGATAAGGTGAGTTACCGCGCATGGTGCTGGGAGCTCGGCTGTGCTCTGTGACGTCACCTGGAGAGTTCCGAGCGTTTATTTGACAGCTCTCCTGCACAACCAGCCTTATTATTCGTGCCTCTTTTTGGATTCCGAACATTGGATTTATGAAAGTAGGCTAATATGGATGTCTTTATGATTATATTTCCAAAATACATATTATGATAGGGAATATAATAGCAATGGAAATAAAAATTCACGTATGACAAAAGCTTCATTCCGAATATTTCATTAAAAATCTTAATACAATCATTCTCTCTCTCTCTCTCTCTCTCTCTCTCTCTCTCTCTCTCTCTCTCTCTCTCTCTCTCTCTCTCTCTCTCTCTAGTTTCAATGAAATAAATTTTACATATTACTGAACATTTTTTTTTATCTTTTTTTCACAACTCTGCTCTAAAAATTTTCCTTCTTAGTTTAGTATTTTTATTCTAAAATTTAGCCTACTTCTAATAATAAAAAGCTTATTACCTCCTCGGTAACATCAATATTGGCGGCTTTGAATATATCAATAAGATATGAAACGGCTTTGACTCCTTTTTTGGGGGCATCACCATAGAAATATTTGAATAAATATTCCATTTCTTGTAGATTTTCTCTAAAAATTATTATATGACCTTTATAATACGTTTCTCTTTACAAGTGATAACCAGTTATCGCCTTTTCATCTACATCAGCTGAGCCTAATGATGTATACTTATATCTAAATTTAAAAGCCAAGAACCCTCCCATCAAAGAACTTAAGGACTCATTTCCTATCAGTACTTAAGGTTTTATCTCTGCTAAATCCTTTACTTGATTTTCCTGTCTCGGTCTCATTGTTAACAGGCAGAGGGTGCTTCATGAGACACGCAGAGATATATAACTCGGAATGTAGATCATTGAGAGCAACATTTAACCTTTGAGATGGACCACTTTTATTTAAGCACAAGATGTACAGCAGCTTCATCATTATTACAAACATAAAGACCCTAACTCGTCAACTATTGTCTCTGTCCACTATGTATAACCGTAGTCTATATTAAAATTCTAAAGGTGAAAGATGACCATGGCAATGAACAATTTGTCTTATGAAAAAGAAGAGATGTTCGACTGTGTCTTAACATAACCGTCTTGTCATCAAGAACTGTAATCCATACAGTCGGTGCAACATGTTATACGATAATCCTTTTACTGAAACGAAAAAATTTTGCCTTTCACTTTAGCATTAATAACAAAATATAGCATCTATTTCAACTTGACGTGGACAGTTCGAGAAAGCACCTCTACCTTTCTTTACGACATACTTCAAGCCAAACCAACTAACAATCAAAGATATATGATAAGATATTTCATTACAAAACAAACAGACTTTTCAATAAGCTTTTGTTACTGCAAAATTTGATGGAATTAGCCACTGAGGAAGAGAGTAACTGAACTGCTGTTTTCTCACATTGCCGTTTATAACCTTTCACGTTAAGTAACTCATTAATTTTGTAGGCTATTTACTGATAAAGGTACGATTTTTTACATAGATCTAGAGGTAATGATTTTATCTCCAACCTGAAAACCATAGTCTATTAAATCATTTTGAATTAAGTTGATTAGATGGGGTTGATCTGCCAAGATGAAAACTTTTGAAGCAACATTTTTTTTTTTATGATAACGTGAAGCTCAAATAATACGAAAAAAAAAATTTAATTCTCTCTCTCTCTCTCTCTCTCTCTCTCTCTCTCTCTCTCTCTCTCTCTCATCTTCAGAAATATTCTTCCCATCGTAGCTGAAGATTTACTTGGATGAGAAATATAATTGATATATCCATATATTCTCGCATTTTTTAAGTGAGTCTATTTATATACAGTTCTCTAAGTTGACAAAAATGCTACATGCAACATATGTCTAGTAAACGTAACTTAAGTGACGAAATATTAGTGATAGGCTTACCTGAATCACAACAGTAATTACATTATTATAAAAATTTTGTGTCAGTATGACATCTTCTTTTAGACTTCTGACAGTCTTAGGGCCTAAGGTTTCTGGCAAAATCATTGGG
Organism: Palaemon carinicauda; assembly: GCF_036898095.1. NCBI lineage: Eukaryota > Metazoa > Arthropoda > Malacostraca > Decapoda > Palaemonidae > Palaemon > Palaemon carinicauda. The sequence goes on from NC_090742.1 coordinate 38,196,559, forward strand.
TTGGAAATGTGACGAACAAATTCGTGCAGATTTGGCATTGATACCATCATTTGTTTTGAATATATTCATCCACTTCTTATGTAGTTCTGCATCTTTTGGGAAACTGTAAAATCTGTTCTTTTTCACCACCAACAGTTATATTGGTCTTATAAGAATTGGAGCTCCTATATATGACACATATAACCATGATGAATCTGTTAACGCAAATAGAAACAAAAACGTCTGTGAAAAAAAAGAAAAAACGCGGCATATTTCCCGCCTATATGTCGCCTGGCTGAACTATCCAGGTGACGTCATGCGCGTGACTGTAGAAAACGGGACCTCTAGGTAACTCACCTTATCTTATTCCATCTTGGGGTGGACTACGGACTCTGCTGCATGTCCGTATGCCGCATACCTTACCACGTACGGAATGAAGTTCATCTGGACCGATTAGCAGCCGAGTAAAGGGAAACTCTCTTTCTCTCCTCTCTCTCTCTCTCTCTCTCTCTCTCTCTCTCTCTCTCTCTCTCTCTCTCAGAGGAGGGTGAGAGCAGTTCACAAGGACCGATACATTGACTTGTCCCGCTGTCCTATAGGACACATCTCAGCGAAAGGCCTAAGATCGTTGAATATGCCCATTCTTCGTGAAGAAGCATATGTTCGTCTGCCTGATTCAAGACATGTGATATAAATCTCCACGGGAGTTTGAACCACAGTTTCGTGTATTTCTTTGTACTTAAAAGTGTTAAACAATTTAAATCAAGTCCTAAGTAAAGTAAGAAAACGGTCAAGTGCATGCATTGCCCACGTTAACATCAATCTCCTGAGACTAAATAGGTTTTACAAAGTAAAAGGGGTTAAGGATTTGAAATTAATTGATTGAATGGTTTCAAGTAAATAAGAGTTATTCCAAGAAATAAGATTAAATATGAAGCTTCCTTTTCATTGAATATTTTTGGAGCCATCACAGTCCTACCAACATAAACTTATGCCTCAAAAACTTTGATTCTTACTAAAGCCTTAGAACATAAGCTAGTTACAACTCAAAGAGCTATGGGAAGAATAATAATGGGAATACGCTAAGAAATAAAAAAAAAAGAGCAACATGGATGTGAGAGCAAACTAAAGAAATGGACATTGGCAGGACATATAACGGGAACGATTGATAATAGATGGACATTAAGAATGACAGAATGGGTCTCTAGAGATTGCAAACGAAGCAGAGGAAGGAAAAGAAGACGATGTATTGACAAGCTAAGAAAATTTGCTGGTATAGACTGGCACTGAAAGACCGTAAGCAGACAAGAGTTGAATGACATATCTGGGGCCTTTATCCTGCAGTGGACTATCTACAGCTGATGATGATGGTGATTATGATATATATATATATATATATATATGTGTGTGTGTGTGTGTGTGTATATATATATATATATATATATACATATATATATATATATATATATATGTACTGTACATAAATCGAGGTTAATGATAAAAAACTGTTTACACTTGGTTTTTGCTGGAAGTCTGAATGAGGATAACCTCTATCAGGGTCAAGGGAGAATCAACTACCGTACATTAGAACGTATTTTTCATCGAAGAGAATGTTCTTGATAATTTTATATTTCAAGTGTCAAAAGAATGTAAATGAAACAATATTTTGCCGATTGAAAATATTCTATGATATCATAACTTTTTTTTTTCTGTGCTTCCCTGCATGATTGTTTTTGGCGTTTCTTATATTTTATCGAATTATTAAGCTATCTCGAAAATTCAATGATATCTTAAAAAAAGGGGGCAACAACATCGTTAGCAATTTCAATGAAAGACTTTTTTTTTTATTCAAAACAAAGCTTTTTAAAAACAATGTTTGCTCTCCATGAGAGCTTTCTCATGTAGGCTACAGCATTAAAAAAAGTCTTCCGCGTTAGTACTAATTATATATATATATATATATATATACACACACATATATATATATATATATATGTATATATATATACTGTATATATATATATATATATATTACAGTATATATATATATATATATATTCATATTTATATATATATATATATATATATATATAACTAGGAAGGTGCATGCAACTCTCCCTTCTTGGTCTATCCATTTAGTATCATTCTTCGGTACTTCTTTATTCTTATTTTCTTACTCGATATTTGACACATTTTTTTTTCACAATAATTCCCCAGTGTATTTAAAGAGTTTATTCCTTAATTACGGACAGGGTGACCAGATTTTGATAACTGAAATAGGGGACACTTAAATTGGAGGGGTAGTTGAACAATATAGGTCCACAACTTAAGTGATGTTACACACGCACTGACGCTGTGCGAGCTTGCGAGGTCCTCAGCTGGGTTCAGATTGCCCAGGCCCTACTTCATAGACTTTTCTTTTGAAGTGCGTTCATTGTATATTTTGTTACAAGCATCTGTTTATTAAATGTGTCAAAGCATTACAATACTGGAATTAAGCATGTTTGGCAGCTTTGAATGATATTACAACTAAAGTGACTTGCCTTAATATATTGAATAAAATGCAGACAATAAGATACACACGGTGAAAATCATTTCATAATCCTTTTAAAAGGATTTTCCTCACTGTTGTTAGCATGTTATTTTCCATTTGTCACATTTTGCACTGGCTCCATCTGCTCTCAAGAAATGGTGTTTGGTTTGAGTATATGTGATGAACTCAGATCAAGAAGAGTACATTTTTTTTTTCTATTGAAAATACGGGACAAAATGCTCGGCGTCCTAGGATAGGTCGATACGGTTACACGGGACAAATGTTATAAAAAAAAGAGACAATCCCGTCAAATGTGGGACGTCTGGTCACCCTGATTACGCACTTGATATCTTATTTCTGTGTTCTCAATGGCTTTTTTTCCCTCGTTCAAAGCATCCTTTTCTAGATCAAAATCTAACTTTCGAGACTTTTGTGTTTGGTAGACATATTTCCAATGTTAACGCCCTTTCTATTGTTATTATATTCATCTTATTCGGCAGATTAAAGCCATTGTAGTATATTAAACAAAGCAATGGTGGATTTACAGGATAAATTTATTCCTTTCTGGAACTGGGAAAGCCAACAGGCATGTATACCCACTGGTCTATGTATGTCTTTTTTTTTTTTTTTCTAACGATGGCATTTTGTATTGGTGCTTTTAGTTTTTTTTTCCATTGTATTAGAATAGCCAAATAGCCCATTTACTTTGCATCATCACTGATAGAATGAATGGGTGAATAAAAAGATATATTGGAACATGGCAAGTCCTATTGTTAGCCATTACTTTTACAGGTATGAAACTAAAGCATTGTTTTGATTAACCACGTGTGTGATTAAGGAGCGTGATGTCATACACAGCCTTGGTGATTCAAACCCAGTGACCCAAAGCTGCACACAAGGTCTATAGATTGAGGATATCTATAGACCTTGGCTGCACAGTGGCTGACGGTTTTGCTTATAAGCCGACTCGTATTCGACTTATACCGGACTGAGAGAGGCCAATGAAGGCTTTCCCTAAACTTGTTGCGTCGAATTTAATCTAAACCACCGCTTGGCATTGACTCGTAAACCCAGCTCTACTCTACAGTATATCAGAACAGCGACATATCCCGGATCAATCAATCATCATTCGAAGCAGGCATTTATACGCAGGCGCAGTCACGTACTTTACAGACACACGCTCGATATCGCGAACTAATTCAAGCTCTAAGAAGTTTAAATATTGTTCCTTCAAGGTCCTCGTTCAATATTATTTACTTTTTACATGTCGGCCTAGATTGTCCGGGAATCTATCAGCATTATTAGTAATTCATCATTTCTCCACGTCGTATTCTTCTCTGCCCTATTACTGAGTCCAAATCAATCAAACTGAATTATTCTTGTATTCATGGTGCGCACATGTGCAGTGATCAGTGTTGCCATTTTAGCGGTTTTCCCGCTAGATCTGGATCTTTTTGCTTCAATCTAGCGGGAAGAAATTGAGTTTAGCGGCTAGCGGGAAATTTTAGCTTAGTTTGAAAAATTTTAGCGGTTTTCTGGATTTTTTCCTAAAACATGTTCTCATTAATTATACCAATCCAATTTACAAAAGTCAAATTTCAGTAGAATTCTCGAAACTTGATGTTTGTATTTCCAAGTACCAGTTGCTGGAAAGTTACCTACTAACATACCATACAGGTATCACTCATGATTCCTACTGAAGTTTATTTCATTCCTGCCAACCAACGTTGACCGATTTTTAGTGTAATCGCACCAACATAAACCAGTCTTTGTAGGTTAAGGTTGACTATTGCGGCTACTATAGGCTACAGGTATATTGATCTAAATTAAAAATGCCCAAGACTCAATATACACAGAAATTTCGAAGTGAGTGGATTAAAGATGAAGATTTAAAACATTGGTTAACTGAAAAAAAGAAGGGAAGTGGTGAAAGTGTGCCTGATTGTAAATTTTGTCAGTGCGTTCTTGTGTCTTAAGATATGTGACTTGAAAGCTCACAGAAAAAAAAAAAAAAAAAAACGGAATATGCCGCTTCATCCAGGGCAAGACAGTTTACAATACCATTTCAGCCTTTAAGAAAATCAAGTGAAGTTCAGATTGCAGAAAGACGTATGACATTGTTTATAGCAGAGCATAATTCTGTGTCAACTTGCGGTCACTTGAATGATTTATGCAAGGGATGCTTCACTGACAGCAAAATGCCATCAATTACATCGATTGAGAGATCGAAGAATAGTACTATCTTAAAGAAGGTTTTGTATTCTCATTCAAATACAGAGGTTGAAGGAATTTTTAGCTAGATGAATCTTGTGAAAAATAAGATAAGAAATAGAATGCAAACGAAAATGATGAATGCTATTCTTGGGATCAGTTCGGGGATAAAAAGACATGCAAAAACCTGCTTTGATTATGAAGTACCACTAGATGTTTTGATTATGATTGTAACGAAACAGACATACATTACTTCCACTGAGGGAACATCGCAAGCAGCTGTAGTAGTTCACGAAGAGGGTGGGGGCAGGAGGAGCCATATTTAATAACAAAGTTAAACATTGAATTTATCTGTCTGTCCATAAGGTATCGAGTTGCATATAAAATTTACTCTCATATTTTTTAACATCAAAAGGCAATATTCATGTGCATTATATATGTGTGTGATTTTATAGATATAGGTGTAGATACAGATGTATGAACTATATGCAATTTTACACACACACAACACACACACATACAGCTTAGTGTTGATTTTTTTTAAGCTCTGTAGAATATCCCGTAAATCTAGCGGGTCCAAGCCCAAATCTAGCGGTTTTTAGGGTTCTGGCTAGCGGGAACTGAAAATTTTTGATGGCAACACTGGCAGTGATGTTTCTCGATCCGTATGGATCATCGAATGAAGCAGACGGTCACGAGGACGACGGCGACTAGTCCAACTCAGAAGTCAGTTACTTTCCTATTTTGGTGCTAGGGTGACGTGTGAATGCGTGTTTGTCTAAAGAGAAGTTAAATAAACATAAATACATAAATGTAAGTGGGCCATCAGATAGTAAGTTTTAACAACAGACCTCTTGGTCGCCAATTGTCTATAGAAACAGACTTAGGAGTTTGAGAAAAAAATCATAAAAAAAAAAACTTTTTTCTTTTTCTTAAATCTAGATGTAAACAGAAGTATCATTTGTGTTCTTTGCTAGTATTTAGTCAGAAACACAATGGAACATTAATATGTGTTTAGTTTATATTTAACTATAAGCCTCAACGGATACAGACGATATCAGCTGTAGGGCGTATATCGACGTGGCATTTTAATATTGATTTTTTTTTTCTAACAGACATCGTAGATTTTTATATTCTCTTTCACTAACAAATGCCTATTCAGCTCATTTTTTTTCTTCAAAAAAAAGCTTCAATTATAATACATATTTGTATAACAATTAGAGGTGGCCTGAATGTATATTTTATAGTATTTGCGAATATTCGAATAATAATAAATGATCATTATATGCGAATACAATTTACATGTTTCAACTAGCATTACGAATAATGACGGTTGCTTGAGCCTTGGGCAAAGGCTACTTGTGTGCGTACAATCTGCTTGCGTGCAGTACAACTGTCCATGTGTTTGGATGTGTGAACAACTGTGGTCGCCTATTTTTATGTAAATTGAAGTAAATTATTATAAGCATAAATTTACATCAGCATACTGTTTGCATACATAGATATCTGTATATAATTAATGTTGTGTAATATGATTTACTTATTGTTTCCTTTCTGATTCAAGATCGTTTTCTTGGATAATAATTGTTGTGCAAATAAATCTGTTCACAAAATATCGAATCACTTGCTTGTTCAAGCATTGTTGCATCCGTAGAGCCTGTTGGACTACCCCGTGGTGGCTAAAAATAACCGACAACCATGGACATTATGGATCTATCATTTCCGTGTCATTTATCATCTGCTAGACTCAATTTACTTCCCTTACTATTTTTACTTCCCACAACAT
>NC_090742.1:38208067-38218067 GCF_036898095.1 Palaemon carinicauda
GAGGTTGGTTGCACCTGTTTTGATCTTCCCTTCGGGGTATTCCTTCGACGAGAATTGGATTCGTCCTTGTTCCACTCTTCGGAGCAACCCACGAGCTAGATACTCATTTTCACTAGCTAAACGATCACATTCTTGAGCCCCACGTTCACAATCACGAGCAAGACGCACACGATCGTGAGCTAGATGCTCACAATCACGAGCTACATGCTCAATTGGTCACGATCACAAGCTAGACTCTCAGGATCACAAGCTAGACGCTCACGATCACAAGCTAGATGTTCCCGATTACAAGCCAGATGCTCTTGATCACAAGCTAGACACTCACGATCACGAGGTAAAGGCTCACACTCACAAGCTAGACAATCACTCTCTCGTGCGAAACGCTCACACTCTCGTGAGAGACACTCACACTCTCATGCAAAACTCACACTCTCATGCAAAATGTTCACGCTCATGAGCGAGACGCAACACAATCACAAACGACATGCTCACAATCTAGACATTCACGATCGCGAGCGAGACGATCACGATTACGAGGCAGTTCTCTTTCTTACGAGGAAGTTGATCTTCAAGTTTGTTGAGCACCAACTTATCGCCGATCATTAACTCGCTGATCTCCAGGTGATTGAAGATTCCCAGTTCGTCGATCGTCAGATCTCCGCCCACCAGGTCGCCGATCGCCGATTGCCAGTTTGCCGATCTCCTCTCGCCAGCTCTCCGATTACAGATCATCACCTCGTTATCACCGATCATCAGCTCCCCAATCGATGATTGTCAGCTCTCCAATCGCCAATCATCAGCTCTCTCATTACTGATTGTCAACGCTGATTGCCGATAATAGCTGATTGTCAACCCACTGATTGCCGATTGTCAACTCACCAATTGCTGATCGTCACCATGCCGATCGCCAGTCGTCGCCGATTCTAGTTCAACAATCATCAGATCACTGATACCAATATCACTGATTATTTAACACTTAATCGCTAGCTCATCAATTGCTGATTGTCAACGCCAATTGCTGACAGTCGCCGATCGTTGATCGTCAACTACTGATCTCCGATTACCGATCCTAAGTTGCTGATCGTCGATCACTGATCTCTGATCCTCCATCATTGATCGCCAATCTCCGAGCACCTACCTACAGCTTCGATCGCCATGCCTATTGCTGATCCCCTGGTCACGGGTTGCCAGTGCTCTGATTCAGCAGGTCTCAGATTTACCAGATCTCCAATTCGTCAGCTGCCAATTGCCGTTATCAACGGCTAGACGATCTCCGACTTCCTATCAATAGCGCCGTTCGACAGCTAGTCATTCGTTGTCCCACACAACAGTAGCTCGCCGTTCGCTTGCTTGCCATTTTCTTGCTTGATGTTTGCTGGTCAGAGACTCGAGATCACCACTAAATCTTTTCTCCTCTAAGCTGCTAAAATCAGCAACCACTTCCATGATCTATGGTATAGCCCTGAATACTTAGCCTTCTGAGATAAAGCTCTTGAACTATATGTTCTGTCGAAGAGCCTTCTATGGATCAGGGGTTTCCTGAGAGGAAACTGCTCCCAAGAGCCTCTCTTCAGAGAATACTCTCACCTAGATAACATAGATTGTCTCCTCTCCTTGCTCTTGGGCTTACACTACTTAGTTAAACCACGTAGAGTTGAAGGAGTTTAACAAAGTTTTTTTCTGAGAACCTAAAACTGCACCCTTTATCGACGACTGGTATAACATATGAGCGCAAAGCTCAATGCCCCTCGCCCTTTGGGTTCTTGTTTGTTTCTCACAAACAGAGCTTCTTGGGTTCTCAAAGTTTTTTCATCTCCCACATTGAGGTGGCCAGGTTTCTGCATCAATCCGGCACATTTGTGGGCATTCATCCTTCATGAACGTACATGCTTCTCTTACACTTCGTTCCTATTGCAGAAGGGCTTACGGTCCAGGTGCCTCAAGGACCAGGTTGCTGCTTCACCTGCTATTTCCTCCCTTGTTGACCTGTATAGAATAGGACTTCTCACGAGCCGACTTTGCTCTAATAGGAACTGCGCTAGTTAGACAGTCTCCTGCAGCAAATCGGATCTCGGACGTGGTGGAGGAGGCAGATCCCTTGAATCTGTTCCTCTCCCTTCATCGGGAGACAGCCCCATGGGATTACTGCCCCACTCCCATTCTCTCCCTCTTAGTGAATTGAATTTAGAGCTGTCTAAAGCGACAGCTATAGCAACTTTATTTCTACAATTTGGGTCAGCCCTAGATGGGTGACTGACAAGAACAAGAGAGGTTGCCAGCACTTTGTATACTTCTGGTCTCTGTCAGCCTTTATGCTCTCGGACCTTCGTGTGAATACATTCACCCTCCATCTGCAAAATCCTTTTCCGGGGAAACATTTTTGCCTAACAATTCATGAAACTCAGTCTTTTACATGAATTCGGCCGATGACTCTTTTCTGTGACCAGAACTCTCCCTTCAGCCGGAGTTTTTGGAAAGGAATATCTTCCTTCCTCATCCTAGAGAGAGTTTTTTTCCAGTATTAGGAAAACTTCTCCCATGACCTCGAAATACTTGGCTCAAGTTTTTTTTGCCAAAGTCAGAGAATCCAGATTTATGCTACAAGAGATAATCTTTTGTATCTCCCATCTTCCTTTAAGAAATGGGAAGCAGTCTTTCTTTTTCCTCGTGTTTGGAACATCCGGTGTCATGGGAAGATGCGGATTGCCAAGATACCACCAAGCTTTGTTGGTCAGAAGTCTCTAGTTTTAGTCTCTCCTCGTGAAATGAGTTTAACCTTCAAACCCTGTCATGCGATGAAAAGGCTTTGAGATAAAACATTCAGCCCATGGCATCCTGTACATGATCGGCCCCGTCTCGAAGACTTTGGATTGCTGACTGATCCTAAAAGTCTTGAGCTCCTGCGAGACATCTTCAGTTTACCATGATCTGAGGACTGGAGTAATCGAAGGAAAGAAGACTGTCATATCCAATTTGGGTATCTATAGACTTGGTCATCAGCCTGTAGAAACTTCCGCAGGTTTGACAAGACTGCATCAGTCCCCATCAAGTGTGACCTCTTCAGGACTAGCCAGGCCCAGGTCCTTCGGCACTAGGAATCGTCCTTCCCTCTAGTTCTCTACAAGACCTGAGCAAGGTTTAACCTTCAAACCCTGTCTTGCGATGAAAAGGCTTTGAAATAAAACATTCAGCCCATGGCATCCTGTACAGGATCGGCCCCATCTTGAAGACTTTGAATTGCTGACTGATCCTAAAAGTCTTGAGCTCCTGCGAGACATCTTCAGTTTACCATGATCTGAGGACTGGAGTAATCGAAGGAAAGAAGACTGTCATATCCAATTTGGGTATCTATCGACTTGGTCATCAGCCTGTAGAAACTTCCGCAGGTTTGACAAGACTGCATCAGTCCCCATCAAATGTGACCTCTTCAGGACTAGCCAGGCCCTAGGTCCTTCGGCACTAGTAATCGTCCTTCCCTCTAGTTCTCTACAAGACCTGAGCAAGAGACTGACCTGGTAAAGAGGCTGCCAGACAAGAATCTCTGCCTGGGAGTTGGTTTCCTCGGTTTCCTTGGATTGTTTCATATGGAAGCATTAAAGAAAAAAAGGGAGGGGGGGTAATTAGGCCACATACAGAACCACACATCCTCAGGACTATGATCAGTGCATGAATGACTCTGTCTCTTAATCTCCTAGAAGGTATCCTCTTCCCTCGGAGAGTGCCTAGGGGAATGACAGTGATTAGTTGGTTTCCCGTTTGTGGGAAACACTTCCTGCTCCTACATGGTCTCCCTGGTCTCCCCTTCGGGATGTCCTGTCCACAGGTTTGGATTTTATCGAATCCACCCCTTCTGTGGGAGACTTCCTTCGGGAAACGGAATGAATATCAATGACAGGCATTGATCTTCTTCCTGGTGGAGAAGGACTGCGGTCACCTGTTGGGCTCCCTTCGTCGAGCAATTTCTCTGAAAAAAAAGGCTTCTCCCCGCCACAGAGCAAACTAGTCAGCATAATTGTCTCATTAAGAGACTTAATTAGTGCATCAGACTAGCCTCGTTGGCAAGACGAGTCTTGCCGAAAAGATATGTCACATCTAGTGGCACACCTACAACTTTGGAGAACCTATTACGGACTTCCTTTACAACTAGATGCTCTAAGGTGAGGATTGGGTGAAGTCTGTCTCTCTTCTCGAGGATGCTATTCAACAATACACTCATAATTGCCATCGTAAGAAATCTTGCTCTTAAACTTAGGCAACGAAAGACCTATGCTCGTCTATGGAGCATCTCCTACAATCATTGCTCTTAACAGAATTTGAGTCTACTTACCCGTAGTAGGGTAATAAAGCCCTCTACAGAACAGGTGGCTTCCTTCGGTCCTGGGGTCCCCTCCCTCAAAGACATAGGACACCTAAAAGGCAGATCTTCTTCTGATCCCGAGGACAGGTCTCTCCCAGTGTGGCTCTCGACCAAGGGAATCGGCATACCCTATGGGTCACCCCCAACGTCTCTCACTCACGGCAAGAAAACAAGTAACATCCAATTTTTTTTTCTTACAGCTTTAACCTCAGGTTCAAGCCCTCAGGACTGGAAACCCTCCTCTTAGTGATCAAGGCTGTTATACCTTTGATCAACTTGAAGCCATACCTCGAGGAAGGGGCATTAGCTCGCCCCAAGGGTACAGCATGTTTCGTCAACCCTCAGAGGGTCAAACGGAGTTCGTCAGGATCTCATTCCTGACTTGGACCCACTGAGTCATATACCAGTCATTAAGTCCTCCTTTTCACACTGGTAATTAAATTGAGGCCACATCTCATGGAAAACTCGACTAGAGCTTGCTCCAAAGGTTCCGCACATTTTGCTAACCGTAGGAAGGTCAAAGCAGGCTCACATGGATGTAATTTGTAACTGGGACACACATGGTCATATACCAGTCATTGAGCCATCCTTTCCTCACCAGTGATTAAATTGAGGCCAGACCTCAAGAAAAAAAAAAAATACAAGAGCTCCCTCCAAAGGTTCAGCATGCTTCACTAACCCTAGAAAGGCCAAAGGAGGCTTATAAGGATCTTGTCCGTAACTGGGGCACACAGGGTCATATACCAGTCACTGAATCCCTCTCCATCTCCTCTTAGAGGTGACCCAGAGTTCATAATGTTCTAAGGGCGGAATCAGCCCATAATGTTTGAAAGCAGCTGCTTTGTGACACAGACTATGCCAGTCGTAAGGTGAAAGCATTTCTGACCACCTCACCCTTCCTGCAAGAAGTGACCCACAGAAGACTCAATACGTTTTCTCTATCAATCCTGTGGTGGCTACACAACAAATGGTTTAAGAATACCTCGGGCTCCTTGTTGGACAAGTAGCAGAAGGTGGAGGGCATTGGTTACCTATGGTAAGTCTGGGATGAATGAAATTGTATCTGGATTTTTTTCCTTTCTTCATCTTCCCCTCTCTTGGGGTACAGTGCCATAGGTCCCTCTCCAAGCTGGTTTCAACTTCTACAGGTAATAACTATTTCTCTTGTGTAAAACAAGTATAGTTTTATATTGATATACTTGCACACGTCCCCAATGCCTCCTGAGAGGTAGGCCTTGGGAAACGTCTATATTTGTGTGTAAGGTTCTTATTTAAAGTAGGAACGTTCTTACCTAGACATTTATGTGCTATCTCTCAAAACTACTTGTGTTGCTCAGGCCGCTATCATTCTCACTTTGTATTGATAAGCGAGATGGCAAGGTTTCCCTTGATTACAGTCTAATACTCTACTAGGCAAACCCGGGTCAATGACTATGCCAGTAGTCGGATTTATCATCCACCCAAGGGTGAGTCATCCACATAAATAATGTAAGGTTTGTTAGTGTGGGAAAAAATGACAAATTCAGACATAATTTGTATTTTTCCGTAACTAATACGAACCTGGAGTTATATAAGTTGTCCCGCCATCACCTATCCCCCGATAAGTCATGCCTGCAAGCAAAAAGTGACGTAGTTCATCAAAGTGCGACTGGATATAGGTGGCTGGGTACCCCCCAGCCAACCCCTACCTACCTATTATAGTGTTTAGGTAGGGTTGCCACTTTGCACTTTTAGTCTAATGGCTACCTTCCAGCTCCGCCGAAAGTATATCCACATGAATAACTCCAGGTTTGTATAAGTTATGGAAAAATACAATTTATCTCCGAATTTATCATATTTGAAATACAGAAAATTAAAGATCACTAGTTCATGCATCTCTCTCTCTCTCTCTCTCTCTCTCTCTCTCTCTCTCTCTCTCTCTCTCTCTCTCGCCAATGACCTTAAATGTCAGGATGTCAGATAACTCATCATCATAATCTCTCTCTCTCTCTCTCTCTCTCTCTCTCTCTCTCTCTCTCTCTCTCTCTACCAATGACCTTAATTGTCAGGATGTCAGATAACTCATCATCATAATCTCTCTCTCTCTCTCTCTCTCTCTCTCTCTCTCTCTCTCTCTCTCTCTCTCTCTCTCTCTCTCTCTCTCTCTCTCGTGATTGTAAACAACTGTTGACTGAACAAATGAGTAGTTAGTGTAATAGGACCATTAGTAGACATCCTACAAAGCTTCAGTCCACCTCAGACCTCAAAGGCCACTGGTAACTAATCCTCTTGATAATCTAAGAAACCCATTTCATCCAGAATTAATCTCTAAACGTTGTACATTGTTTCCATCAATATTAAGAGTTACTTGACTCTAATAACCTCACTGATACATTAGTTATATAGATAAAAAGCGCAGTAACCTTTTTGTTTTTGCAATTTTATAAGTCAATCACCACGTCATCGTAGCGGAATTAATCGTGTCCTGTCAGGATATTTAGTGATCACATTCATGAGCATTGCTTTTGCTGTATAATTTGTTATATGCTTATCCATTTTATTCTCAAGTTCAATACTCCAGTAACCTGTTATCATCAACATTGGGACATACACTGACCTACTTATTAAAATTATTACCTTTGCTGTTAATTTTGTCACCGAAATTATGATTTTCACTGACTCTCTTGCTTTCGGACTAGTACTAGTGCTAGTACTAGTACAGAGTGCTATTTACACAGACCATTTGTTATTAAATTCATAGCGTACACTGATACTTTGGTCATAAAAATTCGACACTAGCCCTCTTTTAATCAAGATCATGACTGCCTTTTTTTTTATATAGATTTTGGTTTACAAAGATCCTCTTAACAAAACTTTTCTTCCATGACCCCATGGTATTCCAAATTAGGGGCCCATTAACCCTATCATTATCGAAATTTTGTTCTATATTGACCCTCATGTTGAAAAAATTGATAATTGGCCTTGTCCATCATCTTACCAAATTGTGATCAACATTGATTCTCTTGTTAAGAAAATGATGTTATCCACTGATTCGTACAGGACCTCCTTGACTTGATCTTTATCAATCTTTAGGTAAAAAAGAAAAATTGATTTTGACATTTTCATCTCTTTGTTCTTATAACAAGCTGTCAGTCTTGTGATCTCAGTGATTTCACTGACCCTTTGATTAAAATACTAACTGCTTTGATGGCTTCACCGATCATCCTCTCCCCTATATGATAAAGAGCAAGTATCTGGATATATATATATATATATATATATATATATATATATATATATATATATATATATATATATATATATACATATATATATATATATATATATATATATATATATATATATATACATACATACATATATATATATATATATATATATATATATATATATATATATATATATATACTTATTTATTTATTTATTTCGGGTCACTCACCGGCAAGACGTAAAACTACTCGCGGTCTCCCCGTCCCTCAGGTAGTGGGAGAGGGAATAGTCATATCCTGGTGTGATGGGGTTGTAGTTAGGAAAGGGGGAGGGGGTGAGAATGGTTGAATCTGTGTGTGTGTGTGTGCATATCTATCTAAATATTTAGCCATCGTTTTTGACGGGTCACGTACCCTAGTTTTGTAATAATATCTATAACAGCCTAACCTTTCCAAGTTAATCTTACGTCATTTGTGACCCATATGAAATTTTTAGATAATGCACTTTACCTTTGTGTATAATTTACAAATCCAGCAACCCCGTGTCAGTAATAGAAGAGTTTTTTCTTTTCATTTTTTATTTTTGTATTCTTCTTGACATCAGGGGAATCCCGCTGTCTCATCTTTTGAATCTTTAATCTCTTCCAGAGCAACGTCTTACAAGTCACTCACTCACTCACATGGGACCATCACTTTGAATTGGCATCTCTCTTTTACTCTGTCGACTTCCTTTGGCTTTGTTGTGACCCATTGCCGCCTCAACCGTCAAACTCCTAAGAACGAAATGACAGATGGTCATATGCTGCGTCTGTACCTGGTGCAAAGCAACACTCCGAGATGAGGTTAAGCCAATAATTAGTATATCAGATGAGTGTCATCACCCATTGTGGATGTTGCAGGTAATTAATTATTATTCACCCACCTAAAATAGAAAGGAAAGTATAGGGTATATGAAAATTATTCCAAGAACCTAGCAGGAAAATGAAAAATCAATAAACACCAAGGCAACTGTTAGGTTAACTTATTCGCTATACCATAACAGATAGGTTGTCTTCTTTCTCAAAACTTGAAGGACATCTAGGCAGCTCCTTGTTGCTTCTTTACATCAATAAGACGTTGTTTTCTTCCTCTAATTGACAGGTTATCTTCGATGGTGGACTGGATGCGTAGATTGATAGCGACAGTTGTAATCATTTTGACTGTCGCGGAACAATGCCTGTGTGTCGAGATTTTCGAAAAGCCGTATCCACGTGTGGTGGATTTCCTGGTGGATTTCGCAGACTTTTACCAGTACAACGAGATCTACATCGTCATCCACCAGAAAGGTACGACGTGGGAAATGTTTTAGTAAAGACCAAAGTGGGAAGCATTATCCTATACCCTTCTGTGGGAAATGTGTTAGCAAAGTTTAAAGTGGGGATTGTTATCTATATACCTTTTTGTGGGAAATGTTATAGCAAAGTCCAAAGTGGGAAGTGTTACTTTTCAAAGATGCGAAGTTGGAAGTGGTTTTTGAAATCTGAAAAGTAGGAAGTGTTTTTTAAAAGGTGCAAAGTGAGAAGTGTTTTCCGGAAGGTATGATTATGGAGTGTTTTTAAAGGGTAAAGTGGGAAGTGATTGTTAGGGTGAAAAGTGAGAAGTGTTTTATGGAAGGGAAGTGGTGGGATTTTTTTTAAAATGTAAAGATGGAAGTGTTTTGAAAGTGGGAAGTGTTGATGGAGGTGTTAAAGGAGGAGTTTTTTAAAATGTGTGAAAAGAAAAGTGTTTTCTGTAAAATGCAAAATGTTTTCTGAAACCTTTGAATTGAAAAGTTGATGAAGCCCAATAGAAACGTCCTTGTCTTGCATTCTATTGGACGGCAAGTTCAAGCTGCTTACCCCCGATTGTTTCGAGTAGTTTCTGCAACCTCACTATCCTTGTGCTGAGTTACTAGCACCCATTGCCTGACCCTCCCTGGTCCTAGCTTGAGTACTTATCATATGTATATGGTTGCTCTTTAAGACATGTCCTGTCTCTTGCCTCTGCCACTCGTGATCGATCTTTAAACCTTTAAATGTGAAGGACTTTCTTCAGTTGCTTTAATTTTTAAAAGTCCTCTCTCTCTCTCTCTCTCTCTCTCTCTCTCTCTCTCTCTCTCTCTCTCTCTCTCTCTCTCTCTCTCTCTCTCTCTCTGACAGTAGGAAATCTTATATTAGAGTAACAACATTAAAAATAAATGTAAATATTCTTGTTTATTTTTTTTTCCGCCATCGATCAATTGCTTATGAGTTTATTTTCGTAACGTGTATATATGTTTAGTTTTTAATTTATCTTGCTTAATCCATTCTGACTGTAATGTAGTTGATAATTTCTTTGAATATTCTAGAAAGTTTTATGCCTGTTATTTCAAGTGTGGCAGTTTACAGAATAGGTAGATTAAATTTCGAATGATTTT
>NC_090742.1:38223067-38235567 GCF_036898095.1 Palaemon carinicauda
TGTTGGATGTTATAGAATATGCCAGTAAAATTTTAGACTTTAACCCGAGAGGAATTGATTGTTGGGTGTTATAGAATATGCCAGTAACATTTTAGACTTTAACCCGAGAGGAATTAATTGTTGGGTGTTATAGAATATGCCAGTAACATTTTAGACTTTAACCCGAGAGGAATTAATTGTTGGGTGTTATAGAATATGCCAGTAACATTTTAGACTTTAACCCGAGAGGAATTAATTGTTGGGTGTTATAGAATATGCCAGTAACATTTTAGACTTTAACCCGATAGGAATTGATTGTTGGGTGTTATAGAATATGCCAGTAACACTTAAGACTTTAACCTGAGAGGAATTAATTGTTGAGTGTAATAGAATATGCCAGTAATATTCTAGACCTTTCCCCTATAGAAATTAATTGTTGGGTGTCATAGAATAAGCCAGTAACGTTCTAGTCCTTTCCCCTTTAGGAATTAATTGTTGGGTGTTATAGAATGTCAGTAACATTCTAGACCTTCAACCAATAGGAATTAATTGTTGGGTGTTATAGAATATGCCAGTAATATTCTAGACCTTTACCCGATAGGAAATAATTGTTAGGTGTTATAGAATATCCCATTAACATTCTAGACCTTCACCCGATAGGAGTTAATAGTTAGGTGTTATAGAATATGCCAGTAATATTCTACACCTTCACCTACTAGGAATTAATAGTTAGGTGTTATAGTGTATGCCACTAACATTCTAGACCTTCCCCCGATAGGAGTTAATAGTTAGGTGTTATAGAATATGCCAGTAATATTCAAGATCTTCACCTGATAGGAATTAATTGCTAAGTGTTATAGAATATGCCAGTAACATTCTAGACTTTGCCTACGAGGAATTAATCATTAGGAGTTATAGGATATATCTGTAACATTCTAGACCTTCCCCCGATAGGAATTAATAGTTAGGAGTTATAGTATATGCCAGTAACATTCTAGACCTTTCCCCGATAGGAATTAATTGTTGGGTGATATAGAATATGCCAGTAACATTCTAGACCTTTCCCCGATAAGAATTAATTGTTGGGTGATATAGAATATGCCAGTAACATTCTAGACCTTCTCCCGATAAGAATTAATTGTTGGGTGATATAGAATATGCCAGTAACATTCTAGACCTTTCCCCGATAAGAATTAATTGTTGGGTGATATAGAATATGCCAGTAACATTCTAGACCTTCTCCCGATAAGAATTAATTGTTGGGTGATATAGAATATACCAGTAACATTCTAGACCTTCCCCCGATAGGAATTAATTGTTGGGTGATATAGAATATGCCAGTAACATTCTAGACCTTTCCCCGATAAGAATTAATTGTTGGGTGATATAGAATATGCCAGTAACATTCTAGACCTTCTCCCGATAAGAATTAATTGTTGGGTGATATAGAATATGCCAGTAACATTCTAGACCTTTCCCCGATAAGAATTAATTGTTGGGTGATATAGAATATGCCAGTAACATTCTAGACCTTCTCCCGATAAGAATTAATTGTTGGGTGATATAGAATATACCAGTAACATTCTAGACCTTCCCCGATAGGAATTAATTGTTGGGTGATATAGAATATGCCAGTAACATTCTAGACCTTCGCCCGAGGAATTAATTGTTGGGTGATATAGAATATGTCCAGTAACATTCTAGACCTTCCCCCGATAGGAATTAATTGTTGGGTGATATAGAATATGCCAGTAACATTCTAGACTTCCCCGATAGGAATTAATTGTTGGAGTTATAGATATGCCAGTAACATTCTAGACCTTCTCCCGATAAGGAATTAATTGTTGGAGTTATAGATATGCCAGTAACATTCTAGACCTGCCCCCGATAGGAATTAATTGGTTAGGAGTTATAGAATATGCCAGTAACATTCTAGACTTTGCCTACGAGGAATTAATCATTAGGAGTTATAGGATATGTCTCTAACATTCTAGACCTTCCCCGATAGGAATTAATTGCTAAGTGTTATAGTATATGCCAGTAACATTCTAGACTTCGCCTACGAGGAATTAATTATTAGGAGTTATAGGATATGTCTGTAACATTCTAGACCTTCCCCCGATAGGAATTAATTGTTGGGTGTTATAGTATATGCCAGTAACATTCTAGACCTTCCCCCGATAGGAATTAATTGTTAGGGTGATATAGATATGCCAGTAACATTCTAGACCTTCCCCCGATAGGAATTAATTGTTGGTGTTATAGTATATGCCAGTAACATTCTAGACCTTCCCCCGATAGGAATTAATAGTTAGGTGTTATAGTATATGCCAGTAACATTCTAGACCTTCTCCCGATAGGAATTAATAGTTAGGGTGTTATAGTAATATGCCAGTAACATTCTAGACCTTCCCCCGATAGGAATTAATAGTTAGGTGTTATAGTATATGCCAGTAACATTCTAGACCTTCACCCGATAGGAATTAATAGTTAGGAGTTATAGTATATGCCAGTAACATTCTAGACCTTCCCCCGATAGGAATTAATAGTAGGAGTTATAGTATATGCCTGTAACATTCTAGACCTTCCCCGAAAGGAATTAATAGTTAGGAGTTATAGTATATGCCAGTAACATTCTAGACCTTCCCCCGATAGGAATTAATAGTTGGAGTTATAGTATATGCCATTAACATTCTAGACCTTCCCCGAGGAATTAATCATTAGGAGTTATAGGATATGCCAGTAACATTCTAGACCTTCCCCCGATAGGAATTAATAGTTAGGAGTTATAGTATATTCCAGTAACATTCTAGACCTTCCCCCGATAGGAATTAATTGTTGGGTGATATAGAATATGCCAGTAACATTCTAGACTTCGCTTACAAGGAATTAATCATTAGGAGTTATAGGATATGTCTGTAACATTCTAGACCTTCCCCCGATAGGAATTAATTGTTGGGTGATATAGAATATGCCAGTAACATTCTAGACTTCGCCTACGAGGAATTAATCATTAGGAGTTATAGGATATATCTGTAACATTCTAGACCTTCCCCCGATAGGAATTAATAGTTAGGAGTTATATATATTCCTGTAACATTCTAGACCTTCCCCCGATAGGAATTAATTGCTTAGGAGTTTATAGAATATGCCTGTAACATTCTAGACCTTCCCCGATAGGAATTAATCATTAGGAGTTATAGGATATATCTGTAACATTCTAGACCTTCCCCCGATAGGAATTAATAGTTAGGAGTTATATATATTCCTGTAACATTCTAGACCTTCCCCCGATAGGAATTAATTGCTTAGGAGTTTATAGAATATGCCAGTAACATTCTAGACCTTCCCCCGATAGGAATTAATCATTAGGAGTTATAGGATATATCTGTAACATTCTAGACCTTCCCCCGATAGGAATTAATAGTTAGGAGTTATATTATATTCCTGTAACATTCTAGACCTTCCCCCGATAGGAATTAATTGCTAAGTGTTATAGAATATGCCAGTAACATTCTAGACTTCGCTACAAGGAATAAATCATTAGGAGTTATAGGATATGTGTGTAACATTCATGAATCCGGACCCTCGAGAGGTTGTCATTTATAGAATATCTATTGAGAAATGACTGGCCTTAGCAAGTGAGTTACCCAATACTGTATCTGTGAAGTTTAAGGTCTTGTAGGCCAATGCTTGGTTGGAACCTCATTTATCTACTGTTTATTTGGAGGTTACTACTCTTATTACACAAGAATGCGTTACATGAATAGTAATAGCAATGAAAATAATATCATTAATATCAGACGCACATCTTGACTAACAATTTGATAGTAACTATTTTTCGATTGTCAATGTGAATTTAATAGGTCTCTTGTTTTTATCTGAAAACTTCCTATCCACAATTCCTCTAATCATGATGTAGCAGAGGATTTAACGGTATTCGCACAGTATAACTTGTGTGAAACCTTTTTGCCTAATAACACTTCAAAATTTTGCAGGCTTAAAAAATCCTCATGTTATTCTCCTCAATATTTTATGAATTAATCAACCTCGTTACTTTTCTGTATATTTTTCGTCATTCCTCAATCCTTATTTCTATTTTATTTTTTTTTTATTTCTTTGATTTGTTTGTTGTTTTCAGTGCATCATCTGAAAAATGTTTAAAACCAGCAACGAAAAGAATAGATCGGTTGATAAAATTATTATCATTAATGTTAGAAAGACTATTATGCTGAAAATAATAAGACCTGTGGCGAGAATAGGTTATATTTCCCACTTGTCATACATTAATTTACTGATTACTCGCACCTTTCATAACGAGTTATTTTCTGCTTGGTCACACATTTCATAACATGTTTATCTCCCATCTCGTCACATCATTCATAGCACGTCAATTTTCCTCTTGGTCACACCTTTTATAACATTAATTTTCCAGTTAGTCACTCCTTTCATAATGCGTTAATTTCCACTTGGTCACACCATTTATAACACGTTAATTTCTCGTTTGGTCACACCTTTCATAATGTGTTAATTTCCCTCTTGGTCACCTTTCATAACATTTTTTTTCCCGGTTAGTTACTCCTTTCATAATGCGTTAATTTCCACTTGGTCACACCTTTTATAACACGTTAATTTCTCGTTTGGTCACACCTTTCATAATATGTTAATTTCCCTCTTGGTCACCTTTCATAACATTTTTTCCCGGTTAGTCACTCCTTTCATAATGCGTTAATTTCCACTTGGTCACACCTTTTATAACACGTTAATTTCTCGTTTGGTCACACCTTTCATAATGTGTTAATTTCCCTCTTGGTCACCTTTCATAACATTTTTTTCCCGGTTAGTTACTCCTTTCATAATGCGTTAATTTCCACTTGGTCACACCTTTTATAACACGTTAATTTCTCGTTTGGTCACACCTTTCATAATGTGTTAATTTCCCTCTTGGTCACCTTTCATAACATTTTTTTCCCGGTTAGTTACTCCTTTCATAATGCGTTAATTTCCACTTGGTCACACCTTTTATAACACGTTAATTTCTCGTTTGGTCACACCTTTCATAATGTGTTAATTTCCCTCTTGGTCACCTTTCATAACATTTTTTTCCCGGTTACTCCTTTCATAATGCGTTAATTTCCACTTGGTCACACCTTTTATAACACGTTAATTTCTCGTTTAGTCACACCTTTCATAACACATTAACTCCTCTCCTAGACACAAATTTCATAAGATGTTAATTCAAGGTTGTTCACACCTTTCTTAACACCTAAATTTATCACTTTCACACCTTTCATAACACATTAATTTCCTTCTTTGTCAAACCTTTGATAAAACCTTAATTTCCTACGTTGTAACACCTCTCCTAACACATGAATTTATCACTTTCACACCTTTCACAACACATTGATTTCCTTCTATGTCAAACCTTTGATAACACATTAATTGCCTGCATGGTCACACCTTTCCTAACACATGAATTTGTCACTTTCACACCTTTCACAACACATTGATTTCCTTCTTTGTCAAACCGTTGATAACACATTAATTGCCTGCTTGGTCACGCCTTTCTTAACACATGAATTTGTCACTTTCACACCTTTCATAACACATTAATTTCCTTCTATGTCAAACCTTTGATAACACATTAATTGCCTGCATGGTCACACCTTTCCTAACACATGAATTTGTCACTTTCACACCTTTCACAACACATTGATTTCCTTCTTTGTCAAACCGTTGATAACACATTAATTGCCTGCATGGTCACACCTTTCCTAACACATGAATTTATCACTTTCACGACTTTCATAACACACGAATTTCCTTCTTTGTCAAACTTTTGATAACTCATTAATTGCCTGCATGGTCACACCTTTCCTAACACAGGAATTTATCACTTTCACGTCTTACATAACACAAAAATTTCCTTCTTTGTCAAACCTTTAATAAAACCTTAATTTCCTGCATGGTCACTCCTTTCTTAACACGTGTATTTATCACTTCACACCTTTCATAACACATTAATTTCCTTCTATGTCAAATCTTTGATAACATTAATTTCCTGTTTGATCACACCTTTCCTAACATGAATTTATCACTTTCCCGACTTTCATAACACATTAATTTCCTTCTATGCCAAACCTTTGATAACACATTAATTGCGTGCTTGGTCACGCCTTTCTTAACGCGTGAATTTATCCCTTTTACCACTTTTACTCCTTTCATAACGCATTCATTTCCATCTTTGTCAAACCCTTGATATAACATTAATTTTCTGCTTGGTCACACGTTTCATAACACGTGAATTTATCACTTTCACACCTTTGATAACACATTATTTGCTTTCAAAAATATCCCTGTTAGTGGTCTTGCTCTAATTTCAAAGCGTAAAAGGTGAATTCAATTAAACAATTTTTTTTATATATTGCCATTATAATACTGAATTACATGAAGAAAAACAGAATAATTGCACAATTAGCCAATCCGACATGATGAAAAGCCTATTTTTCAGTGTGGATAATCTTGTGAAACCCTTACATTCCAATGCTTTTTTGGGAAAATTCCTATATCTTTCCTAAGCTCCAAGAGTGGTTTCTTGCTGATTGACCCTTCCATCAAATAGTCCCAAATGAATTGGTCATATGCTTTTCCAGCATGCTCATAGCCCGTTCAGAGAAAAACATGTGAATGAAGATAGTGCTCAATGCTCAACCCTGAAAAATAACTTGGTCAAATCTATGACGTCGATAAAAATGTCCATTGCTGAGATTTATCTTTTATCCCCGAACTGCTAGGTAGACAATGCCCCCTACCATAGAAATGGTTTGCCCGCTCTGATTTATGAATGGATATGTACCACTGTCCAAAGTGAAGTTTGGTAGACCATTTGAATTTGGATTACTTTGCCATCGCCAGCATGGCTAGGCCCAAAGTTCCTTTCTTAAAAATCTCCAAGGACAGCTGCACAGTGGAGTTCACCCTATTCCAGCCTTCGAGCATTTGCATCGTCCACCACCACATTTGATCTTATATCCACACTTTGTCAGTTCATGACAGCTTTTAGAAATAAGTTCCAATGTAGTCCAGACAACTTTCCATTTGTCACCATCTTTGACCCATCCCCACTTGGAAGGACATGGAAGTTTTGGCTGACGTATGATAGACTGCACCCCAGATATGACCTGCTTGGACATAATGATAGCATCGCTGTATGAGCTAGCACCATGGAGCGTAGGTGCTTTGTCTTCTTTGAAGGCAAGAATTATATCCCAACCCTTCTTATGGGCTTCAAGTTCAGGAATCCTAGCAATGAGCTGTTCCTTCAACTGGTTAGAATTGACCGTTGGCAAAGCAACTCCAAGCTGGTTTAAGCGAAGTTTGTAAAGGGACATTAGGTCTGCCAGCCGGAATACAATTGGTGCTTCTTCAGTGTTCGAAACCTTGCTTTCCATGATGTAGATTACAAAGTTAGAAAATGCTACTGAGTATAAATTCTTGGTGGGGTCACTACCCTCTGCTTTCTCCAGTGAATTGAGGTAGGCTCTTTCTTGAGTGTACAGGTTTGTGAGGCAACGAGTATGGTACTTAACCTCCAGAGCTACAACATCTCCAGTACTTAACTTTGCCAGTAGCTTCCCATTAATCAGAGTTTTGTCACATCAATTGAGATGGTCATTTAGATTTGCTGTCATTCCTTCAGATAGGTTGGAAATATCATCTTGTTCTTCACAGAAGAAACATTCTAGTTTTTGAGTGTCAGATTTTCGTCTCTTGATTCTTGGTTTATCAGTCGGATCGAATATGCTGGGCAAAGCTCGAATCCTGTGCTCTTTCCAGCTTGGAGTTGTTGAACATGAGTTGGCAACTGTTGTGATGTTTTGCTTGTTTTTATATAAGAGTGGCTTTTATACCATCTTCATCCAGCCTAGATGGGTTAATCGCTACTGGCATATCGTTGATGGCATGAAACAATGGTGCATTTCTCAAAATATTACTGTACCCAGCATAATCTTGGGTTCTTTGGAAGGAACCCAAAGGAGTTATGAGAAACTCATTTTTTTTCCTTTTGGTAAAGGCAGCATTTACTCCAATCAGTTCTACATGTAGGTATGGAATTGGCATCCATCATTTGACAGTTAAGGCTGAGGGTTTATCCTTTTACTGCCTTTTGGTCACCTTTATGTATGGGATACAACTCGGGTCATGCAACTGCCCTACACCTAGCCTGATCGTTCATCCAATGCCATTTAAATCCCATGCTATCTGTACACCAATCGGATAACTTAAAAGCACTAGTTATCCTTGGCTCGGCTCTTCCGCGTTAGCACAACCTGTCGGTTCAGGTACATCTGTCTAATATTTCAGGGGCATATTAGATAGCATTTGGGATACTAACTCAATGTTTAGCTGGCATTGAACCCCATGCTGAGTTTCACAGCAGTGTCTGTCACCAGTGTGGCCTGGTAGTGAGCGACATACACTCTCTTCTTACGTCAAATGAACTGCCAGAAGATGTGCCATTACTCAGCATCCTCATAGCCCTGGTCCAGTAAGTGCCATTACTCGTCCTCCTCATCTCCTTCCAGTTAGTAGCATTACTCAGTTTCTTCTGCCAAGAGCTACTGATTTTAAGGCTCCAGATAACCTCCTTTCGCATCACCTCTATCTGCAAAATCACCCTTGCCTGCTCTGGAAGGCTAGGCCACTTGACTACCAGAGGCTGTGTGGTTTGCAAACCATTTGGGATATTTTGTAAACAATGAGAGATCATCCTCATTGCCATCCCGGCAATAGCTTTCCATTTTTGGGGGCAAACATGAGCACAACCACACAACGGGGATGTTGGGTAGCTGTAAAATTGCATTGGGGTCTATTCTACCAGGTGTACATTGCATTTGAGGTTTCTATCTCCATGTGAAATTACATTGTAAATTACAGATGTAAATTACATTAAATATCACCATGTGTATTGTTTTGATCTGTTAGCACTTTCAACTGAAAACATGACCTACACAGAACATTGTGCAAAATTTCAGGTTCATATGACAATATGCACTGTGGCTTTTTAACAAAGCCACAAAATAGCCGCCATATTGAATTTTCTGGAGGGCTAGCACTTTTAACTGATAACATGACCTACACAGAACATTATTGCTAAATTTCATGTTTACATAACATTCTGCTCTGTGTTTTATTAACAAAAACATGAAACGAGGATACGTCTGGTGGCCATCTTAAAAAATGGCAGCCATATTGAAATTTTTGGGGGCTAGCACTTTTTTCTGAAAAAGTGACCTATAAGCAACAATCATGCCAAATTTCATGCTTATATCACAAAGTGCACAATGGTATGCTTAAACTGCTCTACTACGGGGAAAATAGCTGAGTTTGGAAAGGAAAAGATGAAATAAATAATGTTAAGTAATGGATAAAAAATACAAAATGTCTTAAAGATCAGTAACAATGTTAAAATAGATCTGTCATATATAAACTATGTAGAGAGGCTTATGTCAACTTGTTCAACATAAAAACATTCGCAGCAAAGTTGAAAAGAAAATCTAAGTGAAGGTATGTTATAACATTTGAACAGGACTACATAAAAACGTAGCTTGCTAAAGAACTTAAAACAATTCAGGCTTTCCTTGAACCCCTATTTATTTTTATATCTATTTTGCTCTTTCCTTATGTCTACTATGTTCAATATTGAAGGTCTCTTTAGATCTTGCAATATATCTCTTATGTTCCTTATTTTTCTATCAGCTAATCTTCTAGGCCAGAGGTTCTCAATGGGGGTGAAATTCACCCCCAGGGGTGAATTTTGGGCTTTCAGGGGGTGAATTGTGACCGAAGTAAGTTTATGGGCGAGGAGAGCAATTATAGGCTATGGCGTAACTGGCCTGTCACGTGGGCTGGGATTATATCATGTGCTGTCCCAGGAGAAATGGATTAGACAGTAATATACAAGTGACCACCCAAGTTAATCCTAGGATTGGAAAAGGTACTGAGGAAGAGACAGAGCCCTAGGGAATTAAGTAAGTCCCAAGAGAATTTCTTGGCAACTCCAAGGTTGGGAACTCCTGGACTATAAATAACTGAGAAGCTAATATCAAGGATCAAGTTGTGCAGGAGATAAAGTCTTCAGCATTTAGCTTATTTTCAATTCAACTTGATGAATAAACTGATGTGGCATCATGTTCCCAGTTGATGGTGTTTGCAAGGTATGTTCACTCAGGTTCATTTAAAGAGGAGTTCTCTTTTGTTCTCCTCTTGAACTAACTACTAAGTCCTCTGATATTTTGGAGAAGGTTTCGTCTTTTTTTTGAATCAGAAAATCTTTCGTGGGATAATATCACAGTGGATGTTGTACAGATGGAGCACCAGCTATGTTAGGGGCAAAATCAGAATTCCAAGTATGTGTGAAAAAGCGAGCTCCAAAAGTGAAAGGCATTCATTGTATGAGCCATCGTCAGACACTAGCCTCAAAAACACTTCCTGCTCTGCTAGAGAAGGTTTTGGATCAAACAATTAAAAATGTAAATTTCGTCAAAGGAGGGGCTCTAAACTCACGACTTTTCAAGCAGTTATGTATTGATATGGATGCAACCCATCATTCGCTTCTTTTTCACACAAATGTTCGTTGGCGTTCAAGAGGAAATGTAACTGAGCAAGTATTTGAGTTTAGAGATGAGCTCAAATTGTTTTTTGAAGTGCAAGGCAAAACAGAATTTCCTGCCTGGCTGAGTGATGAGGAATGGATCATGCGTCTTGCCTATTTGGTTGATATAATTGAGCAACTGAATAAACTGTATCTTCAGATGCAAGGAAGGAATACAGACATTATAGAATTCGTAGATGCCTTGGTGGCTTTCATGAGCAAGCATGAAAATTAAAAGAAAAGGGTAAATGCAGAAAATGGAGCAATGTTTGAGAAACTGTCATCCATTTTTGATGTTTGTGGGGAAGACAAGGTGCTTCCCCAATTTGCAAAAAATTTAATTTTGTAGCATTTGACAGCACTGGAAAATGAATTCAGACGATATTTTCACGAACTTAGTGATGATGAGTTGGATTTAGTCAGAAATCCATTTAAACTGTCGGTTGAAAAAGTTCCTGATGATTGTCAAGATGAGTTTTTGGAGTTAAAAAGTGATTCTGGTGTAAGAGATATGTTCGATGAGAAATCAATAACAGAATTTTGGCCTCTGATGTGCGATTCCTACCAAAAAGTGGCAGAAATGGCTATCCGTATATTGCTTCCATTTGTATCGACATATCATCGTGGGTCAGACTTTTCAACTCTATTACAAATTAAAACGAAGCAGCGCAGTAGATTACAGGTAGAAAATTACCTGCGTTGTGCCCTTTCAAGCACTCATCCGTGTATCCCAGAATTGGTTAAGAAAAAAACAATCACAGGTTTCGTCAATCGATGAAATGTAATCTTCTGAATAAAAGTAATTACAGATTTATAATATCTTGTTACCCTATCGAACTTTTTGTTTGTTGCATCAGCTTCAGTTTGACCTGTTAAGTAGTTCTTATAAATTAAAAAAAAAAACTATTTTACTTTCATTTAAGTTTTATATATCCATCGATATTTTCAATTTGCATATAATTTGTAATACTCCATTGTAAAAGTAATCCATGTAAAGCTGTAAATGTATAATTCAGTTTGAAAAAAAGAAAATAAAAGGATTTTTAGTGATATTTGCATATTATATACAATGCACTTTTTGAGACACAAATTTGGAAAAGACGGGAAGTTGGGGGGGGGGGGAATGACATCATTGCAAATGGTGAAAGGGGTGCATGGGCCAAGAAGATTGAGAACCCCTGTTCTAGGCGATGCTATTCTACGCTAATTCTACGGAAATCTTATTCACATTTCGTCGATTAAGCTAAAGTTTCACAGAATAATTCCCGTTCCTGTCAATTTTACCTTGACCCAGCTAACCGACTAAATTGCGATTATCGACATTCTGAATATATATACCAGCAATGTCATCATGCTACTGTGCCACTCCCTTTGAAGGACAAGTTGCTTCTGACAACAAGCAATATATGTCAATATTCCATCCAATGTCATGCTTTCCAAGTATTGTGACTTCCTTTTCTTGAAAAAGGTCGACTGGGTGGGAAATCTGGTAGCCTAGTATACACGAGATTATGCATAGTCTTGACTTAGAGGAGATGGAATTATACAGGAAAGTGACATTTGTAATGAAATTCCAAAACTTAAAAGTAGAGGGGGAAAATCGTATTTATAAACGAGTAATATGAAACAACCTAACGGGAATTGCCCATCTTGGTGTCCTTGGCCTATGGATAAAAATTATCTTTTTCTCAACAAGCCATTTCCAGTAATGTCAAGGACTAAAATCGACTCCTGAGTCTACTGACATTCAAGTAGAATGTTAACCAAATGAAAGGTTATACCGAATACTTATTGAACCAACACTTCGGGCTGTAAGTGAAGTGAACAATCTCTAGTGTAAAATGTCATTTTTATGATAATATGAGTC
>NC_090742.1:38238067-38240567 GCF_036898095.1 Palaemon carinicauda
TAGTTTTTGAAAATGTTCTGTCTGGCTGTAGATGAAAATGTAAACGAAATACTAAAATATCTGCAATTGAGTGTTGTAAAGTAAATACTTCGTTCTGATTTCTGCATTTTTTCCATTTATTGTCTTGATTGGATAAACGCTTGCTCTTATATGTATCAATAAATAAATGGCTCTTTAAAACCTTGATATTTAGAAGGATTTTAATTTCAAAGGTCTGTTTATCCGATTTAGCTAGATTTTCTTGCTTGAGAGTACACTCGGGCACACTATTCTATCTGATACTTCTTCATCTTGTTTTGTTAAGGTTTTTATAGTTTATATAAGGGATATTTATTTTAATGTTGTTAGTTCTTAAAAGATTTTATTTTTCCTTTCCTTGGGCTTATAGCATCCTGCTTTTCCAACTATGGTTGTAGCTTAGCAAGTAATAATAATAATAATAATTAAAAAGAGAGGCTAAGATTTATAATAATCATTTCAGTGGCAGCCTTTTACCGACAACACCGTCGACGAAAATGGCAACATCGTCATCGGTGGACTCATGGGAGACAGTTTCAACCTCATGAGCAAGATTCTCAACTTCACGTAAGTAGTTATACCATGTTGTCTTGCTCCGGAGACGGTAACAGTCACTGCCACATCCTTCACATGCTAATAGGCTTCCAAATCGCTGCCATTGCTTGTATAAACACTTTTTTTATCCCCCTTCTGCTTTGTAGTCTTGTTTTTCCCCAGCATTTTGAAATTCTTTAAACACCACCGTTCCGGCATTTCACCGAGCTTCCTATACAAGCAAGAGCTTCTTGACTCCCTCTCCTTATTCCAAGAGACTACCTAACACACAAATATTTCTTGACATAATTTAAATATGATTATGCATGCATACGCTTGATATCTTACAAAGGCTTTCTTTTGTTCACATTCAACATCCTTATCACAGAGGCGAAGTATCATGTTCAATATATTTTTCTTTATAGAATATCTGAGGCCTTTATGTAAATGTATCGATATTAGATGTATCGGCTAAATCGAAAGTGCGCTCAGATAAGAGTTATATACATATTAATATCAATTGATATATATATATATATATATATATATATATATATATATATATATATATATATGTGTGTGTGTGTATAGCCTATATATATATATATATATATATATATATATATATATATATATATATATATATATATATAGATAGATAGATAGATAAATAAATAGATGTGTGCGCGCGTGCGCATAATTTGCATGCGTCGGCGTGTACGCTAGATCTCTCATGAAACTAAAATATCATTGCACTATGGCTATGAATATATACAGTACATCAAATTTAACTGTTGATTGAATATTATAAGAACATCTAACCATTACAGTATGGCCCTTTGCGTCAATGGCCGTAGGAGGAGATGATGATGATGATGATAGAATGGCTAACAGTGTCATTGCAGTTCGTGGAAAGAGTAATGCTTGCTCGATTGTAACGCTTTAACAACTTTTCCGTGCCACTCTGAAAGCTTTCCTTCGTATGTTTTACTTAAAGATTAGTCAGCCAGACAACTCAAGTAGACGCATTTAAAATCATGTTACAAAAGAAAGAACGTTATATACAAGGATCGATGAATATAACGTTACTTTGACTCAAGCTCTTAACCTCTATAGGACTCTTATTACTACGATTACTGCCATTATTCAACTACCTATTTTGAGCTATAAATTTCGTGCTGAAAGTCTACTGTACTGTTTAAAGAACTTCATTAGTTACTCTTAGGGACTGAACTGGGTTAATCCATTTTTTTATGAACGACCCTAGGTTAATTGTTTACCTGATTCGTTAATCTTTACAAATTGCTAATTATTTTTTTTTTATTCAACTAAGTTTCCATTTTGCAGTTAATTTTTCCCGAGTTGGTAGAATATCTTCTAGTTCAGGGTCACCAGAAGCTTTCATGGGAGGCGGAGGCAGAGTTGCCAGATGTTGCCTTTTATTTTTTCCATTCGTGATATTAATTAGAAAATTGCCAAAATGCGCTTTCATTGCTTCCATGTGTTTTCTAATTATCTAAAAACATGCCAAAAATTTAAACTATAAGTTAAATTTTCGTTTCAAATCTTTCAATTTATCAGAAAAACAGTCCGCGAATCCTTAGTAATTCTCATCTTTTCTTCTACTTACTTGTGAAGTAGTGCTTTCAGCATTAGTTGGAATCAAAACAAAGAAAAGAAACAAGCTTAATGTGGAAAGTGTTTTCTGGATGTCCACCTGAGCCAAATACCACAAAATATCCCTCGACAAGTTGGCCAAAAGAGCCAGTATCACCTATCCCACTGATGGATATTCATCATAACCATCATCATCATCATCATCATCATCTATTACTAGTCCACTGCAGAAGAAAGGCCTCAGACATGTCCCTCCACTTATTCTGTTTATAGTCTTTCTATGCCAGTCCACTCTCGCAAACTTTCGTAGTTTGTTAATCTATTGGTTTCT
>NC_090742.1:38245567-38541543 GCF_036898095.1 Palaemon carinicauda
GGAACTGTCTTGGAAGATCTGAATGTAAAGGATGATCAGAATTATAAAAAGTCTTATGCAACATGCATAACGAACTAATTGAACGACGGTGCCAGAGATTAATATCTGTATCAGGAATAAGAAATTTGATAGACCGTAAGTTCCTGTCCGACAAATTAAGATGAGAATCAGCTGCTGAAGACCAGGTAGCAGAGCAAAACTCGAAACAAGGTAGAATGAAAGAATTAATTACCTGTAAAACACTTTTTCAAAATAGATATATCACCGAAAATCTTAAAAGGCTTTCTCAATAAGCCAATTTTTTTGTGCAATTGAAGAAGACACAGACCTAATGTGTTTCTCAAAAGTAAATTTTCTGTCGAGAATCACACCTAAAAACTTAAGAGTCATACAGCGTTAAAGAAAAATTATCAATACTGAGATCTGGATGTTGAGGAGCCACTGTTCTTGACCTACTTATAATCATACTTTGAGTTTTGTTAGGATTCAACTTCCTGTAACATAATTGGCACCATGCACTAATTTTAGCTAGATTTCTATTAAGGGATTAAGGCAACCCCAGATCTACATTCAGGAGATGGAATTGATGCAAAGAGTGTAGCATCATCTGCATATGCAACAAACATGTTTTCTAGGCCAAACCACATGTCATGTGTACAATATATAGTATGATAAGTAATGGGCCAAGAACACTACCCTGAGGAACACCAGATATCACATCCCTCCTATACTCACTATGGTGCCCATCAACAACAACTCTTTGCAGTCTATCACTTAAAAATTCAATAATAATGCTAAAAAACGACCCATAATTAACATACAGTGACCTCTACATAAGGTTGTCTTTACATACGATTGTTCCAACACCCGAAGTAAAATTCGATCAAATTTTCGTCTCGACACCCGAAGTCTTGCTCTAACATCCGACGTAGATCATACGCGTAGAATTTTCTCGAAGCGTCGATCGTAGTTTCTTGTTTACGCCGGTAGATGGCAGCATGTTGGAGGGACGCCATCGAGCATCACCTTCATCAGTCCTCTGTTCTCGTGTGCATCGTGTGGTTGTCCTCTGTTCGCTCCGTTTTTAACAGTGCTTTTTATCTTCCTTTTTCACGTTTTATTTTTTCATTTTACGTATAATCAAGGGTCCTAAAAAGCTTAGTTTCGGTCCAGGAAGTAGTAGTGGTGAGAAAAGGAAGAAGTCAATGCTTTCATTAGAATTAAAGCAAGAAATTATAGAAAAACATGAGCGAAGTGAGCGTGTGAGCGATCTGGCTAAACAATATGGCCAGAATATGTCTACGATCTCGACGATCATCAAACAGAAGGTAGCCATTATAGCAGTCAAACCATCAAAGGGGATCACCATTATTTCTAAACGTCGTAGCCCTACCCTGGAAGAGATGGAACTCCTTTTTTTGATATGGATAAAGGACAAAGAGATTGTTGGCGATACGATCACTGAAACGATCATTTGTGAGAAGTCCAGCGCTATCTATTGTGACTTGAAGGCGGCGGGCTCTGGGGGTGACGCAGGGAGTTCAACCAATCCTACAACGGAGGAATTCAAGGCGTCTCGAGGTTGGTTCGAGAAATTTAAGAAACAGACCAGGATTCATTCAGTTGTCCGGCACGGAGAGGCTTCAAGTTCGGACACCAAGGCTACTAACGATTTTGTTAAGAAGTTCGAAAAGATTGTGGAGGAGGAAGGCTACATAGAGCAGCAAGTTTTCAACTATGATGAAACCAGTCTGTTTTGGAAAAAGATGCCTAGTCGAACATAAATTACCGCCAAAGAGAAGAAAATGCCTGAACATAAGCCTATGAAGGATCGGTTGACTCTTGCCCTTTGTGCCAACGCCAGTGGGGACTGCAAGATAAAGCCGTTATTGGTTTACCATTCCGAAAACCCTAGGCACATAGAATTAATAAAGACATGCTGATGTTTTGTGGCGTGCTAATTCTAAGGCTTGGGTCACTAGGCATATCTTTGTTGAATGGGTAAACCTAGTTTTCGGCCCTGCTGTCAAGAAGTACCATCAGGAGAGGAATTTGCCTTTGAAGTGCTTGCTTTGTTTGGGTAATGCACCCGCTCAACCCCCAGGACTCGAAGATGATATCATCGACCAGTAGAAATTCATCACAGTGTTGTATCTTCCACCGAACGCCACCCCTATCCTCAGCCAATGGACCAGCAAGTCATCTCTAATTTCAAGAAGCTCTACACCAAGCTCTTATTTAAGCAGTGCTTTAATGTCATGCAAAGCACCAACTTAACTTTGCGTGAATTTTGGAGGAGCCATTTCAATATCGTGCACTGCTTAAAGATCATAGATCAGGCTTGGGAGGGAGTAACTCGTCAGACACTGAATTCAGCTTGGAAGAAGCTTTGGCCTGATGCTGTTTCTCCCAGAGATTTTGAAGGTTTTGGCCTCGAGCCTGAACCTGTGCTTGCCGTAGAAGACGTAGAAGAGATTGTATCCCTTGGCAAGTCCATGGGTCTGGAGGTTGATGAAGATGACATCACCGAACTTGTCGATGAGCATCATGAAGAGCTCACCACTGAGGAACCCAAGGAGCTGCAAGCCATGCAGCATGGTGAGTTCCAAGCGCAGTTGAGTGAGTCGGAGGAGATTGAGGAGGTAGGTCACATCTTAAGTTCGGCTGAAATAAAACAGATGTTAGCATATGATCAACATGTGGTTGCTTTCATTGATAAGCATCACCTACAGAAACTTCAGTTTTGCCGTGTAGTTTCACAATTCGATGATGTCTGTTTAACTCATTTCAGAAAAACTCTAAAAAGCTGTACCAAGCAACTTTCTCTCAATAGTTTCTTTAAAAAATCTACGAAGCGGTCTAGTGATCGTGATGAAGAGAAAGAAAGTGAAGTAAAGAAAAGTAAGACCGAATCAAGTGAAAGTGATGCAAATTAGAAATAAAGAAAAAACTAAAAAAAATTATAAAATATAAAAATGAAGAAAAAAAAATAAGCTAAGTTAGGTTAAAGTTCACTTAGTGTAAGTTAGAGTAAGTTACGGTACGTTATCGCAGTCACCATCTCTACCTCCTTGCTGATCTTCCATCTCCTCCTGCGTAGCAATTCTTACACCTGCGCTGGCCTGTCTCTAAGGTAAAGTGTCAATAAAAACCCCTTTTTTATTTATTATTTCTTTATTATTATTCTTTTTTTAGATCTTTCTGTATTATGCAATTGTATTAATGTTATGTGTAATTAGGTGTAGCAATTTATTAAGGAGTTATCATGGGTTTTTGGGCTGAGGAACGAATTAAACAAATTACAGTGTATTCTTATGGGAATATTTGATCCAACATACGATCGTTTTAACATACGTAGCAGTTCCCGGAACGAATTAAGATCGTATGTAGAGGTACTACTGTAGTTAAAGGCAGCACTAAAATCAAGGCCAATCATACGAACTTCCTGACCACAATCAAGGGATTTCTGTACAGAATGGAATATTGTAAGAAGGGCATCACATGCCCCAAGCCCTTTACCTAAACCAAATTGCAAACTATGGAACAGATGATTGCCTTCAGCAAACCTATTAAGACGTTTTGCCCAAAGACGTTCAAAAACTTTAGATAATGTGGTAATTATGTAAGGGCAGTAATCAGTTGGACTTGAGTTACCACAAACACATTTACATAGTGGAGTAACATTACCAATTCTTCAAGTGCTAAATGCTCTTCTTCTTGCTAACATGCGCAAAATAACAGATAACTTTAGAGCTAAGAAATCTGCAATCTTTATAAAAAATCAAAAGAAAAATGCCATTTGGGTCCACACCTCCATAAGCATCAAGGTCCATCAGAGGAGCTTTAATTTCACGAGATCGCAAAGCTAAACTATTTAGTTCAGCCATAGGAAAACAGGAAGGAGGAAGATTAAGTTTCTCATTACTCTGCTTACTGTCAAACACATCAGCCAAAGGGTTGCCTTTTCCTTTTGACGGTGAGTGACAGAGCTATCTCGTTTACATAAATAAAGAACTGTTACATCTACACCAAAGAGCACAGATTTAATGGTAGTCCACCACTTATGTTCCTGGATTGTACCAGAAAGGGTTTCTTTTATGGTTAAATTGTATTTCTTTTCCGTTGAAGCATAAAATCTCTGAGTAAAAGCTCTCAGATGAGTATTGTTATTCCAGGTCAAATCTAATCTGTTACCCTTCCAAAGATGATAGGCCTCCTGCTTCTCCAAATAAGCACGTCTACAATCATATGATTGTGCTGGTTCTCACATTTACATTCAACATTGTCCTTAGGTCACTCCTACAGAACAGGAAAAGAGAAGCTTCATGGCTACATTTTTGAATTTTTTTCTCAATCAACAAGTAAATTCATAACAACTTTTTTTACTCCTACAGGTACAGCTGCCGCCAAGCTCCTGACCGTCAGTTTGGAAACAAAAAGGATGGCTCTTGGACGGGTTTGGTACGAGAACTGATCATGGGTAAGGGTGACGTCATCATTGCTCCTCTTGATGACACCTACGACAGAGCCCAAGAGATTGATTTTGTGATATCTTCTGGCACTATTACGTAAGTACCATTGCTATCGTTGGTGAATCTAGCCTGATGTGATTTTGTTGAATTTTGACTGACCCAAGTATACATTGAAACGAAGGGAAATTTACAGCTGAAGGAGTAATGTGCAGTAAACAAACTTTTTTTTTTGTGATAGAATTGATAAAGATGAATTTGAAAAAATATCATGCTAAAGAATCTCAGTACAGGTGTTAGAGATTCTTTAACCTGCTGAATATTATTATTAGAATTTTGTAAAAGAATCTCGTGAAGGAATGATTACATAGGGTGAAATAATTGTTCAATAATGTTATGTATCATTGAATCTCCCAAGACAATTTTATATTTTGTAAGAAATTTTAAAATAGTTGCTGTGGTTGTAAATCTGTGAGTTTATTTTCAAGACATATATTCCTTGATTCTAGATACGTACCAAAAACAATAGTTTGATAAAAGGGCCAATAGAGCCTATTGTATAGAATAAGTTGTACCGTGAAATTTGCCTTTCTTAGAGATAAAAAGCGTCCTTCCATCAAAAAATCCCTCTTTTCTTCATTTGTGAATCAAGCATTTAAAATGTTCTAGCCCTTCTGATTGCAACCCAATTTGTAAAACTCCAATGTTATCTAAATTTTGTTAGCTTCTTTTTGGCAAAACATTAAATATGTATGCAGAAGGCAATCATCTGTTTGCAGATGGGCTCTTGTAAAGGCCCCAGACCATGTGATGCCCTTCTTACAATTTCTAGTGCTGTATAGAAATCTCTTGATTTTGGTCAGGAAATTAGCATGATTGACCTTGATTTTAGAGCTACTTGATACCCTTGTTTTTAAACATAAACAAATACGTGGATCATTTCTTAGCATCATTGTTGAATTCTTTAATAATAGACTGCAAAGGGTAGCTGTTGATGGGTGCTATATTGACTCTGTAGTACTGTAATTTCTGGTGTTCATCAGGGTATTATTCTTGGCCCATTACTTTTATCATTGAACACTCTTGATATATGTTTAGGTCTTTAAAACAAGCTTGTTGCATGTAAGGATGAGGTTACTGTCTTGGCATCTATTCCATCCCCTGGACATAGACCTATGGTCGTCAAGTCCCATAATAAGAGATCTGGTAAAAATTACTTCATGGTGCAAATTATGGGGTATGAAGTTGAAACCTAACAAAATTCAAAGTATGTAAGTAATTCAGGGACAGTGGCTCCTCAACATCCATATATTTTCATTGATGATTTTTTAACTGTACGTCTCTCGCTTAAAATTTTAGGTGAGATTCTCGATTGCAAATTTACTTTGAGAAACACATCCAGTCTTCTTCAATAGCAAAAAAATATGGCTTATTGAGAAATATTTTGAGTTTTCGATGATCAATCTATCTTTGGGAAATCTTTTAATTCTTTCATTCTGACACGTCTTAAATATTGATCTCCTGTCAGGTCTTCAGATTCTGACTCTCAGCTCAATTTTCTGGACAAACTTGTTGCAAATGCTTTTATTTTAAAGAGGTGGACATTAAGTTTCATTTCATAGAGTACATGTGACTTATGTATTTAACGTTGTTACTGATCTTTACTTTTTTTTTTCCCCTAATTCTTAAGTTATTCGTTATTTCTATTACCTTTCCGCACTGGGTTGCTTTCCCTGTTGGAACCAAGGGTTTGTTGCAACCTGCTTTTCCAACTAGGGCTGTAGCTTAGCTAATAAAGTAGTAATAAAGCAGGTCATAGACTTTCAAGTTATGAATTATCTAATTTTCTTGTTTTTACTTAACAGTTATGATATGATAATCAGGCGACCGGAACCCCAGACTATGACAAGTTTCAGTCGCGTTTTGCAACCGAGATCCTGGCATGCCTACGTCCTGGCCATTATCATCACGTGCATCTTGTACTCGCATGTCATCCTGTTCGGCGGCAAAGAAGGATTTAAAGCTGTCTTCGATGCCACCTTCGATATCATAACGATTCATCTCCGTCAAGGTTAGAATTGCAAATGTTGATTAAGATGTAACAGGTGCATAAATTCTCAGTAACAGCAGAAATGACAATTGAAAATAGCGCCATTGAGTGTCCTTCGTTTTAATGGTAAGACATAGGCCTCCAGTCTGACAAACTCTAGCTTTAAAATTTCCTTATATTAAGTTTCAGGCTTGTTAAAAATTGTACCCCCTCCTCGGTCTAAATAAAGTGTTTCAAATCTCAGTAAAGACGAGTCTCAAGACATAGGACTACAGTAGTTATAAGATCTCTGGGAAGCCAGTAGTGATTCTTCCAAGGCAGCTTCAGTTCTGCGCAAAACTAACTCTCGAATTCATATGTAAAAGGGGTTTTTGGACAAATTATTTTTACGTTTATAATATGGAAAAAAAATTATATACACAAAAACGTATTAAAATCTTTGCTTCATATCACCACAAAACCAGTTTATGGTTTGGAAAAATGGTCTCAGACGTTTAAAAAGACAGGCTTAAACCTATGCAAAGGCCATTTCTGATACATGGACAATTAATTACAAATATCTCAGAGAATAACCATTTCAAATCCCAGCTCAACCATTTTCCAAATCTTTGCAAAGTCTACGTTGTACATTATTCCATGAAATTTTTTAAATCTTTTCAGTTTTTCAATCTTCACTAAAGAATTCTGCTTGTAGGCCTACTTAATATCTTCTCTTCTTCACAGTTTATGTTTGGGGACCTTCTCCCCTTCTTTTATTTCAATTTTAATAAAGGGTTTCCTTGAAAAACTTTGTCGCCTTGCCATGTTTTTCATAAGAGAACCTAATGTACTCCTATAATAATTAAAAGTTTTTAGCATTTCCTTTCTAAAAAACTACTTTTTAAATTCTTTATTTCTACAAAACCCAAAATAAAACTGTAAAAACCGGTTTGATTATCTTAAGAAATCTCAGAATTAAAAACTGTCCAAATTACTGCAAGACCCTGTTTTATGTCTTAGGAGACTTGCCTCTATCCACTTTCTTGCCATCGATCCATCTCTTGAGTGTAATACTGTTGTCACCGAAAACCTTATAAAAATTCCAGCTAAAATTAGTGCATGGTGCAAATTATGGAGGATGAGATTTAACCCTAAAAAATAGACTGAATAATTATAAATAGGTCAGTGACACTGAATTCTCCCCTAACTAGATCTTTCCATTGACAAAGTGCCTTTAAATACAAGTAGCTTATTTCAAATTCTGGATTGCCAAATCCTTTTTAAGAAGAATATGCGGCCTTTCTCATCCTCAGTTGCATAAAATACAAAAATCAATATATAGAGAAAGTCTAACTTGAGAAAATATTTAAATTCTATTTTTCCGCCATGTTTTCAATATTGTTCTGTGTCTGAGTTTCCGAAGTGGGATAATGCGCGAGGTGGATTTTAGGATTTGGGGTTCTTTGCAGCGTTCCTTCTGCCCCTAGCCGGCCTTGCTTATATACCTCTACTTAACCTCCGTTATTGCTTCATTTCTTCCATTTTACGGTCCAGCTTTTTCTAGCTTTTACCTCAGTGTAATTTTGAGATCTTACCCTGTAGGTCTAGATACACATGAGTCCCTGCATGCACCGAGGTACAGTATATAGCCCAAATCCAACCGTGTCTATGCATCAGCGTCTAGTTCTCATTCTTAACTGTTGGATAAAAACTTAAAGTTTATTAAATTCATATTCCGAATAATAATATTTGGCCCTTTTGTTCAATTATCTCATCGTGCGTGGTTTTTTTTTTTTTTTGGGGGGGGGGTTAATACTGTCAACCTTTGCATTAATCTCTTCCAAGAATGTGTTACCAACCACATAGTTAACTCTAAGTCTTATTTTTCTCCTCCAGTACGACTCAAAACTGTACAATATTCTAAAGCTTGGTTATGTCTGCCATTAGATTGTAGAAGGATATTCATAAACAAACAATTGAATCTCTGGAACTTTAGAATTTCAAGCTTGGGGCGAACCCCTTTTCTATGGCAGGTAGAAATCAATAACATTTCATATTTCATCTGTTTAAAAACTTATTTATTTTATAATCATTATATCCTCTTTTATGATCTTTTTTTTTCTTTAACGTTTCTTTTCGGCACTGAGGTCTCTCTCCTTTGGAGGCTCTTGTACTTTTAGCATTCTGCCTTTCCAGTTATGGCTACAGCTTGGTTTGTAATAATAATAATGATAGAATTCGGGAACAAAATCTGTTTTTAATCTGTACACAAATTCATGATGAAACTATTTTTTATTTCGAACTCAATCCATTTTAATTTTCCCTACAAATAGCCACAAAAATTTTCTTCTGAAACTTTCCAACAATTTTATACATGAAAAGCCATATGAAGTCTTTGTAAGCACCCCTGCAAAAACCTTTTCGAATGTTCACAAATATCTGAAAAAAAAAAAAATCCTTTCCAATCTACACAAATCCGTGCAAAACTAATTTCGATTCCATGCCTAAGTTGTGTAAAACCTTAATGGATCGTTGTAAGAAACATTTCCAGGTTACACAGACTTAAGCAAAACCGTTGGAGAAAATTCTGAAGAGATAATTTTCAAATCAGCAAAATCATGATTAATTTGTTACAAAATAAGTGTAAAGTATCAGCTAGAAATTTGGCAGAGCAGTTTTTAGTATGTAAAAGGTAATTGCAAATCTCTGCACTACTTTCTGGAAAAAATCTAGAGATTTCTATATAAATTTAAGAAAATCTTAATATTTTTTGCAGTGTCGTCTTGTATGAGAACGCCAAGGATACCCCGCAGGATCTTCCTGCTGACCACTGTTTGGACTGCCTGGATGGTCCTGGTGTATTACACCTGCGATCTTGTGGCGTTCTTGGCCATCCCTGATACGGACCCGCTATTCAATAACATGGTGGGTCTACTCGAATACAAGGAGACCTATAAACTCGGCCTGCAACGAGGGAATTCTGAAGTGGAAAGGTTTAGAGTGAGTAGTGTCTCTCTTGTGTTCCTCAACTGGAATGTATTGATAAAATTTCTTCCTTGAGAAAATTTATATGAAAGAGAGTGTTAAGTGAATGTTATAGTTTGCAGTATTTAATATTTACATTTCCAGTTTCTCTACGAATGACGCTTCTCTAAACTATCTTCCACTGTTAAAAATTTGCATTAAAGAAACGGCAAATGCCTGGTAACGTTTATTCCAGGATTTTCATCGTTTTGAATACGGATATTTTGACGTAAAGTTGTGATATTACGGTCAACAACCCGTAAAATATAAGAATAAAGTAGGGTAAAATTACAGTCGCTTTTATTTTACTGAAATACGGCTGAGAACCGTATATTTTTACGGAGGATTTTCTATTAAAATTGCGGTTTTTTTTTTTTTTTTTTAACTGTTCCTAGAGTCCTGATTCAGACTTTGCTTATACTGCTTAATAAAATTTCCATATTAACCAAAAATTTAGCCTTTCAAAAAGAAGGGTAATACGCATTCAAATCCAAAATATATATTATATCAGCACAATCATAAACATATGATACATAAGAATGCAGATAAATGGAACGTACACATAAACATATATTCCTCTCCTGTCCTCAGAATTCCACTGACGTGTCCCTGAAAAGGGTTTGGAAAGAGATCATCGAGAAGGATCCGGCCAATATCGTGCCGACAGCAGAGGAAGGTTTCCGAAGAGTTTTGGCTGAGAAGTTCGTGTTTCTGACGGACGAGAAATACTTCAGGTACCACAACAATAACAACTGTTCCTTCATGTCCGTCGGAATGAAGTTGTTCCAGTACGGAGTTGGAATGGCTGTTCAGAAGAACTCCCCACTAAGTTTCGTGCTCAATTACCAGTAAGTGAGAAATGCGGCTTTTTACACATGTTCTGTGAAACAGGACAACTGAGAATAGCTGTTCAGTTCATCCTTTAATTGTTGAACTGAGGATTTTATCCATATGCATGAAAGTTCTGCAGCGCCTTTTGATTTATTTACTTAAAAAACAAACACACTATGGCTCAAAGTAACTATATAGTGCATCTGAGTACCCGGCTTGTTGCTTTAGTTGAAATATTCGTCATATTGATGTATGTGTTACTGATAAAGTCTTTGATAATGGGACATTTTGCCGTGACTAGATATACTGTAGAGTCTAAATTCCATCCCATTTGGCATAAGGATTCTCATTAATGACTGAATTTCAGAGTCCTTCAACAGCAATCTTCCGGAATCATGAACAGGTTCAAAGACAGGTACAATCCCAGTTTCAACTGGTGCACCACTGCAGCTACAGGCCCCATGAGCTTATCCACAATCGCTTCTGCTTTCCTCATTGTCGCCATTGGATTAATTCTCTCAATAGGCTTTATCATTGGGGAACGTTGTTGCAGTCAATTAGAAGGTCAGATTTATTCCAGTTATCAGTTGTTTTCTCTTTGAAGGAATTTTTGTGGGTGTAGGGTAGCCTATATTTCGACAATCTGATGTTTCAAAATAGGCCTTTGTTTTCCTATTTCTTCAGAATATTGTTTTGAATTTTTGTTTTATTGATTTTTTTTTTCAACTAAACTTTTTTGTCAATCTCTTTTTCTTACTATTTCGTGAAAAACAGTCTCAAAGTAATTATTGTTTGAGTAGAGTTTATTAATTCTTTTCTTGGATATATTGATCTTAATTTTCATATCCGTTTTATAGTAGGGTATAACTACAGTTAGAATTTTTTTTCCTCCCAAAACAGACTCAGATTTCAAACTTTTTACCCCTGATGACAGAAGGCTCATGACATCGCCATTTGAAGATGGCTTGAAAGCATTAGGATACGTCTATGACAGAGAAAAGGGACTTTTGTTCAGTAAGTGTAAACACATTTTTATAGGTGTATATACCA
This sequence comes from Palaemon carinicauda, assembly GCF_036898095.1. Lineage (NCBI taxonomy): Eukaryota > Metazoa > Arthropoda > Malacostraca > Decapoda > Palaemonidae > Palaemon > Palaemon carinicauda. Next base: position 38,256,971 of record NC_090742.1, read on the forward strand.
TTTAGGCCTAACGTAGTTTTAAAAATCAGTGATAGAATAGTGCACATTTTACACACACTTTGAACTGATATTACTTAATACTGAAATGGAACACGGCATTTTTTCTTTGACAGACTTCTCTGGCAACTTTACTGTGGAAATATTCAAATGGTTATTTTTATGTAAAGCTGTAAATTAACAAGTTTTCTGTCATTATTTTAGTCTGGATGATATCTAACTGTAGACTTTTCCGACGTGCTAATTGTGATGTTCAGCACTTCCAATAACGGGTATCCGAGGAAGCAGTGTAGTTGATTGAGTAAAATTAGTGAAGTCAAAAGCAGAATGGGAATGACTTCCATATAAAGCCATGTTAGGTTAGGAAGTCATTCATCTCCCATCTCTTGTTGAAAAACATATTACGGTAAACCTTGTGCATGAACAATAATCGCAATTACTCTTACTCCAGTGTGTTACTCTTGTGTAAAACCAATTAGTTTTGGTATTTATTTTTTAAATATTCACCCTTTGGTCATCTCCCCGATATAATAAAGATCAAGTGTCTGACTTTATATTATATTATATTATATTATATATATATATATATATATATATATATATATATATATATGTATATATATAAATATATTAATATATATATATATATATATATATATATACATATATATTAATATATATATATATATAAATGTATATATATATATATATATATATATATATATATATATTTATATATATATATATGTATGTATATATATATATATATATATATCTTTCCTGTAACGCTCAGAATGGAGAAGAAATAGTCATACACTGGTGAGAGGGGGTACCCCGAGAGGTACACCTGAAAACCACACTCTCTCACTAGGGAGGGGGAGGGCGTTAGAACGGTTGAATCTGTGTGTGCATTTCTATGTAAAGATTTAGATGTCACTTTTGACGGCTCGAGTACACTAGTTATATTATAATTGCAATAATTGCGATATAACTTGTAATGCCTTCCTTCGATTTTTTGTAACTTAATCTTAAAAGGTCACCAAGTTTATTTTCTTTTATCTTTTACAGAGAACTTCTGGCCTGAGAGTGACGTAATCATCTTGTTAACAACTTTCAAGAAAGTGAGACCCAAACTCTTCAGCATTCTCGATTCCAGCAGGATTCTGTGGAGAAAAGTGGGCACTATCATGAACAGACACCCAAAACTCTGCGAAAGGAAATTCAACGAATTGGTGATCAAGTAAATGTAGCTTTCAAATTTTCGTATTGATGAATCTAATGCTATTTTGATGGCCAATACCGCCGCGAATCTATTTATGTACTACGGTACGGTTGCAAAGGGTTGAGACTTATGATTAGCAGTCGTGCCACATTTGTGATCTCGTCACTTGGTCTTTAGAAAACTGGTAGATATGGCAATGCCGCTAAAAAGAAAGAAAAAAAAACACACACATTATCAGATTATCATCCCTAGGCGGTATATCTTATCAATCCAAGTTTAATAAACGGATGAGCAACTTGGTGGAGTAAGGAGAACATTGGGTGTGGAGGAAATGACCCCCTAAATCCTCTATGGATTAAGGCCCATTGCGTCAATAGGCGTAGATGATGAAAGTGATTCTAATGAAAACGATAAATTTCGGGTAAAAAAAAAGGTATGGCATCGTCTCTGATCTTCAGTTCTTGAAAAATTGTAGTTTGATGATATGAGTAGGCGTAACCTCATACTGTATTGCTGCGAAGAGGGTTATGTTAATTGAAAGCAATATTTTATGCATCTTCACAATACATATGTAATCATTACAAGAAAAAAACTCAATTTATAAGTAACATTTTCTAGAATTGTGTTGTAGCTACATAAGCAGGAAACTTTCCTCGAATGTATTATTTTACAAGATTAAAGTTTATAGATAACGTAGTAACATCAAGCTTTATCAAAACACAATCTGCACAGATGTAAGGACCCGCTTCGTATGAAATGCCAATATTACGTTTATTCAACCCAAAGGAAAGCAGTATAAATCACTTACACGACCTGGAAACTAATATTGTTATCGCTACTTCATTGCTTCTCATCCGAGACCTCCCCAAAGCAATAAGCTTACGTAATTAGCTTTAAATTCTCTTTTCCTGGTCCTGTCAAACATGGAAAGTCTTAGCCTTACACGACCTACAAGATTTGGTTGTCTTAACCCCATTCTTTTATCGATTCCCGCCATTTAATGCAACTATCGGTTATTGATTTCTTATTCATTTTGGATCCGATTTTCACTAAAATCCTCTTTTTAAAATTCGTTTATGAAATTCTACTGTCTCCTTTCCCACGCCTGGTTTCGAACTTATGGGGAAAGAAATGTGACGAACGCTTTGACTGTAAGGATTCTTCAGCGATGAGATAGAGGTTTTTAGGTAATATTGTTCTTTATGAAATTAGTATGATCAAATGCAACCCATTCTTAACCGTTGATAGCCATTACTCATTATCTCCCTTATATAATAGAGAGAAAGTGTGTGGATATATATATATATATATATATATATATATATATATATATATATATATATATATATATACTGTATATATATGTATATATATATATACATATATATATATATATATATATATATATATATATATATGTATGTATATATATGTATATATATATATATATATATATATATATATATATATATATATATATATATATATATATACAGTATATATATATATAAATTTCTTATCGGTCACGGTCAGCTCTCCCCGTCCCGCAAATAGTCTGGAGAAGTAGTCGTACTCTAGTAAGAGGGGGGTTGCGTTTGTGCAGATCTTTCTAAGTATTTATCCGTTATTTGGATGGGTCGCATACACTAGTTGTATTATAGTTTAGGAATAAGAACAAAGAACAGATGTTCTTAACCAGAGCAAGCCAGTTACGACAAACCTGCTTTACTTAACTTTTATTTTAAGACTGCTTTCCTGCCGTATCACACAGGGGAACCCTATGCACTACAGGACCTACAAGATCAGTTTACTGTATTCACTCTTAGGTATTTCACGTATCACACAGCATATTGCGATTTACAGTGAAATCCACATTATCAACGCAATTACAGGAGAAGCAATTTTTCAGTTTCTTCTTGAAAGCCTTGATATCGTCAGTCGGCCGTATGTCCGGTGAAGCTAGTTGTATGGTCTTAGGGCTACATATTTGAAAGCTCTATAGTAAACATACATCTTTGCTCCAATAATTTGAAACCATTAGTAACTATTCTCTGTTTACATGATTCGTTGGCTGCACGATGTATAGCAATTCTCTTGGATAATTTGAACGACCAGTTCTAATAACTTGATGGGTTATTGCACATATTTTATACTCTATTCTAGCCTTTAATAGACAGCCAGTGTAATTCAATTAGTATAGGAGTAATCCTTTCCCTGAATGGGACACCTTTTATCAGTCTTTCTCTTATGTTTATTTTCATGTTTTGTAACCTCTCAAGTTGCACTTGAGTAGATTGTAGTAGATGGAGTTGCAGTAGTCAATCCTGGTAATAACAGTTTTACAGAATATTCATCCACATACTTCTTTATAAAAATTTCTGAGATGATATCCGAAGGGTTTTACTACATTATTTATTTAATCATTGAGAAACAAGTCACAGTCATAACCTATTCCCATTAGGTAAACTATTAATCAAACCTAACAATTCTCAGGTACGACGAGTGCGTCGTGGAAGACAGCAGAGAAGCGAGACGAATGAGGGGAGCCGCATATTTCGAAATACTCCAGGATCTGATAGAAAACGATCCAGCCCGAGCCCTGAAGAATGTCATTCCTGACGCGGGACTTCTAACCGTCGACTTGGGGAATAAATCACCAGATTCTCTGAGCGAATCGGCGCCGACCGATATTGACGAGCCGATTCTGCTTCAGAAGACATCAGGCGGACGTAATGGTGAACCAGCAGCAGCGGTACCTCCGCTTCCTGGAGGTAAATGCTTTAAGTTTGGTTAATTTGTATAACAATTCAAGACAATACTTCAGTTAAGAGCAGAGTTTTCTCACAATGGACAGGAATTCACAAAATATGAAATTGTCAAGAGAAAAGTTTCTGTTATTTTAAGTTTAACTGTTTTCACTATATTTTTTATCTATCATAAATCTTTCATTTTCCAAAGCGTTTATATATAAGCTCTCATAATTCTCTTTCCAATTAGTAATTTATGTTGATATCTTTATAATGATTCAGCAGTATTTAAGTCTTTTATAATGATTCAGCAGCATTTCAGTCTTACTATATTTTAAGAAACGAAAAAAAAAATTTACTTCGTAGATATTGAGAGCCTTACGTTATCAAAACTTTTTTTTGTCACGGTAGAGTATTTCTAAGTTTTACCCTTTTCCGAAAATATTTTTGTTCCGTAACTGGAATACAAACCAACGCTATTTATAGGGGTGTTACTTTCGACGAAGCTGAAAGAACAAGCCATTAGAATTTAGCTAGGGTTAACTACCCATCCTGTGATTGTGCTTCACTTTGCATTTGGCTCGGATGGAGAGTGGTTATTACTGCTCTTCCTCCTCGTCTATTTTGGACTGCCGTTAATCTTTGTCTTTTTAATGATTTTTTTTTCTATATATATGAAAACATGCTTAATGTTTTTATATAAAAGTTGTAATTTTCTTTTCAGTGTATGTTCTGTGTGTGTGTGACAGTTTAGTACGGCAGGTTCTCAAGTCCGGAGAACCTTCCCTTCCGACCTTTCTCCCTTAGACATTGGTCATCCCGTTTGCGGAAGGCCTTCCATGTAACCTGGCTGCCACCACCGCTGGGGAATCGTCATCGTTTGTATACTCCTCCATTTCGGCTGTTATCGTCACCTTCCCCTCTACGTGTTCTTAGAAGGAATCTGCTCTCTCTGAAGGTCATTGCCGCTCACTCATTCATTCATTAAGTAAAATTATAACTCTAGTAATTTAACTTTTCAGCTTCGTCTCTGCGGGGAACCCCTTCTCTCTGGAGGATTGTTGTTCTCTTGTGTAGTTATTTTTCTCAGCTGAAGTAATTAATTATACTTCTTGTTTTGTTGTAGTTTTATACGCAGCCACTCTCCTTCTCTCGTAGATGTTGGCCGGAAAAGGGAGTGCGCAGTCCTTATTTTGTGTCTGTGCTCTTGGTGGGCACCTTTCCCGTCCGCAAACTAGGTTCTCCTCCCGAGGGAGTTTTTTGTTACATAATTTGTTTTATTTTTCCTCAGTTAGCGATGCCGTTCTTCTTTGTTCAGCTATGAAAGGTGATGTAGAAGAGCAGTGCCTTTCATTCCTGGGGAATCTGCTGTCACTGCACCATCACTTTCCTCTTCTCCTGTGCCTGTGGTAGCTCCTAATCAACAAGTTAACCTCGAGGAACTAGCTCCGGCTACGTTTTCTCAGATAGCGCTCGATGCAGACATTCAACTTGAACAAGGCATGTAGATGGAAAACACGAAAAGCACTGCCTGGAGGTCTGCCTCCGGGGTTAGATTACTTTCCCTTCCGAGGGAGAGTTTTCCTCCCGAGGGAGAGTTTTCCTCCCCAGGTGTTGGGCTCTGTTTCACCCTTCCGAAGGAGAACTTCCCTTCATCATCTCTGTCTCTCCTGCGAGAGTTCCCCTTTCTAGTGAAGGGGCACTCATAGAGACTCCTCTTCGGAGGCCTGCTGACGGTCAGATTGCTGACCCAACGGTTGCTGTTCGACGTCTGGTTGGTTGCAGAAGGTCTTGCCGTGTTGTCCTCTTCTCCGTCGGCTAAGAGACGCCTTTTCACATCCTCGCCTCCGCAGTCTTCCTCTTCGGAGGAACCTGCCCGTCATCGGCCTTAACTCAACAAACTTTGGTTCACTCATCACCTTCAAGGGATGATTCTCGATCTCCTCCTGAGTATGTGTCCCCTCACGAGGGTCACATTTTTCCACCAGAGCTTCCAGCAGTTGTTCTTCAGCAGTGTTCTCCATCTCGTTAGGCATTTGCTCGATGTTCACCTGCTCGACAGGTTCACCATCGACCTTCAACGTGAGCATTGCCCACCATCCCATTAGTTTGTAGATCGCCTAGCCATCACGCACAGCTTACAACTCGTGAACCACCTGCTCCTTCAGCCTCTCGTAAATTGCCTGCCACACAAGAATTGCTTGCAGTTCGGCAATCGCCTGCTTGTTCAACCTTTCGTAAATCTCCGGCTACGCGAGAATTACTTGCAATCTGACAACCAGCTACTCTTCCATCTTCCTTTCGGAAATCGCCTACTACGAGTGAACTGCTTCCAGCTCGACAATCGCCTGCAGTTGCAGCTGTTCGGAATCGTTTACTCGTCAGCGTCGGGAACATCGATCTCCTACCTGATAGCGTTCACACATGTCTTGTAAACTGTCGTTTTCTCATCAATTGCAGACTTGCCAATTTTCGGCTGTTGACTGGAGCCTTTCCTCCACCGAACGCAAGCTCCATTCACCTCAACGACAAACACGTCGGTCACCGTCAGATTGTAAATGCTCAACGATGCATGAATCGCCTCAGTGTGAATCGTCAGCCCACCTGGTCCAGTGATATGTAAATCGTCGACTCACCACCCATTGACCCCGCAATTTCGTGGCAGCACTCGTCAATGCTTAAACACTCCTGCTTGACAATCATTGTTAGTTCACCAATGTCAGCTTCATGTCAGTGATCGGCAATGCGTTCTGTGATGGCTGGCTTGACCACCACACAAAAACACTAAACTTATCAAACAGTATTCACTTAAGTACCATACTAAGTCCACAAAAGGTGGAATAGTATACAATTTCAATAAGAGTGCAAAGTCAATTCAAGGGGACAAAGAAAATACCACAAAAATATACTTAATTTTAATACACCAGTTTCAGACAGAAATAACACCTGAACCTCAACAATACAATAATTAATGATAAACACTCACTCTTAAACTCCCTGTAAAAGAAAACAATTACACAATTAAAGAAAGGTCATCAACACAAGCATACAAAAAGGGGAGAGGGTCCAGAAAGGAGGAGGCAAACGAAAAGTAAGAATACCCTAACAAATACAATCTAAATATCCCTAACAAATTCCTCAAACACTTCTAGGGGTCTCCTCAAAGAGGACAATAAACTCTCCAGCTGGAGGCTTATTCCAGGTGGCAGAAAACAAGGATCCAAGACAATGGTGTTGAATGCTCCAATAATGCAGACCACCCAGGAGTACAGGTCGTGGGCCCGGCACACAAATATAATGATCAAAATCTTTACCTTGGGGCAGAGAGGTCCCCTTGGCTTTTACTGAACCAAGGGCAGTACACTATATATAGGATAAAAATCCTTAATGCAGAGCGAGGATATCCTAGAAAAGCTAAACAGCTTCACAACGTAGCTCTGCAATGACGATGAATAATATAGATCCAGCAGCAATTATCGTGCCCTTCAAGGTTGGAGGCTCAGAAACACACCAAGGAACCATCCTCCAAAAAGCCCCTCCAAAACTCCATTCACGCAGGAGCGCAGCCACGTAACCCACACCACTTGAAAATATAAAACGGCCGTTAGTCCATTATAAACACTAACATAACCACCAGTGAAAAGACAAACTATTAAAGAAGGAAAAAAATAAGTCTACACTTAACCTTATAACAATAAGTCTATATTTAACCTTATGCATCTATAAAAACTTAAATAATTTATTAATATATAGCAACAATGTTACGCCTCTTCACCCAACCAAAAAAAAAATTCCAAAATATTTTTTGTTTTTAAAGTGATTTGAATTACAACATACAGGCTATCACATATTGAAATATTAAACCAACACTCAAAAATTTGAAATATTAAACCAACACTCAAAAATTTGAAATATTAAACCAACACTCAAAAATAATTATTAAACAAACTGCAAAAACATGACAAACAAAAGGAAAGAGGGTGGCAAGTACCAAGGTTTACAGCTCACAAGGATAGCAATATATAACCAATACTAGAAAAAATCTTAAACCTAATATTAATCACAAGTAAATTTTCCAAAACCAGAAAGCCAAAACATCACCATTCGATAAATAGGTACCCAACCTGAAAATTTCACATCACTCACACCGTTAATAAACTTTAATAAAGAGTCATTCCACTAACAACCGGATTCTGTAAATATAGTCCAAAGGCTATAACCTTTTCCACACTCAATACACTGTTCATTTTCAGGGATACACATCACTCACTATCAATGAATGTTGATCACAAAAACCACTGTCTATTTCAGTGTTATATATCACACTTATCACCATAGTGTCCAATACATATACACACACCAAACGACACAGAGAAGACCACCACAAGACTCCCCTGCGCAAACAGACAAACAAAATCGATGAAGCGTAATTATTAGCCTGAAAATACAGAATAACCAGATTAGTGCCTATCTCCTTTTCTTAACTTATTATAAACCTTATCGTACCTGACACCTCAAAACCTTAGATCACCTAATTAATCAATCATTAGAAAGTACTGGTGATCACCCTCACCTTTTAACCTTAAAGATCCCATATACTATACCCAAAACATTATAGTCTTCTGTAAAGAAACCATGATTAATAAATCTGAAATATACATTTGCTTCTGCTCACTACGTGCCCACTTCAACAGCACACACACCATAATTAGAATGATACAGATACTACTTTTAATAACTGCATAGCCCTCTGTCACTCAACTAATATTCAACGCTGCGAGAGAGAAAATCGGCAACAATATTATCTTTTCCTGGGATGTGGGAAAATTCTAAATTCCACTCTTGCAGCATGAGACTCCACCTCATCAATCTTTGATTTTTATTTTTGTATCTGCTGATGAAGGTCAGGGGATTGTGATCCGTCAAGACCTTAATAGGTGTATCTGAGGAGGAGAGATAAACCTGAAAATGGTTAATAGCAAATACTAAAGCAAGAGTCTCTTTCTCGACAGTGGAATACCTAGGTTGGGTGGAGGACAATTTTTTGAAAAGAATGCGACAGGATGAGAAACTCCCTGCTCGTCATTCTGCAACAACACCGCTCCTACACCAACGTCACTTGCATCCGTGGCAAGAGAAAAAGGAAGGTCAAAATCAGGAGCTCTTAAGACAGGGAAATTAATTAATACTCTTTTTAAATTATCAAAAGCCCTTTGTGTTTCATCAGTCCAGACAAAAGCTACCTTCTTTCTTAAGAGATTAGTCAAAGGATCGGCGATGTCAGAAAAATTTCTAACAAACCTTCGGTAGTACCCACCCAACCCAAGGAATCTTCTGACATCCCTCCTACACTTAGGGATTAACATTTTTTCAATACATTCGATATTTGCTTGCTTAGGAGCAACTTTACCATTACCAACTTCATGACCCAAATATACGACCCTCGCCTTTGCGAATTCACTTTTCTTTAAATTAATTACTAAACCTGCTTTCTTCAAAACCTCAAACAGTGCCCTAATACGTTTTAAATGAGTTTCCCAATCATTACTATAAATAACAATATCATCAATATAAACTACACACCCCTCTAAACCATAGACTAAAGTATTCATTAACCTCTGAAAGGTGGCAGCCGCGTTCTTCATACCAAATGGCATCACTTTACATTGAAACAGTCCCTGGGGTGTTACGAGAGCGGACAGGGCCCTTGCCTGCTTCGAAAGAGGAACCTGCCAATAACCTTTCAGCAAATCGAATTTACTAATGTACTTGGCCTTACCCATACGATCAATACAATCCTCAATTCGTGGTAATGGGTAACAATCAGACTTAAGCACTTCATTCAATTTACGGTAATCAAAACATAACCTGAAATCACCGTCGGGTTTCTTTACCAATACAACAGGTGATGACCAAGGACTTTGACTAGGTTCAATTAGGTCATGTTTTAGCATATAATCAACTTCCTTCGCTACAACCTCATTTTTAAAGGGATACAACCTGTAAGGCGCTCGTTTCACAGGAGTGGCACTACCTACGTCCACGTCATGTTCAAGGACATTAGTCCTTCCCGGTACATCCGAAAATAATTCCTTGTAATTAAATACCAATTTCTTTAAAGACTTTTGTTCTTCATTACTTAAATGAGAAACCATACCAGAAAAATGTTTCAAAGAATTCTTATTATCTGAACGCCATTCACTTCCATGAAAATAATTATCATCAATACTTTCACACTCTGAAAAAGAAAAAAGTTTATCGTTCTCGGAAACTACAGCATTCCCTATGGTTGCCACGGGAATGACTTTCTCCCGTTCTATATAAGCCTTCAACATATTTATGTGACAAAGCTGAAAAGGTTTCCTTCTCTCGGGAGTCTCTACTAAATAATTAACTTCACTAATTTTTTTCAGAATTTTCCAAGGACCTGAAAAAGATGCTTTCAATGGATTTCCAGGAATGGGTAACAAAACCAAAATTTTGTCGCCTACCGCAAAGTCACGTGCTTTAGACCTTCTGTCAAAAAAGTACTTCATTCTCTTTTGGCTACACAATAAATTTTCACCTGTAAATTTCCAAGCCTTTGTTAACTTATCACCTAGATTAGACACATAATCTAATAAATTGATCTCAGGGACGTCTCCCTCCCAGGACTCTCGAACAACATCAAGAGGACCTCGAACACAATGGCCAAACACAAGGCTGAAAGGCGAAAAACCTAAAGACTGACTTGGGACAGAACGAAAAGCAAACAACAAATAAGGTAATTCCTTATCCCATTCAGAACCATTAATCAAACAATATTTCTTTACCATAGATTTCAGGGTTTGATGAAATCTCTCCAGAGCTCCCTGACTTTCTGGATGATATGGAGAAGAGGTCACATGTTTTATATTTAACTCTGCCATTTTATCTCTGAAATACCTGCTAACAAAATTAGAACCACAATCTGATTGAATAATTTTAGGCATCCCAAACCTGGTAAAAAAGTCAATTAGTACATCTACAATTTTAACACTTTTTATCGTACGTAGTGGTATTGCCTCGGGATATCGAGACATCCTATCCATGATGGTCAAAATATATTCATTTACACTACGAGTCCTTGGTAATGGTCCAACAATATCAATAATGACCTCCTGGAATAGGACATAGAGGCGCTTTTGGAATAAGCTGATTAGGTTTACCGACCTTCTGACAAACATCACAGCTATTGACAAACTTCTTTACGTCCGCCTTCAACTTCGGCCAATAATAATTCCTTAACAACTTGCCAGAAGTCTTATGAATGCCAAAATGTCCGGCCAAACCACTTTCATGCGCCAATGATATCAACTCATTCCTGTAAACAAATGGAACCATTATCTGTTTCAAAATTTCATAATCAAAGTTATCAGCCTCCATAGGCCTAGTCAACCTATATAAAATATTAATTATTTTAAATTTGGGACCGGTTATATCAGTCACCTCACCTGACTCAATAGGGAGATCCCGAAAATCCTTTTTCTGAGCTTTGATAAGCTCTTCAATAGTCCAATTCAGTTTGTCCTTCAAAATCCCAAGATCTACAACTACGCTATCACTACGTTCTAAACTACTTAAATCTAGATCAATTATTGACTCTGCAGCGTCAACAACTCTAGCACTAGAACGAGTAACTGCTGCTACTTCACTATCAGGGTTTATCAGTATGGGACAAGTATTATTCTTCAGAGCAACATCATTCCCTATCACAACATCAACATTTTTAACCGGAAATTTATCAACGATGGCCAATTTCAAATTCCCTGCAAAGGAAAGGCAGATTAAATTAAAATTTTCGATGGCATACGATTTTACCGTATCAGGAAAACCAGCCATTAACACAAATTCCCCAGTTTTTGGTACAAAATTGCAAGGTAATGCCTTCCTTAATATCAAAGACTGAGCTGCACCGGTATCACGCAAAATACACACACGTCTTTTTTCGGACGAATTGGCGAAAGAGACACTACCGACGAACAAATATCTGTCAAAACAACCAGGTAGTCATTGATCAGCGGATGTTGTTGGGGTAGGTTCTCTCTCCCTCTCTTCCACACCCATCACTGGCCTAACATTAGCATTGTGTGAGTTTCTAAACGCATAACACATGCTCTTTACGTGCCCCTTCTTATTGCAAAAGAAGCACGTCAATGTTTTCAATTTCTCGGGATTATATATCTTAGGTTTATTATTCCTGTTAGGAGAAAAATTAATATTAGTATTGGCATTGCCCTGATCATTACCTCTATAATTATTTCTAGTAAACATCCCTGCATTATTATTATTATTATTATTGTTAGAATTATTATTCCTACCTACTTTACCCCATCCAGACTTCACAATTTTTGTTACTCCCCCTAACTCACTCTTATGAGACAAATAATACTCATCACTAGCGATGGCTACCTCCTGAATGGTCTCTAGTTTTAACTCTTCGAGGTGAACCTTCAGTTTATCCGGAACACACCTCTTGAACTCCTCCACCAACATTAACTCCTTCAATTTCTCAAAATTTACCACTTCCTTGGACTTGAACCAATCACTAGCATATTGTTCCTTCGATCTTGCAAATTCAATAAAAGTTTGCTCCCTACTTTTTTCTAAGTTCCTGAAGTGTTGCCTATAGGCTTCAGGGACTAACTCATAAGCCTTCAAGACGATAGCCTTCACACACTCATAATCTGATGACAGATCCTCCTCCAGAGTTACATACACCCTCTGAGCTCTTCCAATCAATTTACTTTGTATAAGAGTGGTCCAATACTCTTGGGGCCACTCCAACCTTGCTGCAATCCTCTCAAATGATACAAAAAACTCTGCAATATTGTCTTCCTCAAATTTAGGCACAAATTTGAGAGCCTGCGCTAAATTAATAGCAGGCGTTACTGACCTATTTGGGGAAGGGGGAGAGGAAGAAGAGGAACCTGAGTTTTTCATGGCAATCTCATGCTGCCTCTCCTTTTCTCTTTCCTCCGCCTTAAACTTTTCTATTTCAAACTCCATCTGCCTCAGAGCAATTTGCCTATCCAAAATTTCTACAGACAGCAGTGCTTTATCAGGTTTCACTTGTTCCCCACCAGCCTTTACAGTTTTAACATAATCATAAATGTGCAATAGCAATACACCCTTTCTTATGGACACATCATATTCCAATTTCCAAGTCTTCCCTATTCAACTCTGCAAGCCTTTCTTGCCACCCCTCTCTGCTAAGGAGTTCTAGTACATTAGCCATAATGACCACTATTATTCACACAATACTAAATATAGAAAAAAAAAACCACGAGGAGGTGAAAATATGCTGCCTGAAAAACAACCCCAAGAATTTACTTTGCACATACACCGGTGAATACTTAGGAACGAAAAGATCCTGTCACGGTCGCCATTTTGTGATGGCTGGCTTGACCACCACACAAAAACACTAAACTTATCAAACAGTATTCACTTAAGTACCATACTAAGTCCACAAAAGGTGGAATAGTATACAATTTCAATAAGAGTGCAAAGTTAATTCAAGGGGACAAAGAAAATACCACAAAAATATACTTAATTTTAATACACCAGTTTCAGACAGAAATAACACCTGAACCTCAACAATACAATAATTAATGATAAACACTCACTCTTAAACTCCCTGTAAAAGAAAACAATTACACAATTAAAGAAAGGTCATCAACACAAGTATACAAAAAGGGGAGAGGGTCCAGAAAGGAGGAGGCAAACGAAAAGTAAGAATACCCTAACAAATACAATCTAAATATCCCTAACAAATTCCTCAAACACTTCTAGGGGTCTCCTCAAAGAGGACAATAAACTCTCCAGCTGGAGGCTTATTCCAGGTGGCAGAAAACAAGGATCCAAGACAATGGTGTTGAATGCTCCAATAATGCAGACCACCCAGGAGTACAGGTCGTGGGCCCGGCACACAAATATAATGATCAAAATCTTTACCTTGGGGCAGAGAGGTCCCCTTGGCTTTTACTGAACCAAGGGCAGTACACTATATATAGGATAAAAATCCTTAATGCAGAGCGAGGATATCCTAGAAAAGCTAAACAGCTTCACAACGTAGCTCTGCAATGGCGATGAATAATATAGATCCAGCAGCAATTATCGTGCCCTTCAAGGTTGGAGGCTCAGAAACACACCAAGGAACCATCCTCCAAAAAGCCCCTCCAAAACTCCATTCACGCAGGAGCGCAGCCACGTAACCCACACCACTTGAAAATATAAAACAGCCGTTAGTCCATTATAAACACTAACATAACCACCAGTGAAAAGACAAACTATTAAAGAAGGAAAACAATAAGTCTACACTTAACCTTATAACAATAAGTCTATATTTAACCTTATACATCTATAAAAACTTAAATAATTTATTAATATATAGCAACAATGTTACAGTTCACACCAAGAGATTCCTCGACGTTCACCATCGCGTCAGCGGCCGCCACTCACTCATCATATGACCGCAAAGGTGAATGTCCATGCTCATCCACCCGAGGATCGCCACCTGCAGCCATCGAAGGCGTTGACTGTTGCTTCAAAGAAAGGTAAGGTGGTCACCAACCGTTCACCATCGCCCAATTCCCCTCCCCGCAAACACATAACAGCGTGACCGTCGGGGAAGGAGGAAATTGGCAAGTTTCAGGGGTTTAAGGTACCGAAAGTTCCAGTGCCTAGAAAGGAAACGTCATCATCATTGCCCAAGTCCTCATCATCAGCAATGAAGACTCCTCAGAAGAACCCTTTGGCCTCTATCCCTTCAGGGGAACTGTCAGATAGCGCATCCATGAATAAGCAGCTATGGTTCAGCGCCTTGGTCAGGGCCGTGACTCGAACCTTCGTACCCATGTTTCCTTCGCAACCTGCTGAAGTTCCCGGGGTTTCTCTGGGGACTTCCTCCATTTCGACCAACCCAGGACAATGGACCACGACTGCTTCTCCCCTGAAGAGGAAGAGAGGAGTAAATGATGAACTGCCATCATCCAAGGTCAAGCTGACTCCGTTCAGAGCTCCAAGGTTAGAGGTCTCCCCTGTAGAACCATCATCTCCTCTACTCACCGATGTCTCACCCACCGACTTGAGAGACTCAGAGGGAAAAGTCAGTTTTGAACTCTCCCCTCCCATCACTGACGGAAAGGCCCCAGGAAGAGAAAACCATTTCACCTTCAGTTCCCAGTCCTCTCCTTGCCAAGTAGGTGGCTATACCAAGACCTTTTGTCTTAGAATCTCTGTTTCCCCCGAAAATGGACTCAAAGGATGCTAAGACAGTGCCAGAGTCCTCTTCCAGGAATCAGAGACCCTGGGAGGGCGTCAGCAGCCGAGTCAGCCTTCCCGTTGATGACCGTGACCCTTCCCTAGGTGAGACCTCGGCAGTGGATGACGACGATATCGTTGCCAGCCTAGCTTCAGATGGTGACCAGAGGGAGTCAGAATATGCCTTTTAGCCGATTGTGACCATCATGAGAGTCCTCAACAGCTTATCAGACCCAAAGAGGGTCCCGCGAGAAGGCAAAGACACGGTTCCAGACTGTGTCTTCGACACCCAAAAGCCTCCGAAGTCCAGTGCAGCTTTGCCCTGGTCCCAGGGGTTGAGGACTGCTCTACGTAAGATCGCCTCTCAGCTTGCAGACTACTCTGTGTCATACTGGTCAAGCTCGTTTGCCAAATTTCTCCCACCTTCGGGTGTCAACCAGAGGAGGTACCATAAAGTTCAGGAGGAGGAAAGGAGGAAGTCCAACCAGGACTCCCTCCTTCACAAAGCCTTGACATCACGGCCCTACAGACCTCCAGCCCCTCCAGAGAGAAGATGGCAGCGAAAGAAGAGGTGGTGCCTAAAAAGCCCTTTCCTTAGGCAATCCCCTCTGATTGTCCACCAGTGGGGGGGATACCTATAAAGCTGCTGGTTGAGGTGGATGCAGTTCGGGCCGATCCTTGGACAGTATCCGTGATTCGTTCAGGGTATAGCGTCCCGTTCATCTCATTTCTCCTTCCACTGACCAAGAATCCAGTACAGTACTTGTGATCTCCTTTGCGATGGGATCAGCAAATGGGCAGGCCCTCCGTGCTGAAGTCCAGACCATGTTGGACACATACTTCCAGATCCCAGTCCATCCGTTGTATAGGAAGAGTCTAAGATTCAACATCAACAGCAAAATATACCAGTTCAGGGTGTTGTGCTTCGGCCTTTCCAAAGCACCTCAGGTTTTCACAAGAGTGTTTACCCTGGTGTCGTCCTGGGCACACAAGCTGGGCTTCTGTTTCCTTCATTACCTGGACGATTAGCCGATCCTATGCAGACTCGGTGGCAACCCTTCTTTAGCGCTGAGACAAACCTCAGAGGCTTTGCCAAGATTGGGGATCATGGTAAACCTCGAGAAGTCATTCCTACTCCCCACTCAAAGACTGGTATACCTGGGAATGATATTAGACACCAAACTACACGAGCCTTTCCATCAGACTACATGATAGCGAGGCTAAGGAGGGTGACAAGACCCATTCTCAGAGGAGAAGATCTCACAGCCCAAAAGTGGGTATGTCTTCTCGGACACTTATCGTCCTTGGCCCATCTAGTCCCCAATGGCCGCCCCAGGATTAGATCTCTCCAGTGGCTCCTGGAGTCCAATTGGAATCAGGCCTTCAATTCCCCGGACATTCTGATCCCTATGGGACCAAAGGAAAGGACGGACCTCAGATGGTGGCTGGCAGACAAGAATCTGCTGAAGGGTGCCAATCTTCTCGTCCTCCCACCCAAAAAAAGTGGGGGGCCATGTGCTGCACCACACAGCATCAGGTCTTTGGTCAGAGTCCGAAAAGTACCTTCACTTAAATCTCCTAGAGATGAAGTCTGTATATCTGGCCCTTCAAGAGTTCCACCAGTTCCTGACGGGTCACTCGGTGGTGGTGGTGATAAGCGACGTCACCCCGGTAGTGTCTTACATAAATAAAAAAAAAGCTGGGAGGTACTTTATCGCAGCCCCTATCCCATCTAGTGGCAGAGATACTGAGATGGGTGGAAGTCCACTTGGTCTGACTATCAGCTTGCTTCATTCCCGGCAAGAGGAATGTGCTTGCTGACAATCTGAGCAGAACGTCGCAGATAGTGGGTTCCGAATGGTCTTTGTATCATCTAGTAGCCAAAAAAGTCCTAACTTTGTGGTGTTTGCCAAATGTGGATCTGTTTACAATGGCCCTGAACTTCAGTCCCAGACCCCAAGGCTCTCTGGCAAGATGTATTCCAACAACGGTTGAACAACATCGACGTTTATGCATTCCCTCCATTCTGTCCGATGGGAAGGTTACGTTCCAAGACCAGAACATCGGTCAATCTTTTGATGACCCTCCTAGCTCTGCTATGGCATCACGTAGAATGGTTCCCAGACCTTCTGCTGCTCCTATGGAGCTGCCAAGAGAACTTCCTCCATGACATAATCTACTCAGAAAACCAAATGTCAACTTTTACCACAAGGCAGTAGCTTCGCTACGCGTTCACGCCTGGAGACTATCCAGCATCTCCTCACTCAGAGAGGTTTTTCGTAACAAGTGGCGAAGAGGATATCTGGATGGCTGCGAAAGTCATCAGCTTCACTCTACCAGGTGAAGTGGAATGTCTTCTGTGGTTGGTACCATGGAGGGGGTCTCAATCCACTCAATACTAATATTACAGCAATAGAGGAATTCCTCATGTATTGAGGGAAGAAATGCATCTGTCTGTTTCAGCTGTTAAAGGCTATTGCTCAACCTTGAGCCTCGCCTTTAAACTGAAAGGAATAGGCATTTCTTCATCGCTAGAACTTCCCTCCTCACACGACCTTACCTGTCCTCAGTCAGAGGTGAGATCTCCCCCATGGAACGTGGCTCGAGTTTTTTGGTCCCTAAAAGGATCCCCGTACGAACCAATACAACAGGCAACAGATTGCCTTCTAACTTGGAAGACGGTATTCCTGTTCGCCTTGGCCGCAGCCAAATGAGTTAGTGAACTTCTTGGTCTTTTGTATGACGTTGCCCATTCAAGGGGATGGGGAGAGGTGGGCTTCAACTTTGTCCCTAAGTTTGTTGCCAAGACTCAGAATCTGGGGATTTCGGATCCTAAATTTGATTCCTTCCGGATAACGAGTCTCCGCTCTGTAGCTGGCACCTCAAATCATCTATTACTATGCCCAGTAAGATGTTTGAAGCGCTACCTCAAGAGAACATCAGCAGCTCAGCCCAGAGTGCCCTCACTCTTCATCAGCGTGGGCAGGAACAAGAAGAGGGTCACGAAGAACACAATCTCCGCATGGATTTGCAGGGCCATTGACCTTGCCCTGAATCCCGATCCTTCTCCAGCATGTCGTCCCAGAGCCCACAATATCAGGGGCATAACTACGTCTCTGGCCTTCAAAAAGAACTACTCTGTGACGCAGGTATTGCAAGTGGGCGTGTGGAAATGCCAACCTACGTTCACCACCCTCTACCTGCAAGACGTGACACACAGAAACCTTGATACGTTTTCTATTGGTCCTGTGGTGGCTGCACAACAGCTGGTTTAGTACTTCAAGCTCCTTATTGGACAAGTAGCTGATGCTTGAGGGTATTGGTTACCTGAGGTTTTGTCTGAGTAAATGAAAGGGAATGTGTAGCTCTTTTCCTTTCTTCATCCTCTCCTCTCTTGGGGAAATCAGCATCCTGATGTCAAACCTCTACAAGTAAGCCATTGCTCCCTTGTGTAACCTAGTATTGTCCCAATACTGTTACGTCCCACTACCCTGGCGATGTGGTATTGGGAATGTCTCGATCTCCTCGGTTATTTCTTGCAAGACTCGGAATAACTTTTACTTTGACAGTCACATTGCTAGTATCTCATCACACACAGCTTGCATATGCTGCAGACCATGCTTAGCAGGTTTAGCGAGGTGTTAGGGACTCCTTATTTGTGCACTTACCTACACAATAGGGAGTACCCCGAGTAAGGCCAAAGAGCCAGATTGGCAGGGACGGCCACCCTCCCAATGGGCGAGTCACCCCTATAAAGTGTTGGTTTATATTCCAGTTATGGAACAAATGACAAATTTGGAAGTAATTTGTATTTTTCCTAACGATACAAACCTAGCTATTTATACATACATGCCCGCCAACCCTGTCCCCCGTCGAAGTCCTACCTCCAAGCAAAGTGAAGCACAATCACAGGTGTGTGGGCGAGAGGGGTAGCTAGCTTCCCCCCCCCCCCCCCCCCAGCGCTAACTAGCGGGATGGGTAGTTAACCGTTGCTAAATTCCAATGGCTTGTCCTTTCAGCTTCGCCGAAAAATACCCCTATAAATAGCTAAGGTTTGTATCGTTAGGAAAAATACAAATTATTTCCAAATTTGTCATTTCAACTTAAATTTTACCAAATGAAGCTTCTATCCCACCCACAGTAAAAGGCATTTTGGTTTCTTTGCATATTGTTTTATCGGTATTTTATATGAATATTTTGTACATTTTAAAGACAAGACAGCGAGACTTTTTATGTAGATAACAAACATGCGTTCCTTAGAGCGAACAAGGATTTTAGAACTAGATAGGGGCAAAATAGGTTAACAAAGCACAGAAAACACACGTGTGAGCGAGTTATGATAGAATAACGGTTGAGAGTTATATTGCCAGAAAAAAAGGAAAATTTGTATCCTAGAATTACTCGTAGTACAAAACAGAAAATCTTCTGCCATCAAAGCATTCGTAGAACATCTTAAAAAACACGCGTAGAAGGCTAACACAAACATCTAAAAAATATTCCTGTCTAATGGAATAGGCAATACCCATTTATTCCAGACTTTCATGGTACACCTCGGATTTATAAATTTGTAATGTGAATTGAGAATTATCGATTCAAAATGATCATTAGGAAGGCAAATGAATCTCAGAAAGAGACAGTCCTGACTTCATAATCCACCTGTTCTTTACAGATAATATGCCGTCTACATCTTACCCCACGCCTGCAAGGCCTTAAGTTAAGAAATATTTCAAATAAATGACCTCAGAGGTGTGTTGAATAGTATGATCTTTACTCTCAAAGATTATACGTAAAGTTCATGATCTTTTTTTTTAGTTATACCACTGACCCACGTAGCTTTTATTATCATGATATGGTTGGGCTCTCACATCTCTATCCTGCAAAATAGAGTAACGAAATATTGACACGTGTAGTTTTGACTTGAATAGTGGTTTAGCAGTTATTAAAATCAAGACAAAAGTCTTTTGCATTGTGTGCATTTGAAGAATCTGTATTTTAACTAAAAATTTAATTAGTTTTCAAGTAAGTAGCCACCAGAATGTGTTCTTTATTTCACCTTCTATGTTGTGTATTATGCACTTAAAAATTTGTCTGAACCTGCTCACGAGTAGTGCTAGGAGTCACAGACACTATATGCATACACAAATTACATGCGAGTCCGTGTATATAGGCTACACATAAACGCTCGGAAACTCACACGACATGCATGGTGCATGATTATGGATATGCATACTGTACACATATTGTATGTATATAGATCTCTGTCATGTGTTACTCGTGTTAAGTCCTGACTCGTCTTTGTTTTGGCAGTGTCAAATACTGTATGCATTTTTGATGGATTTGAAATAAAACAAAAACAATATTTATATTAATGACTGCACGTTACACAAAGGTGCTGATTGTCATTTAAATCTTTCAGAAAATTATAATTTTTAAATATTTAGCAGTATTAAAAGTTTCGATAGATTATCATAATTAAAGAAATTAACGTATATGGGAAGTGCTTTTTATCTTATTGTGTCAAATTTGGATATTTAAAAAAAATGACGAAGATAAATTGTTATAGTTTTCTAAGCTGTTGTATGATTCGGGTTTTCTTTTTTTTTTTTTTTTCGTTTTACATCTTATTCCCTTCACTTTATCATTTTTATATATATGATTTGAGGTCAATAAAAATTTGTAAATTTCCCATTCGAAAAATATGGCTCCCTAGAAAAGCCAACGAACATACCCTCACCATGTCTGAACAAATATATGAGAATCCTGCTTATATGAAAGCCTACACGGTCATTAGTTAAGTTTTAACATTCTAATGGGATTGTTACGATTATTA
Organism: Palaemon carinicauda; assembly: GCF_036898095.1. Classification (NCBI taxonomy): domain Eukaryota; kingdom Metazoa; phylum Arthropoda; class Malacostraca; order Decapoda; family Palaemonidae; genus Palaemon; species Palaemon carinicauda. The sequence continues at coordinate 38,278,047 of NC_090742.1, forward strand.
GAGACTATAAACAAATTACCTTTTTTAATTAAGTTTATTCTCGTAAATGTGTCCAGTTTGATGTCTTTCAAATTCGAAAAATGTACTGTATATTGTACAGTATTTCGGAAGTTTAATTCGTTTTTACATGATCATTTTTTTTCTAAAGAATGGGCATCTCTCTCTCTCTCTCTCTCTCTCTCTCTCTCTCTCTCTCTCTCTCTCTCTCTCTCTCTCTCTCTCATTCTTTACCTTTTTACGTTTACATATGACTGACTCTGGTGATGGTTATATGACCTAGCGTAAAAATTTATCAAATAAGTCTTTTATCAATGATTTTATTCTCAATTTTTAACAAACATTGAATTTTGTCGTCAAAGGCCAATGTTGTCGTGATACCAAGTCTATGAATAAACAAATCAACAATTAAACCTTCACCCCCACCCACAGTTCTATGAGTCTTTATTTATATATTTGTTTTCGAGAAAAACAAGTGTCTGCCCTTCTGCGAGGCAACAAAGTCTGATGAATGACAAAGACCATATTATTATAGCTACGCTTGAACATTATCAAGGTAACCAGCAACCAGCATTAATTCCATATGGTCTTTATTAATTACCAAATGGCATTGTACTCTCGGAATTCATTTTAAAGCCATTTATCCAATAACGAATCACTTCCTCAATAGGTAGTCTACCATAAAATCATCATAATAATGTAGTTGTGGGTTACAGAATTCTGATCAGTTGAGATTAGATCATATGAGGACTGATAATCGAGGTTAGATCAGTTGAAGTCTGATCAGTTGATGTCTGATCAGTAGGTCTGATAAATTGAGTTTTGATCAATAGGTTTGGATAGTAGAGGTCTGATCAGTTGAGATTAGATCACATTCGCTAAGGGTAGGATGGAGGTCTGACAAGTTGAGGCTGGATCAGTTGAGATCTGATAAGTTTAAATTAGATCATTTTAAGTCTGATCGTTGGAAATCTCATATGTGAATCTCTTAAGTTTGATTATTTGAGGTCTGTCAAGTTGAAGTCTGATAAGTTGAAGTCCAATTAGTTGTAGTCTGATTAGTTGAAGTCTATTGATAACCTGAAATATGAGAAGTTGAGGAATGGCAAGTTGAACGCCCATAATTTGATGTTTGATAAGCTGAGGTCTGGTGATTACAGAAGTCTGATGAGTTGAAGTCTAACAAGTTGATGTTTTATAAATAACGAAACAAAGAAGGGAAAAGTAACGTTTTTTTATAACTGTTATTGATATTCGAATATTTTAACCAGTTATATGCTAGTCCGCCATATGAGTGGTCATTACGACTTATTACTAAATTAGATCAAACTAATATGTCTATATTTTAAACAAGAAGCATTTAATCTATAATTTGGGACATGGATTATAAAAATTAAAGATAAATTACCTAATAGAATTCCATCACAGGCTAAAATAAGGCAGTATGAAAGCAACACTCAGGTAAGTTATTTTTTAGCTATCATATCCATGTAACAGAAATGATATCTGGTCCTTACTTTCGTGGAAGTAAGAGTTTAAGGCCTTATGAAAAGAGGTGTTGACCTGCCAACCCTCTGCTTTCTCGGATGAAAGGAAATGTAACATGGTATCTGAAAATACAAAAACACCAACTTTGGAGTCTCAGAAAGTCCCAGTTTGTGGGACTTCCCAAAATTCAATAGCGGATGGTAAGGGAACAGGTAACTAAGGATAAGTTGCGTTATTGCATGTAAAATATGTATCAAATGTAGCAGTGTTGAGTGCATGCAATACTTTAAGTGACAGTAATATCGTAGAAGTGTCACAAGAACAAAATGAGCATAGAATATAATTGATTGATTTCTGACTCTTTAATGAGGAGTCAAAATAGACAATGAATGTGGAAAAAATGACGAGAACTAATGCAAATAATAGACAAGTAAACGAAGTATTTCTATCAAATTAATCCAAAGTAAATTAATAGAATCTAAGAAGTAAACTAGACGTAAAAACAACTCTCAGAATAAAGATGAGACGGTTAAATCCCATGACACCCTTAATTTAATGAACGAAACACATACAAAGAAATTTAAACACTACTTGACACACTTATGAAAAACAGAAATGATTGTAGGTACCCAAGATTCAGATGTACTTGAATCCACCACCCTAATTTACGACCACCACAAGAGCGGATTTTTTCCTTACGGAAATATTTCCACTCGTTAGGGGGCATGTCTTCACACAAGAAGATTTTCCCCGAGCGGCCTCGTAATTTCTATAACCTCTACACTGGAACCGCGCAGATTAGCAGTGCACGCAGCTAGTTTTAGTGGACAACTTGCAAAGGACCTCACTGATCTTCGTTGAATTCTCCTCTTTGTGGACAAAGCTGCGGGGTATCAATCCGCTCGTGTGAAGGGAGCCTAATGATGCCAAATATTAGTAAATAGACATGCAATGTTGAAAACGCTGCTTCTCGTCTTGACTTAACATATTAAAGGTAAATGCTGCACAATTTGGCTGTTCCGCACCTTAACGTAACGACAGCGTAGGGTTATATGCTATCACAATGACAACCTTCTGGATGCACAAAAAAAAAAAGAACATGGGATTTTACTTTACATAATGTGGTGTAAAAAATACTATTCATCCTCAGAGGACTTACAATAAATAAATTGTTGACTTTTCCATGATTCATAAAAGAAAGAAAAAAAAAACTTTGCTTGGACCCTATTCACATGGTATTTCAATAGGGAGTAAATATTAATAAAGTCGAATTTCAGTGACATTGCATGACCTAGAGAACTACTCTGCGGGTTATATGAATGAAAGTAAACTGTTGTATTAACAATTATTATTTGCAAGAAAACAATTAGACTCAGTTTTCTTTGTAAAAGGACTATATATAATTTTTTAATGTATAAAATATGCTTAAGGAAAACATGATTTGTATCAATTCTGTAGGGTCAATTGTATTACACGATGCAGCGTTGTTCTACATTTTGTTGCTAAATGTATGTATGATCTGTTCCTCTATCAAAGATAGGAATAAGTTTTTGGATTAGCTAAAGGGATTAGAACCATAGAGAGAGTAATTGGTGTATTAGATAACTCAAGAAGATCCAGTGTAAATATCGATAACTCTAATTTTCGTCTAACTCGTGCAACAATGGCTAAAGAGAGTGAACATTACGTTTTGTTTTCCCTACTTTACGACAATTGATATTTCGCCGTCCTACAGAATGGATGTAACAGCCTTACAAGGAGCTGAAATTTGTTAAGCATGAACAACTATGGTGATTTTGAAGACTTCAAAATTATGTATATAATACATCTTTGACGATGTGAAGAAATATTAAAAAAGACCAAATTAATTAAAGAATGTGAAATTAACAATTATAACAGAGGAAAAGAAAAAAATTTCATTCATAATAAGGAATGAATAAAAAATAAGTTATCGAATCATTCATAGAAAACGTTCCCAAAATTCATTACCACCAACATTACGAATATACATATTCTTCACATGCCAAATATAGGACGGTTCGCATGTTGAATTTTCACTGTATTGATATGGGTTGATTTTTTTTTTTATTCTAAATAAGACCGTTCATGAATTGCATGCTAACTTTTAAAACTTATGAGAGGAATAGAAAAAAAAGACTAATGAAGCCCAAGACGGTGATTTAAGAAGACAGAAGAGAAGACTTGAGCAGCTGACCACAAAGAAAGTGTGACCAAAGTCAAAACGAAGACAAATAAGAAGGAAAAGAAGAGCATTTTATTTATGCTACTTTCCTCATTTAAATGCGAAGAATAACAACGCTGGGAACTTCAGTAAGATATATTGATATACTTAATGGGTTTTTTCAAGGGCAATACCCTGGCCATAATTGGGTTATGTATGAAAAGCCATCAATGAATATGCAGAATGTCAATTAGGATAAAATTAAAACCATATTATTTTATTTCAAAAGATCTTTTTTAAAGAATATCTACTTGATTTATACAATTTAGCACAATTCTGTTTTATTCCAAATCTAGTTTGCATATTATTAATCTAAATGGTTTATTATATAAAATAATAAATGAAAAGAAAGTACACAGAATAGTTATGCAGTTCTTCCTGTTATTTTCTTAAGATTTACTGTGCTGAATTATAAATAATTTAATCTAGAATTAAGTCCTTTTCAGTTTAAAATATCCCCTTCAAGAAAGGTATCTCGCACAAAACTAGGATTTATCTATGCCTTTTCAATATTGAATTAGTTTCTTTCAATTCTTAATCTTTTACTTTGATATTTTTCAGTATTATTTCACAGCTGAGTGTAGACTGGGGAAAAGGCAAATTAGATTAAGTTCTTATCTAATAGTTGAATACGGCAGTTATCCAGAATAAGTAAAAACAGTCTGGGAGATCAGTCAGTAATTTGATATTGTGGCCCATTGGTTTCGATGAGACATAAACTTCAGATATTTATATGAAAACATAATTCTTCAGGGTAAAAAAAAAATCTAAATTTCTCTTTGCTTTTATATCAGACGTCGTTAAACCTAAATTTCAAAAGGGCATAAATAAGTTCTACTTTATTTCTTAACCAAGCACAATACAATGCAAGCAAATAAATATATAATTAATACATATTCTTATTTAGGAAAACTGCTTTATTCAACTTCCACTCTCTAACAATTTTATTTTCTTTCTTTCTCATCTCGGCAGTCATGGAGGTCGAGCTTCGGGTGCCCAAGGAAATGATGCAGCAATTTGCACGCCCTTAGATGAAACAAAGGAACCCTCACGCCCACGGGTGTTCTTAAATCACTTCCGTTTTTATACGTGTTCCTAAAAAAAGGATAATGTTTAATAACATTCGCCTTTCATACTTACATAAATAGATATTATTGTTATTATCATCATTTTTATTGTTCGTTGTGTTTTCGGAATGTTTTACAGACATTTCAAGGCACCCTTTAGTTCATATAAGCGTAAATATTTGTTAATGCATTATAAATGAATATGAAAATATATGTATACATATCATCGTAAATATATGCTATATATTTTATCTAAATGTATGAAAACATATATGAACACTGATCCATACAAGCACACACAGACACATTATATATATATATATATATATATATATATATATATATATATATATATATATATATATATATATATATATATATATATATATATATAAGGTGCGTGTACATTATATGAGTGAATTCAACTTTTATCCTATTTGCAAAGGGATATAGTTACTAATCCCATGTACATACTACTTCATAGTCGTCTTTTTAATCTCTCTCTCTCTCTCTCTCTCTCTCTCTCTCTCTCTCTCTCTCTCTCTCTCTCTCTCTCTCTCTCTCTCTCTCTCTCTCTCTCTCTCATCACAGGCAGTCTTTCATAATTTATTTGCTTTTTCTACTTCAAGACCACGTAACTCTCTTTTCTTAATGCTTTTTCATTTTCATTTTTTCTTTTGCACAGCTAAGAGATATTTGGTCTTTAGCCTTACTAGAAATATAGTAGATCAATTGAACAGATTAACGTGTATTACAGTGTACTATTGTTTTCTGTAGCCCCTTCCTAATGCTGTTCATTACCTCTTTACTGTGTACAAAGAAGAAGAAGAATTGCAGTAGGATGTAAAGGAGAGTGAGTAAACGTAACATTGCTACAAATAATTTTCTTGTTTTTTTTTCTGTTTCTAACATTTCTGTTTAGAATTTAGAATGTTATTGTAATCTTTCGCACGTAAACCATTAGAAAAGGGTGTTTGAATTTCATGTCAAAAGCTAAAATCTTGCATGTGTCTTCCCATACTTTCACCTGGACATTAACACCAGTATCCTCGACGGATCATCTACTATAATCATTACTCTGCTCTCGTATACAACTCTTTATAATAAAAAATCAAATTTGGGTGCTCACTTAGGCTTAATATGTATGAGATTTTGTAATCCACTTTGTAACCACAGATATTCACTATAAATTTCCTTATAAAACGGGAAAACTTTTGTACCATGGGAACAATGTTTATCAATAAAAGGACATATGTACACAATTTAATTACATTTTTTTTTCATAATATCCTCTTGATAAGAGCTTTCAAGTGAGAGTAATTGTGAGAAAATGTATTATAAAGTTTAAACATGTGTACGTGAAAATGATTACTATTTGTCGTCGGGTGTTCAAAAAAGCTGTGAAGAGTCTTACTGAGAATATCCATCACAGAAGACAGTCATTCCTTTCAAGAGGATAACATCCTACTGAAAAAAAAAAGGTGAGTAAAACAGAAATTATTAACTAAATATGTTGGCCAATTAGCATGACTGGTAAATGCAGGCTTCTAAAGAGAGGTCAAAAGATTATAAGTCACGAAACGATTACTTTGTCTAAAGCAGGTAGCAGCGGGGGTGACATAATCTAAACACAGAAACCGTTATCCGTTGGAACTAAAGTGAGACTAGGTAGGCAGGCCTAATTAAGAATAAGAGAGGAGAGTGTCAAATTGTTCTGTATCAGCGGACGTTGAATTTTCATTTTCATGTTGTTGGAAGCTCCCAAATCAGAGGAAGACCTCATTCAGACAACGTAAAAGGAATTGATTAGGCCTAAGGCTGGTAAATTAGAGAATGACAAGGGTTAAGAAAGACAATAACGAAAAGTGCAATATTAATCACCATATTTCTGGTCTACATTTAGTTGTAATTTTCGCTCTGTGAAATATGTTGTTCTGTGTTCTTTTTTCTGTGCCAAAATAAGATAAGCGGGATAATGCTGCAATTACTTGCTTTCACTTAGCGTGTGTTTTTTTTTTCTACTGCGTATGTCATTAATAGTTTAGAATAAAAAAAAAATTATGCATTAATTGACATCTTTTACTTATGGATACTTTTAACACAGACGTTTCAGTTACGTTATGGATTCATTGGGTGAAGGGTTTCCTTTACTTTCTCGAAAGTTACACAGCGTAACCCATTCAAGCACGGTAATTATTTTTTTTTTTTTTTTGGCCGAAGTATTTTTTTTTCTCTTTTAATGTGGAGCAGGAGCAGAAAAGGGGTCTTCAAAGTAAGTAAAGTAATTAATGGAAAAAAGAAAGAAAAGGGGACAAGACGCAACCAATGACCTGCAACCTTACGGCAATCATTCAACTATAGCCTACCAATTCTGTGAGTTATGAGAAAGAGACATGCCCCTTTGATGATGAAAGGTGTGGCCTTATATTTCACGCTAGCTTTATATACCAAGTGATTATAGAGAGGGGGAAGCAATTTAAACAAAGCTCCCTGGCATACAAAGATGCACGTATGTAGCATGAGAACCTCCGAATATAGGTAGAGTTTAACACGTCTCTTTAAGCATACAGCAAAACACTGTTGTTCCTGGTTAAATATTTAGCATCTTCATGATCACTATAGGTGCGAATTACCTGGTTTTGTTGTCCTCCATCTAAAACCTAGGTTTTCTGTTAAAGGTTTCCCTAGACTTGAAAAGAAAATGGAAGTATTACTAAAACACGAGTGTTTGGAGCAATGTCGTTCACCAGTTTCACGAATCGTAGTAGAAATTAATATTAGGACAGTGTAATGTGCCTTAAACGGATAGATGGTATAACAAATCATTTTTGTAATTTTACTCGGTTTTTATCGGTTGTATACTCTCTCTCTCTCTCTCTCTCTCTCTCTCTCTCTCTCTCTCTCTCTCTCTCTCTCTCTCTCTCTCTCTCTCTCTCTCTCTCTCTCTCATTGATAATGATTATCAACTGATATTACTAATGTCAGGATGCCAGATAACTCATAATCAATCAATCAATTTGATATTACCATCAATTTTCAAACTAAAATTGTGTGAATTTTTAATGTCTTAATTCTTGATGTTTCCCCTTTATATTCCATTGTAATGTTTTCTTAGCATATCAAAGTTTCTCATTTTATTATCATGACTTTTGTAGCAATGATAATTCAATGGAAGTGGCAAATTCTGTAAAGAAATAAAAGAAACAGAAAATTATTTCGAAACATTGTATTCAGTAGATGGCGCTACGTGTATCACAAGGATAACAAAACTTAAGAGTCTGACTTCCTTATTCTTCCACCCTTGTTTTGTGGACCTAGCTGGATTCCAGGGTATAGTCCATATGACCAACCTTTTACTCTAATGGCCGTCGCAGTTGAAACGTCGAAGGTATGTCTGAGGTTTTGTTAGTTTTTGTGAACATTTTGTCGACCTTCAACAGATTCAGTGCTTTCGTAATAGCATATTTTGTCGCGTTTTTTTTTCTGTAGACTTGGTTTAGCTCTTTAGGATGTTGGGAGGCTTTATTATTAATTTTAAGTAATTGCCTTTTTTATGGATTTCTATCATTTGGATTATTGTAGGCTTTAAGCTTTCGCTATAGCTTAATTGAGAGTTGACAATTGATACTTGCGTATTTTACAGTTCATTTTGTGACTTTTAATATTTTAAACTTCGATTAATTGGAGTTTTGACTTTATTTACTTTAAAAAAAATCTAGAATTTTGTAGAGTTGACAAATTATATTTGGGTATTTTATTTATGGACTTTAATAATGTAGCGTATTTTAACTTGGTTCACTATGTTAAGGAATTGTTTTGTAGTATTTGTGTATGTTATCTGTCGCAAATGCCTAGTTCTTATAAAAATCAAGAAAAACGTTAGCGAATTCACCTGAAAAAGTTTGTCCAATGTTATTCTTTTCATTGTCACGGGCAGCTATATAAATCGCATTCTACTAGGTAGCTTCGCAAATCTCATTCTAGTAGGTGGTAAATTTATCTTCTCAATGCGTACGCATAGAACCAATATTTGTTGGTTGTTGGCTCCACCTTTCAACTTCAGCTGTTATTGTAAGTAATTTTATGGCGTCTTAATATTTGCCTTCTACACCAATTATCAGTATCCTGAGTTGGTTCATTTGTTTGTTATCGACAACCACTCAAATCACCTGTTTCATCTCTTGTGGCTTAACTCATTGATTTCAGCCAATAACAAACTTTTTTTGGAATTGCGTGATACTTTTGACGTTTTGCCATTCGAAGACAGGTTCTTCAGGCCACTGATTCGACAAGTAGCCAATATACAACTGCCATCTACAAACTTACATGATTCCATCCAGGTGCAGATATATTGACAGGTTGGGTCAGAAAATTAAGGTTAGGTTTGTGCACAGCTACAATGTTACGTGCAATAACTGGTTATGTAGTGCATTTGTATGCCATTTTCTCTTGTAAAATTCTTGGCTCTCGTGTTTTCCCATTTCCAGTGTTTTTATGTATTTCGAATTCAGTATACCGGTCCATTTTTATGTTTGAGTGTCATGTTTAGGTTTTTTCCTCCATTTTGCCCTGTTTTTACCTACTTTGTCTCCCCCACCTAAAACTCCGCTTCCCGAGGTTCCCCCAGATTATCTATAGGGGGAGGGGTGGTGGAAGGATAAGTGTTCATTTGCGATGGAAATAAACCTCAATCATTCAAATCACATCATAATACAACAGAAAAACCTATATTTTGTTTTAAGCAATTAATGTCTCTAAGTTAAATAATACCAATATTTGTATTTAGCTGAACTAATTGGCTATAGTAAAGTTACAACTTAGTTTGTCACTTCTAATCTTAATGATTTAAAGCCTTGAGTTGACCCTCATTTTTGTAGACAAATTAATTATAGCTTAGATATTTTAAGCTGAGATAATCGGTTTTAAGGTGATAGTTCAACCATTTGTGTGAAGTTGAGGTTATGGAAATTAAAATTTTTATTTTCAACTGCTAGTTGAAAGTAGAGTAAAAGTTGAATACCTGTGTTTCTAATGATCATTTAAATTCGTTCATCATAGCTTAGGTAGAGCTGATACATAGATTTGAGATTTTCCGTCTCAAACTAGCTAGCTTTAAAAATTTGGATTATAATTTTTTTTTTTTTATTTTTACTTTCGTTTAGTTTTTGCCCAGTTTGTGAGGACCAAGGCTAAAGTATGGTTATAGTAAGACACTTGAAATTTTAACTTAAACTATTTTAGGTATAGCATTAATTTGTTGTATAAGGCAACAGGAATTGTATCTTATTTTAAACTGTATTTTAGGTATAGTATTAATTTGTTGTATAAGGCAACAGGAATTTTAACTTATTTTAAACTGTATTTTAGGTATAGCACTTATTTGTAAGGTAAACTAATGGATTTTGTTGCGCTTTATTTTAAACTGCGTTGAATTGTAGTTAAATTACATACTACGGTTAGGAGTGTTACCTTGTGTATTTTGTGGGGTTCTATACTTACTGGTCGAGGTTAAGTTTTTAGTTAATTTGGTAAACTACGCTAAAAATGAGATCTGGGTTTTGGCCAGGCTTCAATATCGTTCAAAACAACCTTGGGTAAATAAAAGTTAAAACACTAGCGAAACTGAAATTCGCTAAGAGAAACAGAAGTGTGGGCTGATATGGTATTTTTGTTTAATAGGGCTGGGGCATAACTTCAGTATCTTTCTGTTAATTCTATAGTTTATATCAGACGGATGTCGAGTTACTGCGCATGCGTTGCTTGCATTCACTTTTGTCAGCTTTACTTTAATGGCTGCTTTTCCGTTCCCATACAGCAGGGGGACCCCACTCTACAGGATAACTTGTCGTTTTACCTTGTTCGTTCAGAGTATTTAACTTTTCATAACGCGTATTGTTCATTTACTGTTAAATCGTCACTGTCAAGACTCGTGAAATTCTTCAGTTTCCTCTTGAAAGCCTCAATATCTTCAATCATTCGAATGTTTCGTTGGAGCCTATTATAGTCTCGGGGCCGCATATTTAAGAGCTCTGGAGCCTAAAGTAGATGAGAGGGCCGCATGAAAATGTCAGTGATATTCAATGAATTTTTACTAGAATGTGTAGGAACTCTGTAAATAGTGGTATACGAATGAGATAATTTAGTGAAATTCAATAAGTCGAAATATAGACTATCAAATTCGCGCTACTCTTGTCTTCCTCCCACAATTTTTATTGTTGACTGTCTTGTTTTTAGCTAAAATGAGCTCTGTAAGTACTATAATCCGCAGACAAACTAGTTCATTATGACGTCTTACACGTTTGGCCCCAAAAATCACTGTGGCCTTAAGGGTGGTCGCAGAGGGGCCGAGCCCCCCTCGGTAGGCCTAGGTAGGGGTACAGGGCCCTAGGTTAGGTTAGGTGGGTGTATTAGGTTCGGTAGTGCTCCGAAAATTACTTTTCTCCTCCTCCCTCCCAAAAATCGCGCTTCCCACTGGGGTCCCCCATAATTGTAGTAGGTTTATGCTTACATTTTGTGTGTAAGATAGTCTAAAGGGGCCCATACACGTTAAAAAAAAAACTTCAAAATTTTGATGCAAAATTTGTGTTGGAAGTTTTGATGTCAGAAAAAGGTTTGAAGGAAAATTTTGATTAAATCAGTTTGATATATTTTGACGAGTCGTCAAATTTTTGATGCGTGTAGTCTTTTGACCATTTACGATGTTTACCAGGAGGTTTATCAGAGTCCAATGCCAACACTAGTGCTAGGGCCACTGATGCATCCATGTCGAAGTTTTTGACGATACTGAATTTTGATGGGAAAAACGTTTAAATGTGTGTGGGCAATTATGCATCAAAATTTTGTATCGGTTACACGTCATTGACGCTTTTTTTGGACATGTATTTTAGGCTTTAGTTTCTTTATTCATTTCCTCATGTTTCTATGCGATGTACAACTTCAACCTGGTCGTTTTTCGTCGTTTTTCTTGAAAAACGGGTGCGGGTTTCTCCTGGACATTTACCCGACATAAATCTAGGTTCCAACAGTTTAAAGCAATCTAACTATTCTGGTGTCGACACGATTTGTTGGCTGTGCAATGTGTAGCAGTTCTTTTAAGTATTTTGGATGCCCGTTTCTGATAACTTGGTGGGTTATTGTACATATTTTAAATTCAATTCTCTTTAATCGGCAGCCAGTGTAAATCGATTACAGTATTATAGGTGATTCTTTCTCTGTGGGACACCTTTTATCAGTCTTGCTCTGTTTTGTAATTTATTGAAGTTGCACTTTTGGTAAATTGTAGTAGATACTGTACTGTAGTTGCAGTAGTCAATCCTGGTAATAACAGCCTATCACAATTTTCTTTACAGAATTTTCGTCCAGGTACTTTTTTATAAACGCAATATTTCTTAGACGATAACCCGCAATTTTTATTACAAGATTTATTTGGGCATTGAGACAGGTTAGTCGAGAAATACACCTAGGTCTTGAACTTTACTAGATATCGGCACCGAGTCATTATGTTCATTTGAATATCACTCAAGTTTTTCACGCTTTGTCTTGCCCACCACCATGAATACACTTGTTCTCATTTAATTTTAGTTTAAATGTCATCCATTTTCTAACACTATCAAGGATTCGGTTTAGTTTCAGTAGTGTCATGTATATCATTTATGGAGAAGTAAAATTGTCATCTGCAAATAGCTTAGACTTCACGCCATGCCTTTGTAGCATTTTCGATAGACCAATAGTATAGGTGCAAAATAAGGTTGGGCTAAGTACACTCCCCTGGGGTACCCCTCTGTTTAAGGGTGCATATGATAAGTTTCCAAGTAGGACACAGGAATTTTTACCAACTAAGTAGCCTTTTAGGTATTCGAAGGCTTGATCTTCAACGCCGATGGACCGTAGATCATTTAGGAGCAGTTCATGCACGACTGTATCAAAAGCAGCACTGAGATCGAGCAGTATTAAGATCACTTAATCACTACCTGGCTTTTTTTAACCAGTAAGAGCTCCCAAATATTTATGCCAAAGTTCCTGGATGTCTTTTACAAGAGCCATTTTTTCCCACCCTTCCAGCGTTGCCAAACTGGAGGGAATCCCGATAGTTCTGGCGGAATCAAAATTTGATTTGCGGGTTTTAAACCGTGGCTGATGCTAGCAGTATATCTGGCGGGATTTCAAGAGTGTTCATTCATATTGCAGCCATTTAAGACTGTTTAGGGACTTAATATAATTCATGAAATTTTATAATCTGCATCACTTAATCAGATTGAAAAAGTCTCATTCCTAGCATAGGTTGTTAGTGGAACACACTGTAATTTCATTTGTGAATTGTTTCCCTCCATAGAAATGGATCCAAATTACTCTATCTACAGGAAAAGCTGGGAAAGTTTTCCTGTCGAAGGATTGGTTAAAGTCAGTGAAATAAGAGCATATTACATTTAAACACGAAAGGATCTCTGGATATATATGCCCCGTTTCGAAGTCAAAAGGGTACGTAAATCTAATGGTTTTATTAAAATGAAGGTTCCTTGCGTTTTCATGATATTTGGAAAAATCTAGCGATTTCTGGGCTGAAAATGCGAGTTTTGAAGGCTTGTTTGGCAGGTTTTAGCTTCACATTTAGCAACCCTGCAGCCTGCATCCTCTTAATCCTTATTCCTTCCCCTTCACAAGTTCACTTCAGTTTGAATTGAACCAGTTAACCTCCACCACATAAGCAGTCCTCAGAAGGTAACTTAACGGAAGTAAAATTTATTTAGAAATTATTTTTTCATCTGTCGGCAATTGTTTGATGGAAATGCTCGCAGTTCCGTGTAAAGCTATTGTTACTCACATGAAATTAAAAAATAACTGACTTAAAGGTCCGATTCTGATCCAATAGTGAAGATCAGCAAATTTATACTGCAAAACTTGTAAGGATGAAAAAAAAAAAAAAAAAAAAATTGGTCAATCATAAGGTAAGATTATTCGATATATTTTGTGACCTAGGAAAGGATTTCGGGGGGTAGTTTTGACCTAGGAAAGGGGATTTTGGCCAGTTGTGACCTAGGAAAGGGGATTTTGGCCAGTTGTGACCTAGGAAAGGGGATTTTGGCCAGTTGTGACCTAGGAAAGGGGATTTTGGCCAGTTGTGACCTAGGAAAGGGGATTTTGGCTAGTTGTGACCTAGGAAAGGGGATTTTGGCTAGTTGTGACCTAGGAAAGGGGATTTTGGCTAGTTGTGACCTAGGAAAGGGGATTTTGGCTAGTTGTGACCTAGGAAAGGGGATTTTGGCTAGTTGTGACCTAGGAAAGGGGATTTTGGCTAGTTGTGACCTAGGAAAGGGGATTTTGGCTAGTTGTTGTGACCCAGGGAAGGGGATTTTGGCTAGGTGTTGTAACCCAGGAAAGGGGATTCCGGCTAGGTGTTGTGACCCAGGAAAGGGGATTCCGGCTAGGTGTTGTGACCCAGGAAAGGGGATTCCGGCTGGTTTTTGTGACCCAGGAAAGGGGATTCCGGCTGGTTTTTGTGACCCAGGAAAGGGGATTCCGGCTGGTTGTTGTGACCCAGGAAAGGGGATTCCGGCTGGTGGTTGTGACCCAGGAAAGGGGATTCCGGCTGGTGGTTGTGACCCAGGAAAGGGGATTCCGGCTGGTGGTTGTGACCCAGGAAAAGGGATTCCGGCTGGTTGTTGACCCAGGAAAGGGGATTCCGGCTGGTGGTTGTCCCAGGAAAGGGGATTCTGGCTGGTGGTTGTGACCTAGGAAAGGGGATTCCGGCTGGTGGTTGTGACCTAGGAAAGGGTATTTCAGTTAGCTCTTGTGACCTAGGAAAGGGGATTTCGGTTAGCTGTTGTGACCTAGGAAAGGGGGATTCGGGCTAGCTGTTGTAACCTAGGAAAGGGTTCACCTGGGAACTACTAGGTTAGGTGGGTTGGTTAGGTTCTGTACACCCCATTACAAATCTCAAAGGTGTTAAATAATCTTGCTTGGCCAGTATTCAGCCACTTACATGAACCATATTTTTACAAGTGGTTATCTTGTGCTAATCTTGTATATATGACCCCTTATTATTGCTGCAAATTATTAGTTTGACATTTCCTCACCCATAAAAACCAGTTTTCCCCACTGGGATCCCCCATAATTGTCTGTAATTGTTTGCCCCAATAATCAGTCGGAAATGCACAACACAAGATACCAAGTAGGATGGATGTATGGTCCATGTAGGCTATGTATAGAAATTAAAGTGTATATTTCCCCAACTTTAATTTCACTGGTACATTTTTATAACAGCTTTTATAGGTACCACTTTATTTATAGCAAATTTTATAGGTACCACTTTATTTATAGCAAATTTTATAGGTACCACTTTATTTATAGCAAATTTTATAGGTACCACTTTATTTATAGCAACTTTTATAGGTACCAATTTATTTATAGCAACTTTTATAGGTACCAATTTATTTATAGCAACTTTTATAGGTACCAATTTATTTATAGCAACTTTTATAGGTACCAATTTATTTATAGCAACTTTTATAGGTACCAATTTATTTATAGCAACTTTTATAGGTACCAATTTATTTATACCAACTTTTATAGGTACCAATTTGTTTATAGCAACTTTTATAGGTACCAATTTGTTTATAGCAACTTTTATAGGTACCAATTTGTTTATAGCAACTTTTATAGGTACCAATTTATTTATAGCAACTTTTATAGGTACCAATTTATTAATAGCAACTTTTATAGGTACCAATTTATTAATAGCAACTTTTATAGGTACCAATTTATTTAGAGCAACTTTTATAGGTACCAATTTATTTAGAGCTACTTTTACAGGTAGGCCTACCAATGTATTTAGAGCAACTTTTACAGGTACCAATGTATTTAGAGCAACTTTTATAGGTATCAATTTATTTAGAGCAACTTTTATTGGTTCCAATTTACAGCAACTTTTATAGGTACCAATTTAATGCTACTTTTATAGGTACCAAGTTATTTATAACTACTGTAAACATAGTCCTATCTCAAAAAAAGCTGTTAGTGTAATCAAAACGCACAGTATTTAAACCATCAAAACACTATTTTTGGGCTCGGGCCATGTCGTCCTGATGGAACTTCCTTTAAAGTAGCTTCCTAGGGTATATTTGACTACATTGATATATCCCAGAGAATTTTAGCTTAAGGTATCCAGAATTCTAACTTCTGGCGCGAATATCCCTAACTTTCACCTTTAGGGATATCGCATAATATCAGAGGACGTATTCTTGACATGCCACATAGCTATCTTCACCCCCGAATAGCGTTTTCGCTTAAAGAGGGAAAGTGGCTAGAATCGAAGGAGAGCAGTTATTAAGGCACGCACGACTCCTTACTGTTTTGAGTACCTGTATGACGTCACGTCCGGGCGCCATCTTGTTATTCCTTTATTCGTAGCGCCGTAACTTGATTTTCCTGTGCTCTTAAGCTATTTTTGGATTTATCCACTATTATGATGGTTTCTCCAGCCTCATCTGCCTCTGGAAAGTTGAGTATTATCTTTACTTTGTATAAATGTAAGCTCTTGCCAGTTTTTTTCTCTAATCAGGGTTCAATTAACGTAACGACCTGTTGCCTAACTGGAGGCGTCATGGACGCTGTCGTTCGCTATGCACGAGTTATTTAGTTAGCCAGAATGACCTTCCCGGTTTTATCAGCTTTAATAAATTTAGCTATTTAGCCTTCATTGCTAGGAAATTTTTATTATGCCGATAGTATTCATGGGCTTCGGCGATTTAGGTAACCGATCCTCGCTTACACTAGGCTTCCTAGCCTAGGCATTTTGCTTTTAGTACTTTCATGCATATAATAGATTTTTGGGCTTAGGCCATGATGTCCTGATGGAAGGTTCCTTCAGTAGCTTCCCAAGGGCATATATGACTACAGTAGATATTCCCAGAGAATCAAACTAAAGGTTTCACAGAATTCTAACTTCTGGCGAGAGTACCCATAAGGTTTCCTTTTAGGATATCGTATAATAACGGGACGTATGCTTGATACGTCACATAGCTATCTGCACCCCACATAGCATCTACACTTCGAGGGGGCAGTTGGTGGCAAGTTATGGGAGGAACCGATACAAAGTTCTCCTCCTCCGTTACTGTTACGGTACTCGGATGACGTCATAAACGACGCCATCTTGGTTGACGTCATAAACGACGCCATCTTGGTTGACGTCATAACCGCGCGCCTTCCCATTCCTTCGCTTGTAGCGTCTATGACCAGGTGGTGTTTGCTATTTCCCAGCATGTCGCAATCTTCACCCTCTTCTGCTTCTGGAAAGTTGAGTACCATATTCTTATATTGTATAAATCAGCTCTGGCCGTAAAGTATCGCATTTTTATCTTTAAATACTGTGTTTTGTGGCGGAGCTGCTGCCTAAACCGAAGGCGTCCTGACGCTGTTGTTCGCTTCGCATGCTTTTAGTTAGCCAGAACAACTTTCCGGGTTTCTTAACTAATTATCAGTTTTAGTTATTTAGTCTTCATTGCTAGGAATTAGTTATATTATGCCGATAGTATTAGTTTTTCGGCGAGTGTAGGTAGCCGAAATTACGACGCTAGAGTTGCTAGCCCATCCCCTAGGCTCGATAGCCTGGGCGTTTTAGTTTACTTTCATGCATGATATAAGTGTTCCTAGTGTTAATCTATGAAATGAAGATACAGTATTAGGCATTTATACATATAAGATTCAGTGATAGCACATGGGTTTTTCTCCTAGAAAGTATACAAGGGGTTTTGATGAGCTTGGTAGTAGATTCCCTTGCCCCTAACCTACGTGCTTAGGGCTTTTGTATACTTTTACACCTCCCGGTTACCTTTGCACTAAGGTAATCTCTCCTCCCTCTGAGGGAGCCTAGGGTACATCCTAGCCCTCTTTACCTTGAATCGTATTCAAGTGTGGTTAGGCTAGGATTTTCCTTCTCTGCCTAGAGCCATAGTTCATGAGCTTTGAGTTGGGGTCAGAACCTCAGAGTATCAGTCGTTTGTCCCCAGCTACCCCATTAGGTGAATGAACTCTCCTTTTGATCTCCGCTGGATGGAAAAAGGGGGGGGGCGCTCTGCCCTCCCCCCTAGGACACGCCTGGTAGGGTTACGACCCTTCCTCTGTGGCCTAGCGACTTGTCCTACACCTCCCTTCTCCGGGCTAGGGGTTATGCTTCCCCTTGCCTAGGTTAGGCAGGCCCTGGGATTGTTTCTGTATAGTTTAGAACGTCACGGCCATGCCGTTCTTTTACTGTACTAACCTACCCTAGGCTGGAGAATTTCTTCCTATACCTGGGATAGTGCCGGTACTGAAACAGAAACCCCCCCCCCCCCTCTTAGTGTTGGGGAAGGCTCACACCAACCCCCACACTCCTTCTCAGGACCCTTTTCCCCTCCCCTCTGTCCTTTGGTGATGGCATAGCCATTGCACCTCTGTCCACTGTCCTACAGCTCGACAGAGTGCCGGCGGGTTGTGGGGTCGGCCCGGTCCTTTTGCCTGTTAGTCCGAACTGCTAAGCTTCCCGCATATAGTTGAACTATGGGATAGCGTAACGACAGGTCGGTCTGCCGGCGGAAGACCTCCCTACTATCCTAGTGTTCTTCGGTCCTCCCTTGGACCGTCATCCGCAACCCTAGCTGACTGCTGGCTTAGTTGTGGCTGGATGGAAGCCTGATCATACTCTTCCTTCCATTTGAACCCTCCTTCTCGAGGAAGGCGAGGTTAGGGTAGTGAGCTGCCGCCCTTCCCTCTTCCTTCCTCTATGCTTTCTCACTCTTAATCAAGTGCCGGTCCACTGTCTCACAACTCTGCCGGCAACAGCAGACAGCTTAGCCTAGGTCTCCTCTCTGTCCCATAGATTGAAGTCAGGGTTGGAGTACCTACAGCCGGTTGCCTGCCGACTGCTGGGTTCCGCCGACATGTTGGCGATCTGCCAGCAACTCCCGAGATTGTCTCCCTTTCCCCGCCACATACTGATGGCTGGAAGGAGTTACCCTCAATCGGAGACTCGCCGGCGCACGGTGTGCCTCCGACGCGTCGGCGGGCTGCTGGCTCCACCCAATACATATTACGAAAGTGGACTGTCACCTTACTCTACCCTGCCGGCAATGCGCCGGCAGTGTGTATTGTATAGCTGTATACGATAGCCAGTACATCTATGGTATAGTACATACCCTAGACAGAAAACTATGGTGTATAGTTATGCAGTAAATACTTTCTAGCATACTCTGCATCCATGCGCAGTCCCTTGCCAGGACCTACTCGAATTGGGGATAATTATTTCCCTTTTTCACCATGCTGAATGAACTCGGCTCTCTCCCTTTCACCACTGCTAATACCCCGGAGGAAGTACTAGCTGTGCTACTTTATCTCTACTGGATAACTTCCACCTTAGGGCTTGCTAGATTGAAAGCCCTAGAGTTGGTAGTGGTGTAAGGTTGTGGCAATTGACTGTGCGGGATTCACAAGTAGTCTTTCCTGCTTCATTTCCAGCTTACCTATCCTAAGCTTACACTTGGAAAGGAATCTTATACTGTAATTGAGATTACTTTAAGACTAATCTAAGATTACTTTAAGACTAATCTAAGATTACTTTAAGACTAATCTAAGATTACTTTAAGACTAATCTAAGATTACTTTAAGACTAATCTAAGATTACTTTAAGACTAATCTAAGATTACTTTAAGACTAATCTAAGATTACTTTAAGACTAATCTAAGATTACTTTAAGACTAATCTAAGATTACTTTAAGACTAATCTAAGATTACTTTAAGACTAATCTAAGATTACTTTAAGACTAATCTAAGATTACTTTAAGTCAATGTTATAGACTTCCAAATACTCATGTACCCCTTTCTTCTTTACAAGAGGAGTTTATCCGGTGTGAGAGCGCCTTTTGCAGCGTTCGGCGCCGGGACTTCTACGGCCACCTGGCATGCCGAACCCACGCCAGCTGCTCCGTCACCCAAGGATCTCTGCGATATTGGGACCCGCAGGTTAGCACTGTTTGCAAGGACCTGCTCAACGAGGCGTTCGAGGCCAGGGACAATGCTCGCGAGAAACTACTCAAGTGGGTGCGTGGTTTCCAGAAGAACGCCGCGGGGCCCCCTCTCTAGTGAGAAGATGAGAGCTTTGCTCTTCCGTAAGGCATCTGCGGATGCAGTCATCCCTAAACCAGAGATCCCGAGTTCAACTGCCGGTTGGTCCAGACGTTTCGGACGCACTCAGGACATCCACCTCGATGATGATGAGCGGATGTCATAGGTGTCGGATACCACCGAGAGGACCCTGATAGCCGAGGGTCGAGAAGAGGAACCTACAAAGGCTCCTGACTCCGAAGAAGGAGGCGCCCCTGCACCCCCTTATCACTTCCGTAGTAATCTCGGAACCAGTCCCCTCTACATCGTCCACTCCTATGCCCACAAGGGCGGACACACCTGTGGATAACTTCAAAGCCTTGATTGCAGTCCTTGACGAGAGGCTCCACCAGAGGGATGAGGATTTCAAAAAGGAAATCTTTCGTTTAATGAAGCAACCCCAGAGGAAGATCACCACGAAGGACCTTCCAGCCTGCTCTGTGACGAACCCATGGAGGCATGCCGAGCACATGCCTATCATGAGTGGCAGGATCTTCGTGAACGACAAGCTAGGCGCCATCCCCCTTGAAGAGGTGGAATTCTGTCCTAGCTTCGAATCATATCTGGACTGCTACATTCACCTCAAGTCCGAATCAGTTTCCAAGGAGGAAACCGAGCCTAAAGAGGTCATTGTTTGACCACGCAAAGGCTCAATCTCTGCTAGCTGGTTGCCTGAAGGACAAGGGCTACACCAACTCCAAGGTGCCGGCCCTGAGCAAGAAGCACCCGTTCTTTCTTGCTCCTACCACCATGGTCTTCCCCTTTGCGGAGAAGTCCCTCCTAGCAGTGTTGAAGGCGGTGGAGGAAGGGAAACCCTGCCCTACATTGGAGGAATGTAGGCCTCTCTCCCTCGCCCTACCTCCCGACGACAAGAACTGGAAAGACATCAGTTAACTTTTTCTGTGGGAAAGTCGGAGGCCGACATCGCTTGACTTCAGTTCAACGAGACCCTCCCTAAGCTCTCCGAATATCTTCTGCGTCGGGAGCAGGACATGAAAGAGAGGCTGGCCGCCTCCCTTTCCCTCCAGGTGCAAATGGAGACGATGGCTGGGGAACAACGGACCCCAGGCTTCTACATGGTCTTGGCCAAGATCCACCTTGCTACCCTGACAAGAGACTTGTATAGCTTCATCGGGACACGGAGAGCCTGCAGAGTTCGTGTTAGCAAATACCACCGTCAAACACGAACCAAGGAAGCTGATTTCCTCCAACATTTGGGGGAAAGATCTTTCCCAATGACCTCGTGAAAGAGATCGTTGACAGGGCCGCCACGGAGAACCGGAACCTTCTCCAAAAGTGGGGCATGTCAGGAAAAAGGAAATCTCAGGATGAGGGCCCCCAACCAAAGAAGAAACCCAACAAGCCTAGACCTCGGCAGCGTCAGGCTAAACGCCAGGTTCCGGCAACCGCTGCTCCCCAGTTGGTGGCTCAGCCCCAACAAACCTTCCAACTGGTACCCCAGCCAGTGGTGACTCAGTCACCAGCCTTCACGCCCGCCTACGAAAGGCAGTCGACTACCTTTCCTCCCAGAGGTAGAGGCACCGGCAGAGACTCCTCTCTACGTCCCTCCAGAGAGAGAGGAGGAAAGGGAGCAAGCGGCCGGGGTGGTAAACCCCTGGGCAACCAGAAGCAATGAGATGCTTCCGATGGGAGGAAGACTCCGCCTTTTCCAGGATCGTTGGATCTTCGATCCCTGGGCTCACAGCATTATCAAGTAGGACTAGGGTGGAGCTGGGTAACACCACCACCAGCTTTCCACCAATTCTTCCAACACTCCGCCCGTGTTCTGGAAGAATACGTCCAGGAACTCTTGAACAAGGTGATCAAGAGGGTAAAGTCCACCAGGTTCCAAGGAAGACTATTGTGTTCCCAAGAAGGACTTGGACACTGTCATTCTGGACTTGTCCCCCCTCAACAAGTTCATAGTGAACGACAAGTTCATAATGCTGACTCTTCAACACATAAGAGCCCTACTGCCTCAAAAGGCATACAGTCTCAATAGACATGGCAGACGCCTACTGGCACATTCCAATGAAATGCCAGACCATCACCTACCTAGGATTCAGGCTTCAAGGAAGACAGTACGGCTTCAAAGCCATGCCCTTCGGGCTAAACATAGCCCCAAGGATATTCACGAAGCTCGCAGACGATTGTTCAACAGCTACGCTTACAAGGCGTCCAGGTGATGGCTTACCTGGACGATTGGCTGGTGTGGGCAGCATCAGAAGAAGAATGCCTGCAAGCTTCTACAAAGGTGATCCAATTCTTGGAACATTTGGGCTTCAAGATCAACACCAAAGTCTTGACTTTCTCCAGCTCAGAAGTTCCAATGGCTAGGAATCAATTGGGACCTTCAGTCACACAGTCTTTCCATTCCACTAAAGAAGAGAAAGGAAATAGCAAGATCTGTCAAGAGACTCCTTAACCCTGGACAGGTAGCGTGGCCAAACTCGCCCGTAACAGGTAGTGGTGTCATATGTGTTACACTCCCTTTCGGGGGGGTTAACGGGAGGATATCAATTTACAATTTTTTTTATTTTTTTTATAGTTTACTAGTTTAAAGAGTCTACTTTCTACTGGTGTAGGAGAAAAAAACGTTGAATATAAAATAACACTGTACTTACATAAATACGAAAATAAGTATAAAAATACAATTTTTCCTAAATAACTTGTACTGGACACTTTAAAATAAAACAATGAACAAAAAACCACTTGTGTGCTGCAACTAGAGTCCTGTGTGCACAACTTGACGTAAAAACATCGCCGATATCAGCAAAACTGCCAGATCTGTAAATAAAAGAAAAAGCGGTTAATTTTTGTATACGCAAAATCACTACAAAATATTTGTGTGAAAGGAATGCTATATTTATAGTGGTAATACTTATTATATTTGGATGAATTTTTCCAAAAGTCATCTACAATGATCCCAGATGATGGCAAAACCTTAGGAATTATATATAGTTAATATAAACTGGGCAAAAGCTTAGTTCAAATGTAACACGTACCGTGCGCAATTGACGTAAAAGAAAGGCATATCTAGAAAGAGTACTAATAATTGATGTATATGCAATAAAATGGTAAATAAATAATCTATGATGACCCTAGATGACAGCAAAAAGGTTAAAAATTATTTTTAGTAAGTATAAACGGGTAAGAAAAATAATTCATGAAACTTACTACGTGAGTTGGCACTGGTCGCAGGTGTAGTTGACATGGGAGTTACAAACAGGCTTATGGCACTTGCCACACAAAAGCTTGGTCTTCTTCAAAGTGTCTTCTTCAAAGGTAATGGTCAAAGGCTCTTCTTCATCACTACTGACGAAAAGGAGCTCCAAAAACGCCGCCTCCTTGAGATATTTCTTCGCCATGCTGAAATCTGAAAACAGGAAAAAATAGAAAATTAGAAATTAGCCTCAAAATCACATTTTTTCTGCTTTCAAAACAAAATGGCGATTGGTACAAGTACCTACACCATTCACTGATATGTTCCGATAGACACAATTACATTATTTCACTAAATAATAATACAGTAATGTAAAATGCAAAATGTTTGCGTATGCGTGACATACCCCTGTAACGGTAACGTGGTTGCTAATATGCAACAATTCCAACTTTGGAGGGCGATATCCGGCGAATGCGTCAGAGTAGAGAAGTGGCGAATGTTTCCTGTGATGAAGCTGGTGAGCAGCTAACGGCTCCTGGGTAGACAGGCCAGAGCCTGCAAGGCGTCTATGCGCAGAAACGAAAAAAAGAGTTTTTGCGCCGCTTCCCGGCCAAATCTGACACCACGCTACCTATCCAGGGTTAAATCGAAACGGATTTAAAGACAACAGGAACGGGTGCTCGGCTTCCTTCAGTTTGCTTCAGTGACAGACCCAGTGCTACGAGCGCAGCTAAAAGATGCATCGGGAGTCTGGAGAAGACGTGCATCAAACGCTCGAAGAGATCTCAAGAGAGACCTGCCGACCCGGTTTCGATCACTCCTCAAGCCGTGGTCGGAGGCAAAGAACCTGAAAAGGTCGGTACCTCTTCAACTACCGCCTCCCTCAGTCTTTATACATACGGACGCATCGCTAGAAGGATGGGGGGGGGGGGGCGGTCACTCCCATCAGCGCCAAGGTCAAGGAACATGGTCTCCCCTATTCAAGACGTTTCACATCAACATCTTGGAGGCCATGGCAGTTCTTCTCACCCTGAAGAGGCTGTCTCCACGTCCCTCAGTCCACATCCGACTGACCCTGGACAACGACGGGAAGAAGGCCAGATCCAGTTCGCAGAAACAGGCGAGCTCACCCTCTTTCCTAATGCAAAGTTTCTCGCCAAGAATGAGCTACCCACCAAAAGGTGGGGTCCCTGGAGAATCTGCCCTCTGAAGGAGGATATCTGTTCCCAGTGGAGAGCCTAAAGGTCTATCTTCGAAGAACTTTGGACTTCGGTGAAGGACAGCTCTTTAAAGGGGAAACATCAGGTTCTGATTTGTTACTCAAACAACTAAGGGCAAAGATTACCTACTTTATTCGCAGAGCGGATCCTGACAGTACACCCGCAGGTTACGATCCCAAGAAAGTCGCCTCTTCCCTGAATTTCTGCAGTCAATGGACTTCGGAAAGTCTTCGCTCATTCACAGGCTGGAAGTCTTCAAGAGTTTTTCAAACATTATGCGAAGCAGGTGCACGAATTGAAACGCTTCGTGGTAGCTGTAGGTAGTGTGTTAAAACCTGCTGCTTAGTGCTGCGATGAACAGAGTTATTTGGGACTCTTTACTCTAAGGGTGTCTGTGTTGACCCTAGTGCACAACAGTGAAAATAGTGCCACCATGTGACACTACAGACCTGTTCTTATACTAAGGTGAAGACACAGACTATAACACGTGTGCCACATGTTCCTAACATGAAGTGTATATAAGACATTCTAGAAACACTTAATAATTCCTATTGAATTAATGTGTGTGATGGCAAGTTTTCCTTTTCAGATACCACATCTATTTCTATTAATGTCCGAAGTCTGTGTAACTGATTTGCTTTCCATTAAAATTTACATTTATTACTTTTATGTATGGTAATTCTTGTTGATGCCCAAATACAAGAATTTGCTTTACTCGTGCGTCTTATTTCGCCCTAATATTGTAATAAAACACTTTGAGTTTAATTCCATCTATAATATATAAAAATATCTGAACAATGAAATACAGTACTATTGTTCCTTCATTTACACAAACTCATCTAGACTAAGGTAATTTGTTCCAACACGTTGTACTTACCTTATCCTCTAATTGGCTCTGGGACCGGCAGGTACTTCTGATGCTGGGTGAGTTTCTTTATCAAGTAACTTCGAGACTTTCCAAAGTCCAATAGGACTCTTCCCTGCCGGGGGGGCAGGAGGCGGTAACATAGCGCATGTTTATCTGAGGCGACATATACCGGTAATATCACAAGGTCTCTGTGGTCATTAGACCAAAGGAATATTGTCTAGAAGTCAAGGCACTACAAAAAGGGAAAAATCCACGATAGATTAATTCTCTGGTACACTTCCATCAGGATGACATGGTTTAAGCCCAAAAAACGTATTTTGAGCTAAGTTGGGCGAGATATCCATGTTGTCCTGATGGACCCGCCCTTTTCTCTATTATAGGCCTTGGCAGGCCCCTCCCAATCTTACTGTATCATGGAGGCTGGCCTTGACGCCAGAAGGAATGAGAAGGCGCGCGGTTATGACGCCAACCAAGATGGCGGCCAACATGGCGTCGTTTGTCATCCGAGTACCGTAACAGTAATGGAGGAGGAGAACTTTGTATCGGCTCCTCCCATAACTTGCCACCAACTTCCCCTCGAAGCGTAGACACTGTGGGGTGCAGATAGCTATGTGGCGTGTCAAGCATACGTCCCGTTATTATACGGTATCTTGAAGGGAAACCTTATGGGTACTTGCGCCAGAAGTTAGAATTCTGTGAAACCTTTAGTTCAATTCTCTGGGAATATCTACTGTAGTCATATATGCCCTTGGGAAGCTACTTGAAGGAATCTTCCATCAGGACATGGCTATCTCACCCAAAAATAGTTTTTCCGTTTTTCCTAGTGTGGTGATTTTATTGAAGCTTTAGGCAATATTTTATACATGCAAGATATTTACTGCATAAAATTTTCCTCTTCCAAAGATAGTATAAGAGAGAGTTTTGGTGATATAGGTAATCGATTCTCACTGCCTCTAGGCTACTAACCTAGGGGTTTTAGTATACTTTCATACATATCCCCGATTGCTCTTGTATCGCGTTATTCAAGTGGAGACTGATACCTCCTAGTCTTTTATAGGGCGATACTAATCTCCTTCGGAGATTTAAGAGCAATCTCTTCTCCCTCTGAGTTAGCTTAGGCTTAACCCTAGTCAGCTTTGCCTCAAATTGCATGCTGGTAAAACTAGGCTAGGATGTTTGTCCTTTCCCTGTAACCACAGATGCAGGTTTTTGGGTTTAGTCAGAACCTAAGTATTTTGTCTGTGGTTGGTAGCCGACTAGCAAGGTGAATGGAATTCCTTGGCTAGGTTAGGCTACCGACATAGGAGGCTAGACCTCCCTCGGCCACACCTGAAGGCATTATGATATGATGCCTTCTCCCTGTGGCCTAGCAGATTAGTCCTGTGCTGGCAGAACCTAAGGTGAAGAATAG
This sequence comes from Palaemon carinicauda, assembly GCF_036898095.1. Lineage (NCBI taxonomy): Eukaryota > Metazoa > Arthropoda > Malacostraca > Decapoda > Palaemonidae > Palaemon > Palaemon carinicauda. The sequence goes on from NC_090742.1 coordinate 38,304,635, forward strand.
AATTCTTCTATTGCTTGGGGGACACCGGCACTAGAACTCTGTTCCTTTTTGTCTAGAGATGGTGGCGAGGGTGCTGCCAATCTCTCATCTGTATTGGACTAACCCTAGGCTAGGGAATAGAATTCTCTGGCCACATGGGATAGTTCTAATACTGGAACACACTCTAGTTAGGTGAGGTAGGACAGGCTATACTGCCGGCTCCTTCCACACCTTATAGGACCCTCACCCCTCCCCACTCTGTCCTTTAGTCATGGCCTAGCCATCACATACCTTTGGCCATTGTCCTACAATTGACCCTAGTGCCGGTAGGTTGTGGGACTGGCTTGGGTTTTGTCTGTTGCTCGGCTGTGCCGGCTGCCGACAGAAGCCCCACCCCTCTGTTGAGTGTTCTTCAGCCCTCCCTTGGTCTGCCATCCATTAACCCTGCCGGCAGAGCCCGACAAGGTTATGGATGGATGGAAGCTTGTATGATACATTTTCTCCTTCCATTTGAACCCTCAATCTGGATAGAAGGCAGTAAGGCAGAGCTCTTACACAATCCTTCGTTCCATGCTTTCTCTCTCTCTACTGACCAGTACCCTGGGTCCTACCAGCCTGCAGCTATGCTTAGCTGCAGACCGCTGATATGATAACTAATCGCCGGCTGGCATAGATTTCCGACAGCTGGCAACACTCCGTCGGCCGGCGGCCCACCGGATATCTGCCGACAGCTATGCTAGCTGCCGGCAGCCGGACGGACAGCCGACTGCCGGTATACTACCTAACCGCCGGCTGACGGAGGTTGCCGACGGACGGCAACCCACCAACAGCCGGCGATCTGCCGCCCATTACCCCCAGTAGGCAGTACACCTTCTGATTTGTACCCAGGTGCTAGCCTACAGTATATGACTATACAGAAGCCACTATAATTGCAATATACAGTAGATCATACTGCAATCAGAAAACTACAGTATAGATTATACGGTAGCCCATAGTTTCTTTTAACATACACTGTGTTTCCAAGGGCAGGGTATTGTGAGAACACTTGATACAAAGAAAGTGAGTTCTTTCTTTAACATAATTAGTGATTACTAATATCAATCCTCAATAATTAGTGATAACTGATATCAATCCCCAATATTAAAAATCCGGAAGATAGTGTTAGGTTACTTATACAGTATGTCCTTATTGGATAGAAATCTTCCAATGGTTTTCTAATATTAGAAATACCCATGATTTTAATTTTGAGGGAGGTCACAGCAATTGGCTGGACAGAAAGCATATGTATGTCTTTCATTCTTCCTTTCTAGCTTACCTATCCTAAGCTATATATACAAAGCAATATATTGCATACTTAATATTGTGAGAATTCACTGAATACTCATTGCATTTTCCTCTCTTTACAGGAGGACCATCCCAAGTGCCGGAGTGTATTCTGCAACGTCCGCAGTAAGAACTACTGCGGCCATGGACTGTGTAGGACACACGTGCGCTGTGCAGCAACAAAGAGAGCTCTGAAGTATTGGGACCCCCAGGTATGTGACGTTTGCTCAAACTTGGTTACTAAGGCTTTTGATGATCAAAAGACAATGGAGTCAAGAGATGCAGCAAGGGAGAAGCTGTGAAAATGGGTCAGGGGTTTTAAAAAAAAACAGCACTGGGCCCTACCTTCCTAGTGAAAAAATGCGGGCCTATCTTTTCCCCAAGGGCATCTTCGGATGCAGTAATCCCTCAACCACATTCAGAGATCCCCTGCGTCCAGATTCAGGAAGAATCTGATGTATCAGACGCAATGAAGGACATCCAGCTGACGACAGGATGTCAGAAGTGTCAGAAGGCACTGAACAAAGTCTTCTTGCCGAAGATCAGGAGGAGGAGTCAACGGTGGCTCCTGAGACTGACGACGAAGGGACCGAGGTAGTTTCGGTTTCATCGGCTCCTGCCGCAGAGCCTGTTCCTTCGACTTCATCTGCTCCCCCATCGGCTGATATGGATCAGACCTTATCGTCCATACTAACTTTGGTCCAGGAGATACGGAAGCAGACCACTGAAAATGAAGCTGCGTTAAGGTTGGAAATGCACCAACTCGCAGCATCCCGTGCAGCTCGGAAGAAGCTGAACGTCTAGGATCTTCCCCCTTTCTTGGCCGTCAACCCGTGGAGACATGCTGAGCACATGGCAATATCGGCGGGGAAGATTTTCATCTCCGACAAGCTGGACACAGTTCCTGTCAAAGATGTGGAATTCTGGCCCAGTCTAGGGGCCTACCCAGAATGCTTCGTCCGTCTGAGCACGGAACCACCCTCTAAAGAGGAGACAGAGCCGAAAGAGGTCAGTCTTTGACATCCCCAAAGCTCAGGCCTTGTTATCTAGCACGCTGAAGGAGAGGGCCTTCACTAATTCCAATGTGTTGGCTCTGAGTAAGAAGTATCCTTCCTTCATTGCTTCTTCATGTCCCACACTCAAGGAGTGTAGGCCGTTCTCCCTCGCCCTACCATTGGACGAAAAAGATTGGAAGGATGTTCATCATGCCTTCTCAGTCGGGAAGTTGGAGGCTGACATTGCCGGACGTCAGTTTGGCGAAGACCTCCCTAAGTTGTCAGACTTGAACCAGCGCCGGAACAGGAAACTATATAGACTTGCCGCCTCGATGGCTCTTCAAACCATGATAGAGACAATGGCAAGCAACTCCCAATCCCCAGACATGTTCATAGTCATTGCCAAAGCACACCTGGCAACCGTGACCAAGGACATGTATAACTTTATCAAGGCCAGAAGGGCTTGTAGAGAGTTCGTGTTCGCCTCGGCTGCGGTGAGGCACAAACCAAGGAAGCTGATATCATCCAGCATCTGGGGTAAGGACCTCTAACCAAGTGTGTTTAAGGAGGTCGTCGACAAAGCTGCCACGGAGAATAGGAACCTTCTCCAAAAGTGGGGCTTGTTGATGAAAAGGAAGTCTTCCCAGGATGAGGGTCCCCAACCCAAGAGGAAGATGAAGACCCCAAGGGCGCCCTCTCGCCCCCCCTAGACAACAGCAACACCTTCCAGCGGCCACGGTGCCCCAGGCGGTGGCACAACCACCCACCACGTACCAATTGGTACCCCAGTTGCTAGTCTACCCCGGCCTTCGAAAGGCAATCTACTACCTTTCAGCCGAAATCTAGAGGCTCGTTTAGAGGCTCCTCTAGACGCCCCTCAAGAGGCAAAGAACAAAGGTGGACGTGGCCAAGGAGGCAGGTCCTCCGGTCAGCACTCAAAGTGAGCACTCAAAGTGAGATGCTTCCGGTAGGAGGGAGACTTCTTTCAGGGATCGTTGGACCTTCGATCCCTGGGCCCACAGCCTGATAAAGAACGAACTAGGTTAGAGCTGGAAGGCAGCTCCACCATCTTTCCCTCAATTCTTCAATGATTGCATTTAGGTGTCGGTGTAAGATTTCATTTTTAATTTTACATTAATATTCACATGTAAAATAGCAAATGAGTGCATTACCCATATGAGAATCTTGTAGGATTGGTAAAACTTAGTGCAACAAACCACATCTGGTTTATACACTTGAGTATATAGTTAAAGCATTTTTGGTAATCTTGGCTTTAACTTTTCTGGGGGGACAGTTGGAGAGTTTTTTTTTCTCGAGAGGACCAGCAACTTTGGATCTGGTCGTGACAAATTAGGTATTAAGGATGAAGTACCACTGGGACCAGCCATTCATGCAAGAACATTTTTAGCTTAATACGTAAATCAGCATCAGAACTGCCTCCACGTGGTTGATCTTAAAGAAAATCCAATCTGTGTTTATTACAAAATTCTAAATAGAACCCATTTGTAATTTTCTAGAAAAATATTTGTTTCAAATTTAATGGTTAATATATGATAGTTTAATTGCCAGCGAAAATGAAATTCGCTAAAAGAAATGGAAGTGTGCTGGCTAGCTTGTTCTTCCTCTCTATATGTTTAATGGGGGCTGCGGCATAATTTACGTATCGGTCAATTTAAATGTGAAGTTTGTTTTTTACTCCCGAAGTCCATTGTTTACATTTGAGAGACGGAAGGTGACTTCCTGCGCATGCGTTTTTTTCCATGGATTGCGGAGCTTTCTGTGCATTTACAATGATGTATGTCTGGTGGATTTTTTAAACAAATTAACAGCTTCTCCAAGTTTCTGGATGTTCTTTTACAACACCTATATGCTGAACATATCAGTGTAAGTTATGCAAAGCATTTACTCAATCGGCAACTTAATTTTGCTCGCGCGGTTAAGATGCCACCAAAAGATTATAATCCACTACCCCTTACTACCACAGGGGGACCAGTGGTAGCACCTGGCCCATCAGGTGCATCTCCCTTAGTGGTAGTAGCCCAGCCATCTGCGTCAAGTGCTCAGTCTATAAAAGCCAGAGCACAAACCTCCAAAGAGGTCAATATGGTTTCCAACACACCAAAAGTAATGTCACCGATAGGAGCATCTTCCCTAGAGGTAGTAGCCCAGCCTTCTGGGTTAAGTGCTCGAACTAAAGAAGTTATAGCACAATCCTCCAAGGAAGCCAATGTGGCTTCCACCACCTCAAATGTATTGTCTCAGGCAGAATCTCTACCTGATTTGATGGAGATTGGAAAACAAGATCTTCCAAAGAGGAAAAAGTCCCCATCATCCTCACCTTCATCTAAATCAGGTAAGTGCCCTACTGCTCATGATCCTAAGGTTGACTTGTATAAAGATACTAGAAAGAAAGAAAAGAAGAGTGGTGGCCTAGTGAAGCCTTCCATCTCCAAGCCTTACATGGCTTCCTCTGAAAAGTCCCAAAAGAAAAATGAGACAAAGAAAAATAAAAGATAATGTCTATCATGCAGTGGAATTGCAGAGGTCTTAAGTATTAGCATTGAGCAAATAAAAACTTTTAACCAGGGACTCGGACACTAAGGTAATTTGTCTACAGGAAACCAAGATCAGTGACAAATCATTTAATCCTGGACTCTATTATCATTTTTGTAGATCCCCTCCTTTGCAAGCTGCAAGAGCTCAATGTGGTACAGGTTTTATTATTCACAAATCTGTAAAATTTGAAACAATCCCACTCAATACACCACTACAGGCATGTGCAGTTAGAACTCATATCGGAAAAAAAAATTACTTTATGCTCGCTATATATTGAACCATCTTTAGAACTTTTCCTCTTAGAGCATGCTGGTAATCCAAGAAGGCTTAGACTTTGACCTCCAAGACCTGATCAATCAGCTTCCTGCCCCTTTTATTTTAATGGGTGATTTTAATGCAAAGCATACTTCATGGGGTGGAAATGTGTGCGATAGATGGGGTAATCTTGTTGAAGAATTAATCGACAACAATGATGTAATACTAATGAATGATGGTTCTCCAACTAGGTATGATGTATTCCACAACTCTACATCAGCCATTGATTTGTCAGTCTGTTCCTCATCCATTTGATTGGACTACCTTTGGTCAGTAAATGAACACCTACATGGTAGTGACCATTGGCCAATAATGTTAAATTATGTCCATAATCTTCCTTCTCAGTGTCCACCAAAATGGAAGATAGACTAGGCAGACTGGGCAGCTTATGGAAACTGTTCACACATCGATAGAGAGTATGATGAATTTACATCTCCAGTGCATGCCTATCAACACCTTGAAAATATTATTGATGATAATGCTTGCAAGTTTATACCTAAAACATGCGGTTTACCTCCTCGCTCTGTAGTTCCTTGGTGGAGTAAAGAATGTGCCAACGCAAGAAAAGTGACCCGAACTTGCTTCAGAAGATACTTGAGAACAAACTATGTATCAGATAGAATAGCGTACCTCAGAGCCTGTGCCAAACAAAAAAGAACTTTAAAAAAAGCAAAGAGCATCTTGGAAGAAATATATATCTAATATTAATACCAAAACTCCTTCAAAGGAAATATGGGACAAGATTAGAAAACTTCCAGGCAAATTCGTCCCTAAGCCTCTACCAATATTAAGGGAAAATAATAAATATATATCTGACCCCAAAGGTGTAGCAGAGGTTCTTGCTAAGCACTTTGCCCATGTATCAAGTGCTGACAACTATTCCCCAGCATTTCAACAAATTAGAGCATCAACATCTGTTGTTCCTCCTGCTTCTTCAAATGCTGAAGCTTTTAACCTGCCTTTTAGTATGGAGATGCAAAATGCTATCTCTAGCTCTTCTTTAACTGCCCCAGGTGAGGATGGCATCCGGTATGAAATGATATCACATCTTCCAGTGGATACCAAGGAATTTTTATTAGAAACCTTTAATGGTCTAAGGGCTTCCCATACATCTCCTGCTTCCTGGCATACTTCAATTGTAATTCCAGGCCACAAGTCTGGTAAAGACCCAGAACTGCCATCTAGTTATAGGCCCATATCCTTGACCAGTTGCATATGCAAACTGAGAGAATGATCAACAACAGACTAGTGTGGTATCTAGAATCAAAAAATCTTTTATCTAACAGACAGTTTGGTTTTAGGAAGAACCGAAGTACTCTAGACCCTTTGCTGATGTTATCAAGAGAAATTTTAAATGCCTTTTCTAACCAAAACCAGGTGGTGGTTGTCTTTTTTGACCTCGAAAAGGCATATGACACCACCTGGAGGGGTGGTATTTTAAAGCAATTGGCCTCTTGGGGTATGGGAGGACATATGTTCTCTTTTATTGAAGAATCTTTATCAAACCGCTCAAAGTGAGAATAGGGTCAGAACTATCTTCATCCTACATGCAAGATGATGTCCCCCAAGGCAGCGTATTGAGTGTGACCTTGTTTGCTGTTGCTATTAAGTCTCATTAGTCACATACCTCCTGGCATATAAGGTTCACTATTTGTCGATGACATTGCAATTTATTGTAGTGGATCATCTGCACTACAAGCATGCCAAAATCTTCAAATTGCAATAAATGCTGCTTCCGCTTGGGCAAATTCTCGTGGATTCATGTTTTCTCCTCAGAAGACCAAAGCCATTCGCTTTACTCGTACTCGTAAAAGGGAAGAGATCCCCACCCTTTTCTTAAATGATTGCATTTTGCCAAATGAGGATAGTGTCAAGTTTCTTGGAGTCATTTTCGACAAGAAAATGACATTTGTTCCCCATATAAATGACCTATCTATCAGGGTTAAGAAGTCGCTGAACATTCTGAAAGTGGTATCTCATTTTGATTGGGGTGCTGATAGAACTACTATGCTTAGAATTTATACATCTTCGCGTCTGAGCAAGTTAGACTATGCATGCCAAATATATGGGTCAGCTACAAAGACTTTACTTGGAAAACTTGATATTGTTCACAATGCTGGGCTTCGCATCTGCACAGGTGCTTACAGAACATCTCCCATTGACAGTCTCTCTGTTGATTCTGGCATACCTCCCCTTTCCATTCGCAGAGAGGAGTTGAGTTTGAGGTTTTTAGCTAGGTCCCTTGCTGTGAGAAACTATCCCAACTGTAAATATGTTAGGGTGCCTTTAGATCGGGCTCCTAACAGATCTAGAGTGCCTGAGCCTTTGGAAGTACAGCTGAAAAATGATGCTAGAGAAGTAGGCTTGTTAACTGCACAGATAGCAGAGGTAGGATATCCCAAGTCGTCTCCTTGGTGTAATCCACCTGTTAAAGTAAGTTTTACGGCAGGAGGGAAAAATACCTTACCTAGTAGGGTAATGAAAAGTGAGTTTTTAAATCATGCTGCTCAACATCATGGGAAACATGTTTTTACAGATGGCTCCAAATCGGCTGCAGGAGTTGGAAGTACAGCTGTGGTGGGGGATATTGTTATTAGAAGGAAACTCCCATCCTCTTGTTCAATATTTACTGCTGAGCTGTATGCATTAATTCTCGCAGTCCAACATATTTTTAAAAATGGCAACCAAAATAGTTTTTATACAATTTTTACGGATTCCAATAGTTTTACTCTCATTAAAACAAATTATACCAGGCCATCATCTAGTACAAGAGGTGCAGGACTGGTTAGTACTTCTGCAGTCTAGGAAGAGTATCAGTGTTCACTTCTGTTGGGTCCCTGCCCATGTTGGGGTGGATGGAAATGAACAAGTAGATAAGGCAGCAAAGGAAGCTTCAGGGCTAAGTCATCCATCCCCCTTGAGTATTCCTTACAAAGATCTTAAAAGTGATATTCATCTTTACTGTGAAAATAAGTGGCAGGCTTGATGGTCTGAACTGACCACCAATACAAAATTGAAACAAATCCACCCATTGGTGGATAAATGGTCATCTTGTAATTCTACAAGTAGGAGGGATACCATTATTTTAACTAGGCTGCGTATTGGCCATACACATGCAACGCACAATTATTCAATGAAGAGTGGGGAAGGGAGACAGGCCCCTCTTTGTAATACCTGTTAAGTGACAATGGATGTTAAACATATTTTAGTCGATTGTCCTGTTTTTAATCTTCAGAGGACGACACATTTACTCCAGGACAAACCTTCAAGAGAGATACTGGGGGAAAACTGTAATACCCTGAACTTGAGAATTTATACAAAGTATTGGGTTATATTACGAGCTATAATTGATTTTATTAATTTATTTATTTATTTTACCCTTTTAATTCCTATTTATTTCACTTCTAGATTTTATTGTATGAAAGTGTTGCGATTTGTATTAAAGGTTAAAATGATACTAAATGGTGTGAGTATACAGATATGATTGAATGATTTTAGTTATATAGCGCTGAATGGCCTTTGATGCCCCAGTGCTTGGCTAATGCCTAAATCCTATATTCAATTCAATTCCATTTTACAACACCTATCCCCACCCCTTTTTCTCTTCAGTTTCATCATGGCTTCCATATGTCAAGGTTGTTCTGAGGGAGTGGGAGGTACATTCCCCCTTTTTCAGAGAAAATAAACAGGCATATGAGTTCCTACAGAGCCATTGAGTCATCCCCTCAGACGTTCAATGCCCTTCCTGCCAACAGCCGTGTCTTTAGATCTCGAGTTAATCAATGGGCTTGTAGTCGATCAGTCAAGGTTGCTAAGAAGGGAAAGTTGTGCCTGCGGTTTTTCCGTAACTGCATTTAAGGGCTCTTTCTTGGAAAACTCACGTTAAGCATGGGAAATACTTTTGTTCGTGGGTCATTTCCTTGGAAGGGTCTTTTTGTACGGTGATGTCACCTATATCCTTGGCTGGACATTACAAACTTAGGTTAACTGGAGGTCTTATTATTCGGAAGTTGCAGAAAATTACTGCCAGAACTTGCAGGCTATTGGTGGGTCTGGTATTGTCGTCGAAGTGGATGAATGCAAGGTTGGGAGGTCGAAATATAAGAGATAGGCCTTTGTCTGGTGTGTGGGTGTTCGGTGGCATGGAGCGGGAGAACAAAAAAGTTTGTGGTCCCTTTGGTGGACTAACCAAGAAATGCCGAGACCCCTGTGCCCTTGATACAACATTATATAAAGGTGGGGAGCGCAATCACAGTATTCATGGAAAGGATACAAAGATCTCGCCACTCCGGGATATTTGCCCCTCACTGTGAATTGTTCACAAAATTTTATGGATCCCAAGACAGGTGCACATACTTGAAACAAGGAAAGGCTGTGGCGGGAATTCAAAAAGAATATTTTATTCAATATTTATCTCGTGTCTTTATCCAATAGGTAAAAATTATTATAATACGTATTTTAATGTTCATTTTCAATTTTTTCAATAATTAACAAACTAAAGTGTGCTTATTTTTCCAGCACAAGATGTTCGAGCACTTGAATAATTTCCTGCTTCAAGCCGCCAAACTGTACCCCCACCCATCTAAGTCTACGTCTACGACAGGGTCAGTGACAGTTCTTCCTTTGTCAACGGAAGACCCTTAGCCTTCGACCTCCCAACCTTAAGGTAAGGATTTATTTGTGAATTGTGATTTAGTTTTAGTTTGTGGCCTGGGAAAGGGGTCTGGGAGCTTGCCCCCTGCCAGGGGATGTGACCTGGGAGGGGGTCGGGGCTTGTCCCCTGGCAGGGGATGTGACCTGGGAGGGGCTCGGGGCTTGTCCCCGGCTAGGGGTTGTGACCTGGGAAGGGGATCCGGGGGCTTGTCCCCGGCTAGGGGTTGTGATCTGGGAAGGGGGTTCGAGGGCTTGCTCCTGGTTAGGGGTTGTGACCTGGGAAGGTTTGAGACCTAGGAAGGGGGTCTGGGGGCTTGCCCCCAGCTTAGGGGCTGTGACCTAGAAAGGGAGTCAGGAGGCTTGCCCCTGGATAGAGCTGTGACCTGGGAAGGGGGTCTGGGTGGTTGCCCTGGCTATGGGTTGTGACCTTGGAACTACTAGGTTAGGTGGGTTTGTTAGGTTCTGTACCCTTTTACACATCTCAAATGTATTAAATAATCATGGTTGGCCTGTGTTAATCATGGTTGGCCCATGTTCAGCCACTTACATGGTCCATATATTTTTCCAACTGGTTTATCTTGTTCTTATTTTGCATTTCTGACAATTATTGCTGTAAATCACTCCTTTATGACATTAACCCACCCTTAAAACCCGGTTTCCCACTGGGGTCCCCCATAATTGGCTTTATATAAGGGGGGCCAAAAACTCATGAACGGGTGGTTTGCCCCAATAATAAAGGTCAGAAATGCATAGAGCACAAGATAATGAGTAGGGAAAATATATGGTTCATTTATTTGGCTAGAATAAGTATCATATTTACCAATTTAATGTCATAAATGTACAAATTTTCTTTAACTTTGGTAGCCCTGAAGTGTAACGTTGAAAATGATTTTGAGCGAAGCGAAAAATCTATTTTTGGGCTCAAGCCATGTCCTGATGGAAGGTTCCTTTAGTAGCTTCCTAAGGGTATATATGACTACAGTGATATTCCAAGAGGATTAAACTAAAGGTTTCACAGAATTCTAACTTCTGGCGCGAGTACCCTTAAGGTTTACTCTCGAATATCGCATAAATCAGGGGACGTATTCTTGATACGCCACATGGCAATCTGCACCCCGAATAGCCTTTACGCTTCGAGGGGGATACGTGGCAGAATTAGAAGGGGAGCCGCATCAAGGTTACCCTAGTTCCCGTATTATTGAGTATCACAACCGCGCCAATTCCCATATGGCGGTCATTCCTTGTAGCGTTGAGCATGGTGCTACAGATACAGTAGTTTGGGAGGGAAACTGTGAAGATCTTTTCTTTAGAAAAGGGTGGGTCCATCAAGACGTCATGGCCATCTCGCCCAAAAATAGACTTTTCGCTTCGCTCAAAATCCGTTTTTTGGGCTCAAGCCATGACGTCCTGATGGAAGCATAGCAGAGAATTAATGTATCTGTGGATTTTCATCAGTGCCTTAACCTTGGGACAATATGTCTACGGCCAAAAGGGCCAATTGAGACAAATGACATTACTGTATAGTTGTCCGTCATTATCACTAAGCATAACAATGTTAGTGCTTCCTACCCCATGCAGGGAAGTGTCATTTTAGACTGTAGAAAAGGGGCCTCAAGGTAGCATATATTGTATGAACAAACATAAGTATACACTGAGAATACAAACGGTCTCAAGGTTTGTATATATTGCCGAACCAATATCGTGTCCCTATCCAATGTTTGTAAGCATACAATATGAGAAATACTTAAGTGAGTAAGTCAAGGAACTCTGGCATCTTAAACTTGCAATTGTCGGGCGAATTAGGACGCAACTGCATTTTAAGACATTTATTTCTAATAAGGAAATTATAAAAGACATACAGAAATTAATGTTCCCTTTTTTGAAAGGGGAAGAAATGATGAGTGCCACTCTGACTGAAGAAAAGCTCTTTTATTAAGAATTATCTTTATAATTTCTGTACATAATATAGTCTATCAACAATGTGTACTATGTACACACGACACTAGTGTTATCTGTATAATTTCACACCTGAGATTCTGAACAGATTTGGTGTTACCTTGGCAACACTTATTCAAAGGGGGTCACACGAAAAATGCTGCCCCTTTCTCCTTTTAATTGATAGTCCCAATCAATTGACTATTCATCGCAGACTAGATGACAGGGTCTAAAATACCACCTGCCGCCACCACATAATGCTTCAATTCAGACTTGCTTAGGATAGTGTCTGTAAGACACTCTGGACGACCTCCGTCCAATAAATGAGCAAAGAGGCCAGAGTCCACATACTGAAAAGTTCAGTGATGAAGCAATTTTTCTTGGGTCACTACCTGCAGGAGTACTGTCAGGATCTGCTGCGAATAAGGTATGTGAGCTTCACCCTAAGTTGTTAGGGATAGTTTGATCCAGAGGTTTCTCCTGTTAAGAGGTGTTTTCTCCTGAAATCTGAAGTTCTATGAAGATAGACCTTAGACACACTAGCAGACAGAGAGACATCTTCCTTCAGTGGGCAGATTCTCCAGGAACCCCACCTCTTAGTGGGTAGCTCGTCCTTAGTGAGAAAGATTGGATCAGGAAATAAATTCAGTTCTCCCACTTCTGTGAACTGAATATGGCCCTCCAGATAGGGCCACTATTTCACTAACTCTAGCCCTGGAGGCTATAGTGAACAGAAAATAACCTTTTAGGTTAGATCCTTGAGTTAACAATCTTCATTGTTCAAAGGTGAGGCATAATGTAGGACCTTGTCCAAAAACCATGAGATGGGCTTTGGTGGTGCTACAGGCCTAAGCCTGCACATGTCTTCGGAATCTTATTAAAGATTTAATTCGTCAGATCCAGTTAAAGGGCATATAGAAGGTCTAGTCAAGGCTGACTTCGTAGATATTGGTCCATGAATCCAAAGATCCAAGCAAGCGACCTCTCGCAAAGCTGGCCATACTCTTAGTGCTTACTCAAGGGTTCACATGGGGACAGGACCAAGGAACCAATCTTCTCACAGTATCCAAGGATGCGCTACCTCCTCTCTCAAAGGCCATCGTGCTGTTGGCCGCCAGACCTTGATTATAAAGGTGGACAGAGAAGGACAGGCAGAAGATCATGAGATTCCTTCGGGTCCTTTTGCTTTTACAAAGCAACGTACTTTTCCCAAGAAGACACTTATTGTCTTCTAGTTTACTAGACTTGTATTCTTCTAGGAATTCTATATTGCCTTCTGAGATCCCAAGTCTTTTCCTAACCGTTAGGGCAAGAAATTCATAAGATGAAGGGATCCGGTGCTCTGTGATAAATCGAAGGCAGAAAACTTCTGAACCTCCTGGACAATCCTAGGTGCAGAACTAGGACTAGCCTCAGCCTCAGTTCCTTTATTACAGGGAACGGGGTGCTCTTGGGCTACTTGGGAGCCAACAGAGCCCCTCTTCCCTGGAAGGGTCTCGGCATGTTGAGGGCCTTCCGCAGGAGATTCGATGGGCTGAACAGGAATTCCTAAGTCCATCCCTTCTACTCTAGAGACATGATGTCTGTTATCTCCGCTAGAGGATCCTCGTATGGGGCTATATATCGGGTAGTATCTTGAAGACGCTCGTGATGAAGAGATCGATCTGCAGCTCGGGGACTTGTTCCCATCTGGGAGAGAATAGGTCTGCATCCGCGGACCATTCCAACTCTCTATCGGCTTGAGCCCGAGAAGAGCATCCGCTGTCACCTTGCGGATCATTTATACATGAGCTGCTGATATCCCCACCTCTTCCCCTCGAACTAGAGTGGAGAAAGGAGGGATAAGGGACAGGATGTCACACTTTGAGGCAGCTGTAATATCGGTAAGTATGGTTCCGGAGAGATTTTAGAAACCTCACACAATTAAGTTAGTTGTTACGAACTGTATCCCTAGACTCTATTAACTTTGGATTTTCGAGACCTTCGGACAATAAGGTCCGGCCTACTTACAGGCCGGAGGGTCTCGGAAGGTGTTGGGGATTCGAAGAAATTGCGGGGCATGAAACCTGCATGTATTATGTCCGTGAAAATACTCGCTCTTAATCCTGCAGAAGACTGCGACACATCATCTGGTGTTCCTCCTGTAAGGAAAGGAGAACAGAAATGAGTATTCAATTATCACTGAAAAACAATATGCACAAGTCATCTTTTGACGAAATATCTTAGGACAGGAAGCTATAAAGGGATAGTGGGAGACACATACCTGTGTATCCCTTGGAAGCAAATGCTGTTACCTCCCCTCAGTATTGATTATAAGGAGATTCCTCCAACAGGGGAATTCAAACTAAAAGGGGTTCTAACACCTAGGTGTAGAGAAGTGTACAAGGCAGTGTCACTTTCTATACTTAACAATGTGAGGTAAGGAGGACTGATTTCTTAATAAAGTATCAAAGGAATACCATTCTTTCGATATCGGAGCGGTACCAGCAGAAGCTCGCACAAGGGTACCCAAGATATGTAGAAATAACTACTGTATAATCATACTATAGTTTTCTGTTTGTAGTATATACTATACTGCAAATTACTGGCTACTGTATAATTATATATAATGTAGTTCAGCCAGTGTGCTGCCTGTGTGGCAAGCATCTGACGGCACGGTCCATCTGGCGGCCAACAGGACTAGGAAAATAAGACATTTATTTGTGTATCCCACGTATCCCACCCAATCTATTTGCTGTGGCCTCCCCAACAATATTAAATCGGGGAGTTTCCTGGTGAGGGAGACTCAGGGATAAGGGTTCTCCCCTTTGAGGGTTAGAGGTGTCACACCACCAACCCTTTACGAAATATAATATTGTAGGGTAAATGAAAACAGATGTCAAATCAGAACATTGAAGAAATTTTATTCTATCAATATAGGATTGGGCTCAGCAAATACTTGGGCAGGGATACCCAAGATATATTGGAAATAACTACTAGTCTAATATATACATTAGCTTTCCATCTGCCTTATATGCTATACTGCAAATATACTGACTACCTGTATAGACATATACTGTAGTTCAGCCGGCATGTTGCCGGATTAGCTAGTTCTTGCCGGAACATCTAGCATGCTAGCTAAGAGAGAGAGAAAGCATGGATTGAAGGCTACCTATTACTGTATGTGTACAGTAATTAAGGATGTAAAAGTAATTCTACTGCCTTTTCCGGAAAGAAGGTTCAAATGGAAGGGGAGAACGTAACATTCAGGCTTCCATCCAGCCACAGTACTATTGCCAGCTTACCACGGCAGGCCAGCCTCCGGCAGCACTAGTACAGTCGGCATGCTGCCGACTGAGTCAGTACCTATCTGTGCCAGTCTGGCCGGTCTACTGCCAACCAGAGCAATACCCCAACAACAGAACTTGTGGCCAGCAGTCCAAGGGAGAACTGAAGAACCTTGGTGACAGAAGGGACTTCCCACCCACAGCCGTCATGGCCGCCGGAAGCCGCCAGTCGCCAACAGCCGGACAACAGCTGAGGAGAGGGAGTCTGGCCGGCTCCGGCAACCCACCGGCAACGATAAGGTTGCAGGACGCCGGCTCAGGAAAGACAATGGCTCGGCCATCATAAAAGAACAGGGGGGGAGGGATAGGGTCCTATACGAGGTATGGAAGGAGCTGGCAATGTTGCCGTACCTACACACCTTGAAGAAACTGTTTCAGTATCGGCACAATCCTAAGTGGCAGGAGAATCTTCTATTCTCCAGCTTAGGACCTGCTAATACAGTTAAGGGGACGCCAGCCATGCCGTTTCCTCTCAACAAGGGAGAAACAGTTCCAGTGCTGCGCCATCCTAGGCCACAGGAGTAAACTACTCTAAAGCCAAGTCTCCTTGTTGATGCTGAAGAGTTACCTCTAGACCTTTATCGAAATGTCTTCCATTATTCGGTATTGGTTTAGATTGCAAAGACTCCCTAACTCTCTAGCCTTTCAGACTGCAAGCCTTGTAAGACACGCATCATACTTTGAGTTGCTCCCAAAATCTCCTCAACCTTATGGCTTTCGGGTGAAACGATTATTAAACAGTCTGGATATAATTAGAAGTAAGGTACTTCCATTCAAGGTATCAACGCCTCCATGGAAGTTACCAGAGATATGTTTGTAAATATTTTATTGGAGATCAGAAGAATATGTCAGACCTAGAAGCCAGGTCTTTTTTTTAATGAACATGTTAAAGAACATAGAGGATCAACTTATATCTATACTGATGGCTCCAAATCTGATGCTGGCGTTGGATTTGGAGTACTGTACATAGTAATGGTTTTAATTGTAGAGGTGCACTTCCTCTGACCGCTTCCATATTTACTGCCGAACTGTATGGCATATTAACCGCTATTGAGAAAATAGCGTTTGAGAAGGAGGGTAATTTTACAATTTTTAGTGATGCAAGGAGTGTCCTTCAAGCTATAGAAGTTTTTAATTCTAATAACCCTAGTTTTAAAGATTTTAGAATGGCTTTTTATTATTGGACGGAGAGGTATAACAGTTCAATCTTGTTGGGTTCCAGCACATGTAGGTGTGTGTGGGAATGAGAAGGCAGATTCACTGGCTAAGAAGGCTGCATTCGAGTTGCTGCCAAGAAGGTATCCCATTCCCTGTAATGATTTCTTACCTGACATTAAGAAATTGGTTTGCAATAAATGGCAACAGCAATGGGATAGCCTAGATGGGAATAAAATGCGAGAGGTAACAAATGTCATATCTCCTTGGAGGTATGTGATGATGCCCCGAAAATGGGAGAAGTCTCTTTGTTGTCTCCGTATTGGTCACACTCGGTTGACACACGAGTTTCTGCTGAAGGGCCAACACCAACCGTATTGTGACGACTGTTTAGTACCTCTAACAGTGAGGCATTTGTTGACCGAATGCCCCAATTATAACAACTTAAGGAATAGATATTTGTTTGAGGCTCGAGGTGAGGGTGGCAGGTTCATCCTTGCCAAGATTCTTGGAAAAGATGTGTCCTATGCAAGTGGCATTTTTAGATTTATTTCAGAAGCAGGTCTTCTGAAAACTATTCAACTTTTATGACATTCAACTTTTATGATTTTAATTGAATACTCTTATTTTTTATTTTATTTTTTATTTTTTGTATACATAAATGTTACCGGCGTCAATGACCTTAGATGTCAGGATGCCTGAAAACTTTAAATCAATCAATCAATCAATCAGCGAGCATAGGACTAGTCTACAGGGAGGAGGTGGCAGCATCATGCAACCACTTCAGGTGTAGCCTAGGGAGGGCTAGCCTCCTATGCCAGCAGCTCAGCCAGCAGAGGAATGCAATTCAACCCCGCCGGCCGACTGCTGACACAAGACTAAATACTGTGAGGTTCTGATCGGATCCCCAAACTTGCCATCTGCTGTTAAGGGATGAAACTGAAAACCCTAGGCTAGTCATACCTGAATTAGAAATTCAAGGCCGATGCAATAGGGTTGTAGCCTAAGGCTACTCTCAGAGGGAAGAGAGATTACCCTTAAATCTCTATTCGAGACGAGTAACGGCTATAACAATTCCAGGAGATATCAATCTCTGATGAATGATAACGAATACACAAGGGTAATAGGGGAAATGACAAAAGTATGTTGTCTAGGCTAGGTTACCTAGGCAAGGCGAGATCTCGGTTACCTAAATCACCGAAACTCTTGACATGTACCATCGACACAGAAAAAGGAAAATTATGCATATAAATATCTTTACAAGTATAAAATGCCTAAATAGCTTTCACAATAATTTATTAATGCAATTTAAACAGAGAATGTCGTTCTGGTAACTAAATAACACACGCCCAATGAACGACAGCGCCCATGGCGACACCGGTAACCAGCGTAGATCCAATTCACAATAAATTACAGTGAACCCTCGTTTATCGCGGTAGATAGGTTCCAGA
The DNA here is from genome assembly GCF_036898095.1 of Palaemon carinicauda. Taxonomy (NCBI): domain Eukaryota; kingdom Metazoa; phylum Arthropoda; class Malacostraca; order Decapoda; family Palaemonidae; genus Palaemon; species Palaemon carinicauda. The sequence continues at coordinate 38,322,323 of NC_090742.1, forward strand.
CGCGGCCGCGATAGGTGAAAATCCGCGAAGTAGTGACATCATATTTACCTATTTATTTAACATGTATATTCGGACTTTTAAAACCTTCCCTTGTACGTAGTACTGTTAACAAACCACCCTTTAATGTACAGAACACTTAATGCATGTACTACAGCACCCTAAACTAAAACAGGCACAAATATTAAAGGCGATTTTATATCATGCGTTTCCTAAACACCTAAAAAGCACGATAAAAAATGGCAACCAATGTTTTGTTTACGTTCATCTCTGATCATAATGAAGAAACAAACTCATTTAGTGTACACATATATGTATAGGTTAGTTTTTGCATCGATTATATTGATTATACAGTACTGTATGTTGATTTTTTTATTACCAATGTTTTAGTTTACGTATTTTTCTTAGGACTTCCAAATGAAATTTTTTTCTTTATGACGCCGCCTGAAACGACGGCGTCATAAAGTACTGTACGCTCAGTAAACAACCACGCTCAGAACAAACAAGGCATTTAACGCGCATGATGATAGTGATAAATAATGATACAGTACAGTATTTACAGTAAAAGCATTTACAAAATGTTACCTTACAAATATAATTTACCGTATCTATATAAAATCATACAGTACTGTACAGTACATATTGTACGTAGCAAAGCAGGAAAACAATTTACGAGAGAGAGAGAGAGAGAGAGAGAGAGAGAGAGAGAGAGAGAGAGAGAGAGAGAGAGATTGTTTTATGTACGTACTGTAAATGTAAATTTTAAACAAAAAAAATCAATTTACGAGTGTGTGAGTGTGTTTTTTACGTACGTTCAGTAAATGTAAATTTTAAACGTAAAAAATCAATTTGAGAGAGAGAGAGAGAGAGAGAGAGAGAGAGAGAGAGAGAGAGAGAGAGAGAGAGAGAGAGAGAGAGGGGGGGGAGAGAGAGAGGGGGAGAGAGAGAGAGAGAGGGGGAGGGGGAGGGGGAGGGGGAGGGGGAGTTTTTTTTTTTACGTACGTAAATGTAAATTTTAAACAAAAAAAAATATGATAGGTTACAACATGTAGACTTTTAAAACCTTCCCTTTAACTTAATGCATACAGTACGTACAGTACTAAACTATAAAACAGGCACAAATACAGTTTTAGAATGTAAGAATATTAAAGTAAAAAATAAAGATTGTTATTGTACTCACCACAAAAGAAGTTGAAGAAAAACTTGAATGATGATGGCGATGAATTTGCTGCACAGTAGAAATGATGATGATGAAGCTGATGATTTGTTCTACTGTGCAGCCAGGTAGTATTTTACGTCTCTTCAGACGGAGGTGTCTTTTTCTGGGACACACCTTCAACTTCTTCCTGGGAAACTTCTTCAATTTCTTCCGAAGGCGTACTAGCAGGAGGAACAGCCTCTTTTTTGCGAGGCTGGAAGAACATTGTGATCGGAAGTTGTTGCCGCTGCTTCTTTTTTCGATCCAAGAGCATTTTGTAGGGAGTCCTGTCTTCATCGATCTTGTTGCAGAATTGCATCGAGCGAACCATATCCTCGTCCCACTCTTGCAACATTTCTTTCAACTCCTTCGCATGGTTGCAGGCCTTGGCAAGCCGTTCTAATGTTAAGCCCGTTTCTTCGACATTTTCTTGGGTCTCTTCCTGGGTTTCACTCTCTTCTTCGCTTGCCGATTTCGTCAGGTCTTCGAGGTCTACGTCAGTTAGGGGCTGGGAATGGCAGTCCAACAACTCGTCGACGTCTTCAGTCGTCATGTCGCCAAACCCGTCACCTCCAATTATGGCAGCCAACTGCACAGATTTGCGTATCGCAGAGTGTTGGATTTCCGACGGAGTAAATCCCTTGTCGTCGTAAACAATCTCGGGCCACAACTTCTTCCAGCTCGCATTCACGGTTGCAGGTTTCATCTCTTGAAGTGCCTTCTGAATATTCTGCAGGCACGTGGCTATGGTGTACTGCCGCCAGTACGCCTTCAAGTTAAAATCTTCATCCTCATCATCTTGGGCAGCATCCACACACGCAACGAGGTCCGCCAAGGTGTTCTTCGTGTAGAGGGCCTTGAACACCCTGATAACCCCCTGGTCCATCGGTTGAATTAATGACGTGGTTTTGGGTGGCAGGAACTCAACCTGAATGCCCTCATGCGACAGGTCAGTTGCGTGTCCACCAGCGTTATCCATAAGGAGAAGGATCTTGAATGGCAAGCCCTTCTCTACGAGATATTTGCTGACTTGCGGGATAAAACACTGATGGAACCAGTTGGAGGTCAGCATCTTCGTAATCCATGCTTTTTGATTATGCATCCAGTACACGGGAAGGAGATTCTTATTTTTATTTTTCAAAGCGCGAGGATTTTTCGACTTATAAATAAGCCCCGGCTTTAGCAAAAATCCAGCAGCATTGCCACACATCACGAGGGTAACGCGATCCTTGAATGCTTTAAAGCCAGAGGCTTTGGCTTCCTCTTTGAACAGGAAAGTTCGCGACAGCATTCTCTTCCAAAACAAGCCGGTCTCATCCATATTAAAGACTTGTTCTGGCTTGTATCCACCTTCGGCGATAATATTCTTGAACGTCTGGTTCACGTAAGTTTCAGCAGCGGCAGTGTCAGCGGAAGCAGCCTCCCCATGCAGGGAAACGCTTTTCAGGGCGAAGCGTTTCTGAAACTTCGCGAACCATCCTTTGCTGGCGGAAAAACGTTTCTGAGGCTGAGAATCAGTGGATGTCCCTGGTTGAGGATCATCTGCATCATCATCATCTTCAGCATGGTTGCCGTCGTCGTCTTTAGGTTCCTTTGCTGCAAAATTCTCATATAAGCTCAAAGCCTTTGTTTGGATGGTGTTCGTATCCAACGCTATGTTCTTCTTCCGGCAGTCGGCAATCCACACAGCTAAAGCACCTTCCATGCGTACGATCGTTTTATTACGCGTTGTAATGACTCGCTTCGCTGATCTGCTAAAGGTGATTGCAGCCGTCTTTCTAATGTTCGCCTCGTCCTTCTTGATATAGCGAACAGTAGATTCGTTGATGCCAAAATGGCGCCCAGCGGCCGCGTAACTTCTACCATCTTTTAACATATCGAGAAGCGTAACCTTCTCAGCTATCGTCATCATTCTTCGGTGGCGTTTAGGCTCACTACCAGCCTTAAGAGAAGCAGAACGCTTGGGAGCCATTACAGTAGGATTTGACAAAAAGTTCAACTTAAAAAAGTCGCACACAGCACAGATTCACAAACTTAAGAACGTCTACTCAGCGATACGCGGTAAGAGAAAGTGGACGATCCGGCCCCGCGAGAACCTAGATGCCGCGGGTAGGAGATGATGGCAAAACACCAATCATAGGCTAGATAACAAAACTTGAGTTCTGATTCGTCATCTATCAGCGCTTGAACCAATCACAACCCGTCTTACAGTATATGATGCGTAGGTTACCAACTCATAGAAGATGCCCCGCGCATACCGAACGTACGTAGATTAATAATACCGTAATAATAATAAATAATGATAATGATAATACAGTACAGTACTGTAATAATAATAATAATAATGATAATAATAATAACAATCATAATTTTATTAACAACAACAACAATAATAATAACAATATTCAATAGCTTTATGTATGCTACAGTGTTTTATTCTTTTGTAGGATGTGTGTGTGTGTCTCTCTCTCTCTCTCTCTCTCAATCGTACGCTTATTCGAAATGTGATTTTTGCAACAAAGAATATTATTGGATGCAGTACTGTACTACGTACGTATACATACAAAAGATTCATGGAAAAGAAGCACATCCATTACAATTGTAGTACTGTACGTACAGTAGTAGTCAACAGCAGCCTTACACCATTGTATTGTATGACTGCATCTGATTTGCGTTTCATGTTCGATTTAATTTTACTACGTACTGTATACAGTACTGAATTATCGTTTGATAATACAGTACAGTACAGTAATACAGTAATAATAATAATAATAATGATAATAATAATAATAACAATAATAATTTTATTAACAACAACAACAATAATAATAATAATACAGTACTGTAATAATAATACAGCTTTATTTACGCTATTTTACGCTTTTGTTGTACTGTAGGATGTGTGTGTCTCTCTCTCTCTCTCTCTATCTCTCTCTCTCGTACGCTTATTCGAGATGTGATTTTTGCAACAAAGAATATTATTGGATGCAGTACTACGTACGTATACATACAAAAGATTCATGGAAAAGAAGCACATCCATTACATTTGTAGTACAGTAGTAGTCAACAGCAGCCTTACACCATTCTAATATGGTATGACTGCATCTGATTTGCGTTTCATGTTCGATTTAATTTTACTACGTACTGTACTGTATACAGTACTGTATTATCGTATGATCACATTCTCTTTTCGTGTTTTATTTCTTTCTGTGCTGAATTATATATCATATGTAATGCAATGAACAATCAGTAAGAGCAGATATTACTAATTACAGTATTAATGGAATTACAGGTAACAAAATATCGTATTTGGTTGTCTTCAGATTTCGCGGTATTTTCGAATTTTCCGGAAAATCCGCGATATGTATATATATATATGGGTTATGGAAAAAACCCGCTAAGTGGTGAATCCGCGATTGTCGAACCGCGAAGTAGCGAGGGTTCACTGTACACTAATTTCATTGGGAGGCAGGAACTAAATATACATATTGTAAAGAATGAATACTCAACTTTCTAGAGGATGAAAGAAGCTATAGAATGCATAAAGATCCTTAGAAATTGATCGAAAATGTCGGATCAACAGGCAACACCACTGTAGCGAGGCGCTACAAATTAACGAATGACCGCCATATGGGAATTGGCCCGGTTGTGATACTCAATAGTAGTAGGGGAACTAGGGTAACCTTGATGCGGCTCCCCTTCTAATTCTGCCACGTATCCCCCTCGAAGCGTAAAGGCTATTCGGGGTGCAGATTGCATGTGGCGTCTCAAGAATACGTCCCCTGATTTATGCGATATCCTTGAGAGTAAACCTTAAGGGTATTCGTGCCAGAAGTTAGGTTTCTGTGAAACCTTTAGTTTAATTCTCTGGGAATATCACTGTAGTCATATATACCCTTAGGAAGCTACTAAAGGAACCTTCCATCAGGACGTCATGGCTTGAGCCCAAAAATATTCTTAACTGATTGGCTATAATTAATATTTTGTCACGATTAGTATATAGCGATCAAGTAAACTGCCAACTTTCCCGGATTTGGTAAGACTCGAACTGCACGTATTGTTTTTTAAGAATTCATATTGGCTATTTGGTTTACGAAATAGAGAGCTTTAGTTGCCACACGAGTTAGTGTAACCATTAAGAATTTGGTAATTTGTTGGAGTTTTGAAGTATACTAGGTTTCAAAAGTACTGACTGGCACGTTCAGGACTTGGTGAATGTAAGCTATAAACTTGTGGAAAGCAAGTCATAAAGGATTTAGGGTGAAGGGATCTAAAACTTTGGAAAACTTAATTGGACATCTGAATTATCAATTCGTAGATCATATTTCCCTTGAAATTTTTTTAAGATCTTGATTTGAATGAAGGCTGTACGGAAACTTGTTCTTAGCAAAGTAGAACGGGGGAAATCCATAGGAAAGTGTTCACTTAGTTTAAAAGTGAAATGTGGGTCTAGCAGGTGTTGAATATGTAGGGCCTCTGTTTTCCATTCAAATTTAATTAGGAGTGGGAAGCAGGGATAAATACCTAACTGTCGTGCCAGTTGGCTGTGAGTGGCAATATAAAAAAAACTGATCGACCAAGAGGTGTCGTCTCAAGTTCGATACTATTGGCATTTTAGTCAAAGCCGTGGCAACCTGTGCCAATGAGGTGATTGATAGTTGTTTAGTATTTTTCCTGACTACCGGTATTGGGGTGTTTACACCAATTTCCTAAGTTAAGAACTATTCCGGCTTGAGTAGCTTAGGATGATTAAGCTTTTGAGTATATAGTAGTTTCACTAGAGATCCCTTGATGTAATGCAGTTCTAATTGGATGAAGCAAGTTATTTAATGCATTTCTAATTAGATGAAGCAAGTCTAATGAATTTAATAAAACCTTAATTTAAAATAAAATCTAAGCCTAGTGTATTTCTGTACGTTTTTCAAATTAGAATTTTGACATCAGCACCGAAGCTGCTAACTTGAGCGGTCAAATAATGATTTTGAAGTTGTTCTGTTGAAATAAGTTTGCTCAAGATGGGCCTGCAACTTCTCCATCATGCCATCAGTTTGATTTCTAAACTTTAAATACAATAATTTTTAAAGATCTGACTCCAGAATGTACAGCTTGTATATAAGCAAACTGACATTGATCTAACGTATTTTGTAAGTTTTGATAATTGTATTATCTCTAAAATCTTAAATTAGCTTTATTTTAAAATTTAACTTCCAGCTTAGTTATTAAAGATATACTGCTTGGCTGCAGTTTTTGACTTGTAGATTTCAAACTTAAATTCACAAGGAAGTGGTTGTGCTTAATGAAAGCTCTGTATTTAAAACTGGAAAAATTACTTATTTATTGCAGCTTAAAGTGCATAAAACAATTTAATCCTACATTGAGCTTTATATACGAATTACTATACTGGCACAATTATCACTACTTGCCAAGCTACAACCCTAGTTGGAAAAGCAGGATGCTATAAGCCCAGGAGCCTCAATGGGGAAAATAGCCCAGTGATTAAAGGAAACAAGAATGAAATATTTTAAGAACAGTAACATTAAAATAAATTTCACTACACAAAATAGAACTTAAAACAAGAGGATGAGAAATGATAGAATAATTGCCAGTGTACCCTCGAGCAAGAGAACTTGCACCACAAGTGTGGGAGGCTATGGTACAGAGGCTGTGGCACTACCCAAGACTACGAGAATAGTGGTTTGATTTTGGAGTGTCCTTCTCTTAGAAGAGTTGCTTACCACAGCTAGTCTCTTCCCATACCAAGAGGAAAGTAGCCACTGAACCATTACAGTGCAGTAGTTAACCCATTGGGTGAAGAATTTTGGTATTGTTGTCAGGTGTGAAGACAGGAAAACTAAATGTCAGACTATTCAGTGTAGGGAAAGTGAATTGCAACCTGAGAGGAGGATCCATTGTAGTACTCTGGCCAATCAAAGGACCTCTCAACTCATTAGCGGTAGTATTTCAATGGGTGGCTGGTGCCACGCCAACCTATCTAAAATAATGAACGTAACTAAGTGTAATTCGGTTTTGAAGAGGCTTATACAATGTAGATGGAAATTTAGCTAATGATTGCCGAGCTAGGTCGAGAGTCGAACACAGGTAGAATGAACAAATAATGAAAATTTTATACAAATTTAGAATTGCCTGATGACTGAATTTATAACAGATTATATTCTTGAACGGTAAAGTTGGTATGTGCTATGATAGGATTATATCTTAAGCAAATAAAGCTTAACTGACCGGTTGAACTTTGGTACAGGTTTAAGATTAGTGGTGTAGTTAGTTGGATACTAGCAGTGTTGAAAGGTAGTCTTAGAATTGTTCTACTCATTTTCTGGTTAATTACAAAAACTGGTAGATTTCTTTTGTTACTGGCTTACAAAATCAAAGCCTTTCAAATTCTTGAGTGGTGGATGGTGGCCATTTGTATTACAAAAGCCTACCGCTGGTGTTTGTGACCATACTGTATTCTTAAAGTCTTGCATGATGTTTGACTAAGCTGTCAAGTTTAAATTGTTGAAAATTGACAATGTGTGGTATCAAAAGCAAATTTTAATAAATATTAGTGGAAAATCTTTGGAAATAATGGGTCTATCAATTGTGCAATGTCTTGATCTGTTCAATTGTGTTATGGATGTACAGTATTGTCTTAAAGATGGTAGTCAGTGGAAACACTAGTCTTGAGATGGGCCTAGTTGATTCAACCAATTCGAAAGTGAATGCCAGGCTAGTTAAATGGCAGTCAAACGTTAGTTCACTGCACCTGATGCCTCCTTGTGTAGATGTCTATCGAATTTTACGACTCTTTGCCATTTGTAGGCTGCAGATAGATTAGCTAACCTAGCATAGCTTAGAATTCTAAAACTTGATTTCCATAACTGGGGTTTTAGTAATTTTCGTATTTGCCATTGTGTTGGACATATAGAACTTTTAAGTTTCTGGATAAACCGGTTTAAAGGTCAATCTTGAAGGGCAGAGGCACAGGGCTATACAAAGTCGTAGAGACGACCGTACATACATATGATCAGCGCCCGAGGCGGCCCTCCAAGCTAGGATTTCTGGGTTAAGTGCTCGAACTGTTGAAGTTCTAGCACAATCCTCCAAGGAAGCCAATGTGGCTTCCACCACCTTAAATGTATTGTCTCAGGCAGAATCTCTACCTGATTTGATGGAGATTGGAAAACAGGATCTTCCAAAGAGGAAAAGGTCCCCCTCATCCTCACCTTCATCAAAGTCACGTAAGTGCCCTACTGCTCATGATCCTAAGGTTGACTCTTAAAAAGATCCTAGAAAGAAAGAAAAGAATGAGTGGTGGCCTAGTAAAGCCTTCCATCTCCAGGCCTTACATGGCTTCATCTGAAAAGTCCCAAAAGACAAATGAGACAAAGAAAAATAATAACAAAAGATAATGTCTATCATCCAGTGGAATTGCAGAGGTCTAAGTACTAGCATTGAGCAAATAAAAACTTTAACCAGAGACTCAGACACGAAGGTAATTTGCCTACAGGAAACCAAGATCAGTGACAAACCATTTAATCCTGGACTCAATTATAATTTTTGTAGATCCCCTCCTTTGCAAGCTGCAAGAGCTCAAGGTGGTACAGGTTTTATTATTCACAAATCTGTAAAATTTGAAACAATCCCACTCAATACACCACTACAGGCATGTGCAGTTAAACTCATATCGGAAAAAAAATTACTTTATGCTCGCTATATATATTGAACCATCCTTAGAACTTTTCCTCTTAAATCATGCTGGTAATCCAAGAAGGCTTAGAGTTTCTGACCTCCAAGACCTGATCAATCAGCTTCCTGCCCCTTTTATTTTAATGGGTGATTTTAATGCAAAGCATACTTTATGGGGTGGAAATGTGTGCGATAGATGGGGTAATCTTGTTGAAGAATTAATAAACAATGATGTAATACTAATGAATGATGGTTCTCCAACTAGGTATGATTTATTCCACAACTCTACATCAGCCATTGATTTGTCAATCTGTTAATCATCCATTCCATTGGACTACCTTTGGTCAGTAAATGAACACCTACATGGCAGTGACCATTGGCCAATAATGTTAAATTGTCCATAATCTTCCTTCTGTGTCCACCAAAATGGAAGGTAGATGAGGCAGACTGGGCAGCTTATGAAAACTGTTCACACACCGATAAAGGGTATGATGAATTTACATCTCCAGTGCATGCCTATCAACATCTTGAAAATATTATTGATGATAATGCTAGTAAGTTTATACCTAAAACATGCGGTTTACTTCATCGCTCTGTAGTTCCTTGGTGGAGTAAAGAATGTGCCAACGCAAGAAAAGTGACCCGAACTTGCTTCAGAAGATACTTGAGAACAAACTATTTAGCAGATAGAATAGTATATCTCAGAGCCTGTGCCAAACAAAAAAGAATTTTTAAAAAAGCAAAGAGCATCTTGGAAGAAATATATATCTAATATTAATACCAAAACTCCTTCAAAGGAAATATGGGACAAGATTAGAAAACTTCAAGGTAAATTTGTCCCTAAGCCTCTACCAATATTAAGGGAAAATAAGATATATATATATATCTGACCCCAAAGATATAGCAGAGGTTCTTGCTAAGCACTTTGCCCATGTATCAAGTGCTGACAACTATTCCCCAGCATTTCAACAAATTAGAGCATCAACATCTGTTGTTCCTCCTGCTGCTTCAAATACTGAAGCTTTTAACCTGCCTTTTAGTATGGAGGAGATGCAAAATGCTATCTCTAGCTCTTCTTTAACTGCCCCAGGTGAGGATGGCATCCGGTATGAAATGATATCACATCTTCCAGTGGATACCAAGGAATTTTTATTAGAAACCTTTAATGGTCTATGGGCTTCCCATACATCTCCTGATACCTGGCATACTTCAATTGTAATTCCAGGCCACAAGTCTGGTAAAGACCCAGAACTGCCATCTAGTTATAGGCCCATATCCTTGACCAGTTGCATATGCAAACTATTTGAGAGAAGGATCAACAACAGACTTGTGTGGTATCTAGAATCAAAAAATCTTTTATCTAACAGACAGTTTGGTTTTAGGAAGAACCAAAGTACTCTAGACCCTTTGCTGATGTTATCAAGGGTAATTTCAAATGCTTTTTCTAACCAAAACCAGGTGGTGGGTGTCTTTTTTGACCTCGAAAATTCATATGACACCACCTGGAGGGGTGGTATTTTAAAGCAATTGGCCTCGTGGGGTATAGGAGGACATGTGTTCTCTTTTATTGAAGAATTTTTATCAAACCGCTCAATTAAAGTGAGAGTAGGGTCAGAACTATCTTCATCCTACATGCAAGGAGGTGTCCCCCAAGGCAGCGTATTGAGTGTGACCTTGTTTGCTGTTGCTATTAAGTCTCATTAGTCACATACCTCCTGGCATACAAGGATCACTATTTGTCAATGACTGCAATTTATTGTAGTGGATCATCTGCACTACAAGCATGCCAAAATCTTCAAATTGCAATAAATGCTGCTTCCGCATGAGCAAATTCTTGTGGATTAATGTTTTCTCCTCAGAAGACCAAAGCCATTCGCTTTACTCGTACTCGTAAAAGGGAAGAGATCCCCACCCTTTTCTTAAATGATTGCATTTTGCCATATGAGGATAGTGTCAAGTTTCTTGCCATATGAGGATAGTGTCAAGTTTCTTGGAGTCATTTTCGACAAGAAAATGACATTTGGTCCCCATATAAATGACCTATTTATCAGGGTTAAGAGGTCACTGAACATTCTGAAAGTGGTATTGCATTTTGATTGGGGTGCTGATAGAACAACTATGCTTAGAATTTATACATCTTTGTGTCTGAGCAAGTTAGACTATGCATGCCAAATATATGGGTCAGCTACAAAGACTTTACTTGGAAAACTTGATATTGTTCACAATGCTGGGCTTCGCATCTGCACAGGTGCTTACAGAACATCTCCCATTGACAGTCTCTCTGTTGATTCTGGCATACCTCCCCTTTCCATTCGCAGAGAGGAGTTGAGTTTGAGGTTTTTAGCTAGGTCCCTTGCTGTGAGAAACTATCCTAACTGTAAATATGTTAGGGTGCCTTTAGATCGCGCTCCTAACAGGTCTAGAGTGCCTGAGCCTTTGGAAGTACAGCTGAAAAATGATGCTAGAGAAGTAGGCTTGTTAACTGCACAGATAGCAGAGGTAGGATATCCCAAGTCGTCTCCTTGGTGTAATCCACCTGTTAAAGTAAGTTTTACGGCAAGAGGGAAAAATACCTTACCTAGTAGGGTAATGAAAAGTGAGTTTTTAAATCTTGCTGCTCAACATCATGGGAAACATGTTTTTACAGATGGCTCCAAATCGGCTGCAGGAGTTGGAAGTGCAGCTGTGGTGGGGTATATTGTTATTAGAAGGAAACTCCCATCCTCTTGTTCAATTTTTACTGCTGAGCTGTACGCAATAATTCTCGCAGTCCAACATTCTCGCAGTCCAACATATTTTAAAAAATGGCAACCAAAATAGTTTTTATACAATTTTTACGGATTCCAATAGTGTTTTACTCTCATTAAAACAAATTATGCCAGGCCATCTAGTACAAGAGGTGCAGGACTGGTTAGTACTTCTCAAGTCTAGGAAGAGTATCAGTGTTCACTTCTGTTGGGTCCCTGCCCATGTTGGGGTGGATGGAAATGAACAAGTAGATAAGGCAGCAAAGGAAGTTTCAGGGCTAAGTAATCCATCCCCCTTGAGTATTCCTTACAAAGATCTTAAAAGTGAGATTCATCTTTACTGTAAAAATAAGTGGCAAGCTCGATGGTCTGAACTGACCACCAATACAAAATTGAAACAAATCCACCCATTGGTGGATAAATGGTCATCTTGTAATTCTACAAGTAGAAGGGATACCATTATTTTAACTAGGCTGCGTATTGGCCATACACATGCAACGCACAATTATTTAATGAAGAGTGGGGAAGGGAGACAGGCCCCTCTTTGTAATACCTGTCAAGTGACAATGGATGTTAAACATATTTTAGTCGATTGTCCTGTTTTTAATCTTCACAGGACGACACATTTACTCCAGGACAAACCTTTAAGAGATATACTGGGGGAAAACTGTAATACCCTGAACTTGAGAAAATGTATACAAAGTATTGGGTTATATTAAGAGCTATAATTGATTTTATTAATTTATTTTTTTATTTTACCCTTTTAATCCCTATTTATTTCACATCTAGATTTTATTGTATGAAAGAGTTACGATTTGTATTAAAGGTTAAAATGATGCTAAATGGTGTGAGTATACAGATATGATTGAATGATTTTCGTTATATAGCGCTGAATGGTCTTTGATGCCCCAGTGCTTGGCTTAATGCCTAAATCTTATGTTCAATTAAATTCCAAGCTAGGATTAGGGAGGGCAGGGCAATGGCTGATGATACTCAGCAGATATACATAGGCTCCCCCAAATGCTTGGCTCACAAGGCTATCGAGGTGTACACACTCGTAGAAACTATAGGTATTGAACCTAGAAACTAGGGCTTGACTCTCAACTCTCTCCCAGCGGATTGCCAAGCAGGAAAGTTTCCAATAAGATGTAAGGTTGCAAAACTCATTGCCAGAAGAATAATAATTGCTGGGTAAATTGAGCTTTCAGTATGGGCTGTCCTTTAACTGCTTTAATTACAGAATTCCATAAGGTGTTGAGAATGTTGTATACATGCATGTATATTGTAGTTTATTTAATGCAAGATGTTTGTAGATAACTTAAACTGTCTGGACTGCTCTTTTTTTTTTTTACTAGTCCCTGGCAACCTTAAAATTATGGAATCTTGAATTTTCCCAGTAATTTTACTAATGTATCCATGCAATTCTCATAACAAATGAGGTTGATTTTCTTGTGTTCAAATTTTAAAGTTAACTGGAAAACTCAATTACTGCTTATAGATCTGACTTTTAATTTTATTTTCTTAGATTGAAGTGATCACACCTAAAAAAAACTCATTTGACCAAAGGAATTTCATTTTTTTCCATAAGGTATAAAAAGCGGGTAAACTTATAAGTATTCCATTCAATTAAATTTAGTAAATTAAATTTGTAAGCATTCTAAAGTACTAATTTTCGTGCCAAAAGATTCATTAAGGTAGTGCCACAAGAAATATGAAAATGATAGGTGACAAAGGGATGTTCAGTGAAAATTTGTGGACCCTGAATGCATGTGAATTTTTTTTTTTTTCTACAGATTTAGAGATTGAGAGTGACCAACTTTTCAACTCGACGTTGGGTTAAAACTACCGAAGCTACTTTGAACTAATGCACTTAAAGTACATGTGGATTAAATCAACTGTGTGATAAGACTGGTAGAAGTAAGAAGATTAAAATAAAAGCAAAAATAATCACCCAAGTTATTGGGATTTTTCCTTATCCATCGGTGTTTGTTTCTTTTAATAACTCATTCATGTAGCCTACCCTTGCTAGGGCAAGACTAATATAACTTAACAAGGAGGCTTTATTCAAATTTCTGAAGTTTTTACTTGTATATAACTCACAATGAAATGAACTGCATGGGTACCTAGTTTGATTGCAAGGGATATTTTAGTAACTGCCTTTTCCCTAAAATCAAACTGACCTTATAAACCTCTTAGAATTTTCTGTAATTGTTAAACTGTTACAGAATTTTTACTACAATTTTACTGTAAGACAGTTTTATCGTATATCAGTCGCTGTGATAACTATGAATAAATGGCTGTGACCAATCCAGCCTACAAGTTACTTGCCATCCTAAAGTGCTCTACGTGAAGCAGGATACATGTTGCAAGAATGTAATATAAAACCAGAAGGATGACCTGGAGAGCGCGAGTAGTAGGTGTCGGTGGGGTAGTCCAACTCTATTCTCTAGGGCCTGTCACGGCCCTCCCCTTTGATGAAGGGATTATCTAAATGGAAGACAGCCTGTGAATAGTGGTATTCACACGCCCTTGTTAAATACACGACACCCACAAGGTGATCGCGCGAGGGTAGTAACCTCTGCATTCCATGCTTTTATCTTTCTCTAGTATATTTGGAAGATTTATATTAGAAAAGTGTAAAGAAGGACCCTTTTCACCGGGCGTCACAGGTCTCTCCCCAGAAATAGATTTTTCCTTCGTCAAAATCCCTTTTTTGGGTGAGATGGCCATGTCGTTCTGATGGAAGGTGCCTTCAGTAGCTTCCTTTGGTTATATATAACTACTAAGATATTCCCAGAGAATTAAACTAAAGGTTATCACAGAATTCTAACTTCTGGTGCGAGTACCCTAAAGGTTTCCCTCTAGGATATCGTATATCAACAGGGGACGCATGTATTAACACGCCACATAGCTATCTGCACCCCCATATAGAGTTAACACTTCGTTATGGAAAGGTGGCTGAGTAACTGAGGAGCCGTTCCAAAGTTACACTCGTACGTGGCTACTTTTGGTACTCGAGACGTAAACAAACGGGCGCCATTGTTAAATGACGTCACGTCCATCTTATTCCTACGTTCAGTTCCTACCAATCTCCGCGATACAGTATGTCAGGGAGGGGCCTGGAAGGCTGAACTGGAACAGACGGGTGGGTCCATCAGGACGACGTGGCTATCTCACCCAAAAATAGATTTTTCGCTTCGCTCAAAATCTGTTTTTTGGGCTCAAGCCATGTCGTCCTGATGGAAGTGTACCAGAGAATTAATGTATCGTGGGTTTGTTTCCAATTTAAGTGCCTGGTACTCCAAATAAACGTTCCGTGGTCTGGTGACCAAGAGACCGTGACATCTCAGTGTAATGTCACTACCAGAGGCATTACAATGACCTGGCGTCCCGCCCCCCTGGCGAGGAAGGTCCTAGTAGGACAAGAGGAACATCTGGAAGTAATCTGACAAAGACTCACCTGGATAAGAAATCGTGCCGGTCTCCAGACAGAACAGAAGGGTAAGTATTTGTGTAGGAACAAATTTATACCATTAGGTGAGAACATAAGAGATAGTAGGTACACTAATCATAATAACTTTAGAAAAGGTTCAGTAAAACGCGAACAGCAATATATTTTCATATAATAATAGGAGCGAAGGAGACGCATGTTGTAAATAGGATAAATATTTTATTTGAAATTTGCAAGAAAATATGATAATTTTTGTACAATAATAAAATACATTAATAGACATAGATATGGTAAAAGCTGGTGGTGCAGAATCTGAAAGAGAAACAATCATTTCTGTAATCACTAGTTCCTGAGGAACGTCAGTCTTTTAAGTCAAGATACACTTTGTTCGAGAACATGTGGCACATGTGTACGAATCTGTCATTTCACCTTGGTAGAGGACAGTCCATTAGTGACACTAAGTGTCCACTGAAATCACTGTAACGTACTAGGGTCAACACAGGCACCCGTTTGAGTTAGTCCCGAGAACACTCACTGTCCTACGCAGCACTAAACAGCAGGTTTCATCACGCTACCTGCTGCCACCACGAATCTCTTCACTTCTTGCACCTGCTTCGAATAGTGTTTGAAAAACACTCTGGGGGGACTTCCAGCCTGTGAAGGATCGGAGGCTTTCGAAGTCCATTCCTTGGAAGAAATTTAGGGAAGAGGCGACTTTCCTGGGATCGTGACCTGCGGGCGTACTGTCAGGATCCGCTCTGCGAATGAAGTAGGTGATTTTCGCTCTTAAGTTGTTTTAGTGACAGGTCGCTGCCCGACGTTTCTCCTTTGAAAAGCTGTCCTCCACCAAAGTCAGAAGTTTTTCGAAGATAGACCTTAACTCCACAGGGCATAGAGAGACATCTTCCTTCAGGGGCAGATTCTCCAAGGGCCCCATCTTTTGGTGGGAAGTTCATTTTTAGCGAGAAACGTGGGGTCAGGGAAGAGGGTAAGTTCCCCCGTGTCGGCGACTGTATCTGGCCCTCTTCTCTTGATAATGCCACTACAGTATTTCACTGACTCGGGCTCCCGAGGCGAGAGCAAAAAGGAAGATCACTTTCTGAGTCGCGTCTTTCAGAGGGCAAGATTCGTTGTCCAAGTTAGAGGCAAAATGGAGCACCTTATCCAGGGACCAGGTGATGGGTCTCGGTGGAGGTGCTGGACGGAGTTTAGCACACGCCTTAGGGAGTTTATTGAAGATTTCACTGGATAAATCTATTTGGAAGGCGTACAGAAGTGGTCTAGTCAAGGCCGATTTGCAGGTGGAAATTGTATTGGCTGCTAAGCCTTGTCCATGAAGGTGAATAAAGAAGGACATGCAAAAATCTATGGAGATTTCCGTAGGGTTTTTTGCCTTGACGAAAGATAACCACTTCTTCCAGGATGACTCATATTGCCTTCTGAGAGACTGTTTTGTATTCCTCTAGGAAGTCCAAACTTTTCTTCGAGATCCCAAACCTTTTCTTCACGGCTAGGGAGAGAAAATCATGAGATGAAGGTCCTTGACTTTCTTTGATGAAGCGAAGACAGTCGACTTCTGTACCTGATGGGAGAGAACTGGGCCCGGCAGGGGGATCAGCTTGGGCTGTAGCTCCAGGACTAGGGGGAACCAGTTGCTCCGGGGCCACTTAGGAGCCACTAGGGCTGCTGTCCCTTTGAAGGTTCTCAGTTTGGAGAGGACTTTCAGCAGAAGGTTGGGTGGAGGGAACAGGTAAATCTTGGACCATCTGTTCCAGTCCAAGGACATGGCGTCCACTGCTTCCGCTTTGGGGTCCTCTTAAGGGGCCACATATCGAGGAAGTTGCTTGTTGTCGCTCGTCGCTCCGGGACTTGACGAGAGATGAAGGAGAATGATCTTGCGTCTAGGGACCATTCTGACTCTATAGGGTTTGTCCTCGATGGAGCGTCCGCCGTCACATTGCGGAATCCTTGTAGGTGAACTGCAGACAGGTGCTACTTCTTCCTGTCCGCTAGGCGGAAGATGGGTAGTAACACCTGATTTAGGTGGGGCGTTCTCGAGCCCTGACGATTGAGACATCTGACTACCACCGAGCTGTCCAGAGTTAGACGCATGTGTATCGAAGGTCGCGGGGACAATTTCTTCAGGGTGAGAAGAACCGCCATGGCCTCCAAGATGTTGTGAAGCGTCTTGAATAGGAGAGACCATGTAACTTGAACTTGTCGCTGGTGGGAGTGGCCCCCCAACCCTCCAGGGAAGCGTCCGTGTGGATGTTGAGCGACGGAGGCGGAGGTTGGAGAGGGATGGATCTTTTCAAGGTCCTTGCTTCTGACCACGGGCTGAGCAGGGAGCAAAGCCTGTTTGGAAGGGGTCTCTTGAGGTCTCTTCGAGCGACGGATGCGTTTTGTCTCCAGACTCCTGATGCATCCTTTAGCTGTGCTCGAAGCACTGGGTTTGTCACTGAGGCGAACTGTAGTGAGCCGAGAACTTGCTCTTGCTGTCGTCTTGATATCTGTTTGGATTTGAGAAGTCTTCTGACAGACCCTGCTATTTCTTTCTTTTCTTTAATGGGATGGAAAGATGGTGTGACTGAAGGTCCCAATGGATTCCTAACCATTGGAACTTCTGAGCTGGAGCGAGGCGAGACTTCTTGGTGCTTATCTTGAAACCCAGATGTTCCAGGAATTGGGTTACTTTGCTGCAAGCTGTCAAACACCTTTCTGGCGAAGTCGACCAGACTAGCCAGTCGTCGAGGTAGGCCATCACTTGGACGTCCTGAAGGCGTAGCTGGTGGACGATCGTGTCTGCTAGCCTGAAGATTCTCGGAGCCACGTTGAGCCCGAAGGGCATGGCTCTGAAGGCGTAGCTTCTTCGATTGAGCCGGAATCCTAGGTAGGAGGAAGCGTGGTGGTTCATTGGGATGAGCCAGTAGGCATCCGCCAGGTCTATTGAGACCGTGTAGGCCTTGCGAGGCAGTAGGGCTCTGATTTGTTGAAGAGTCAGCATCTTGAATTTGTGGTTCACAATGAACTTGTTGAGGGGGGACTAGTCCAGAATGACTCTTGAGTTTGTCAGTCCTTCTTGTGAACACAAAACTGTCTTCCTTGGAACCTGGTGGACCTTACCCTCTTGATCACCTCCTTGCTCAAGAGTTCTAGGACATATTCTTCCAAGAGGGGGTTTGATGGTTGGAAGAATTGGTGGAAGGTTGAAAGTGGTGGTGTCCAGCTCCAACCTAGTCCCTTCTTGATGATGCTGTGTGGCCAAGGATCGAAGGTCCAGCGATCCTGAAAGAGGCGGAGTCTTCCTCCCACCGGAAGCACTTCATTGCTTCTTGTTCCCCGAGGGCCTGCCACCTCGGCCGCTAGCTCCCCTCCCTCCTCTGCCCCTGGAGGGGCGGCACGAGGAGTCTCTGCCTGAGCCTCTACCTCTGGGACGAAAGGTAGTTGACTGACGCTCGTAGGCAGGGGTAAAGGCCGGTGATTGTGACACCACTGCTTGGGGGACCAACTGAAAGGTCTGCTGCGGTTGAGAGACTACTTGGGGAGTAGTGGGAGCCGGAAACTGGCGTTTGTTGATGCTGCTGGGGTCTTGGTTTGGAGGATTTGGAAGATTTCCTCTTAGGCTGAGGGCCTTCATCCTGGGAGGATTTCCTTTCTCGACATGCCCCATTTGTTGAGAAGGTTCCTATTCTCGAAGGCGGCCTTGTCGACGATCTTTCACCAAGTCGAGGGAAAGAGATGTTTACCCCAGATGTTGGAGGAGATAAGTTTCCGGGGTTCGTGTTTCACTGCCGCGTTGGCAAACACGAACACTCTGCAGGTTCTTTGGGACCTGATGAAGCTGTACAGGTCCTTCATCACAGTCACAGGTTGGGTTTTTGCCAGAACCATATAGAGGTCCTGGACCCTAACGTCCCCAGCCATGACCTCGAGCTGAATCTGGAGAGACAGGGAGGCAGCCAGACTCTCCTTGGTCTCTTGCTCCCAACGAAGAAGGTGGTCGTTCAATTTCGGGAGGTCCTCGTTAAACTGACGTCCGGCTACGTCAGGGTCCAGCTTCCCAACCGTGAAGGTGTACTGGATATCTTTCCAGAACTTGTCGTCGGGGGGAAGGGCGAGGGAGAGTGGCCTACACTCCTCCAGGGTAGGATAGGGTTTTCCTTCTTCCACCGCCTTCATGACTGCATGGAAGGCTTTTTCCACGAAGGGGAAGAATGCGAAAGAGGGAGCAAGAAAGGACGGGTGCTTCTTGCTTAGAGCCGGCATTTTCGAATTGGTGAAGCCGCGGCTCTTCAGGCAGTCTGCCAGTAAAGCTTGGGCCTTTGAGTGATCAAACACGATCACCTCCTTAGGCTCAGTCTCCTCATTGGGGGCCGGTTCGGTCCTAAGTCGGACGTAACAGTCCGGGTAAGCCTCGAAGTTCGGGAAGAATTCCACTTCTTCCTGGAGGATAGACCCAAGCTTGTCGTTTATAAAGATCTTGCCAGTTGTGATTGGCATATGCTCGGCGTATCTCCAAGGGTTAGACTCCGAGCAGGAAGGAAGATCCTTAACAGAGATCTTCGGTTGCCTCATTTCCAAGAAACGACTTGTGATTTGGGCGGAATGCTTACTAAGCCTCTCGTCCATTAAGGCCACCAATACCCGGATTGCATCTTCGGTGGCAGGCAGTATGGGCTGCGGTGCGGCGGAGGTAGAGGGGACTGGCTCCTCGGTCACTACAGGAGCTGCCGGAGGTGGAGGGGCGGCCTCGCCCTCCGAATAAGGGTATTCCACCTGATCCTCTTCATCCTCCGGATCCTCGCCCATGAGGGTCCTCTCAGTGTCGTCGGACACGTCCGACATCTTCTCCACCTCGTCTAAACTACACTTGCTAAGCGTAGTCTCGATGTCCGTTTCAACGGTTACTTGAACCAGTAGGATCTGATCCTGGGGGATCACAGTGTCTGCCGACACTTTTGGAAAAAGGATGGCCCTCATCTTCTCGTTGGGGAGATACGGTCCGGCAGCGTTTTTCTGGAAACCACGCACCCACCTGCGCAGTTTCTCTCGAGCATTGTCCCTGGCTTCTAAGGACGGGGGTTTGTCAAATCCCTCGTCGAGGAGGCCTTTGCAGACTGGGCAGGAGACTGGATCCTAGTATTTGAGGTTGCCATTCTTCGCCGTACAAGGGGCGTGAGTCGGACACGCACCATGCCCGTAAAAGTCCGGGCGGCGGACCGAGCAGAAGGGGCTTTTGCATTTCACATAATCGTCCTGTAAAAGAAAGAGAACATGAGTACATGGAAATAGTCATGACTTACATTACTCTTAAATTAAGATTCCTTAAACTAATTCTTAGCTTAGAATTGTGTTATGTGAGCTCTGGATAGATGAGCTAGAAAAGAAGTAGGAAGACACATACTTGTGAATCCCGTCCAGCCAGGTACCGCGACCTTTTCTGCTGGCAATTCCTTAAAACCTGTCTTATAGGAGAGGGAATGGTATCCCTATGGGGAAGCCAGCCTAGGCTTCCTTATAAAGGAATTGTCTGCAGGGTATAGAAGGTCTGAGATCGCTCAGAACTTAGATAAAGGAGGGGAAAAGGGATAAACCCCTCAATATTTGGGAAGGTCCCGGTAAGAGACTGCACTGAGCACAGAGTATGCTGGAAATTTGTATGGTATACTCATACAGCTCAGAGACTGTCTTCAGGGTATGAGATAGCAAAGAAGATCAGTCTGGCTATATGGATGTATAGGTCGACTGCCGGCACGGGGCCGGCAGCCGGGGGGAAGGGGTGCTTGTCCCTGGAAGCAGTGTTGTGTTGCCGCCAAGCCGGAGGCCTGGTCCGGCGGGGTGAATCCGTCGAGGCTATGCTCTTAAGTAGCAGAGAGGTAGGAAACACTTATAGGGGCGACCGCCGGCAGGGCGAAGGCCTCCGGCAGGCTGCCGGCGATGGTGAACCTAACTGGGTACATAAGATGGAAGTTGTCTGAGCAGTCTGCCGCCGGCAGGCTGGCGCCATGGATGGTACTCGGACAGGAAGTCCTATGAAGTAGGAAGGTCACAGTGTGTGCTGACGACTAGCGGTGGCAAGGGCCGGCGGCCCCCGGCAGCCGGCAGGATGTTGCCTTAGGTAAACCTGAGATAGGAAGGTCCTATATAGTAGGAAGTTACCTGACGTGCCGGCGGCAGTGGACCAGCACCATGATAGGAGAGAGAAAGAGAAGGAGGGAAGGAGGAAAGGTAATGTCCGATACCCAACCGGCTTTCCTCTGGAAGGAGTGTACTCATGATAGGGGGTGGACCCTATCATCCCACGGCAGGGAGCCGGCAGACAGCTGGGTGCCCAAGGTAATCCAAGGGAGGATCAGGGAACACTCTAGACAGGGGGGGGGGGGGGGGTGATCTCCTGCTGGAAGGGCTGCCACTAACACAACCCCATAGTTCGACTATGAGGGGGAAGTGTAGCAGAGCGGCCACCCTGGCAGGAGAGCGCAGCTTAACCTACCATTCTCCCCGTGGGGGAATTGTAGGACAGCGGACAGGGGTGTGAAGGCAAGCTGACACAAGGAATAGTGGGGTAGGGGGGGGGGATGAGGGGGCAGAAGGGATTGTGACACTAAAGCTTCCAGAGGGTGAGGGAATCTGTTTTCTATACTACCCAGGTAGGAGAGAGGTGCTCTCCAACCCTAGGATAGGTTAGCTCAGAGTAGGAACAGAACTGGCGTACTGTCCTAAACTATAATAAAACAGACCCCCCCCAGGCCTAACCTAAACCAGGAGATCTCCTCCTAGATTAGGTAAGACTAACTAAATAATGCATGCAAGCGAAAAGCAGCGCCGTAAATGGCGACCCGAGGCAAGGCACAGCTCGGCCACAAAACACAAGATTATAGCGTAAACAATCTTTACTCGACGGCCAGAGCTTATTTAAACAATAAAAGAACCTGGTACTCAACTTTCCAGAAGAAGGCGAAGCAGAAGGCTGAGACATCTTGAAGGATGTGCACAAAAAACAGCGATAAGTGGGAACAAAACCAGAGGCTTTACAGCTACTAGTAGAGGAATGATGATGGCGGACGTGACGTCACGCAGCTGCGAGTATCGTAACAGTGACGAAGGGAGAGTATCTTTGGAACGGCACCTCAATTACCTCCCACATTCACTCGCCACATCTCCCCACGAAGCGTAAACGCTAGGTGGGGTGCAGATGGCCATGTGACGTGTTAATGCATGCGTCCCCTGTTGATATACGATATTCTAAAAGGTTAACACTTAGAATACTCGCTCCAGAAGTTAGAATTCTGTGAAAACCTTTAGTTTAATTCTCTGGGAATATCTTAGTAGTTATATATAACGAAAAGAAGCTACTGAAGGAACCTTCCATCAGGACAACATGGCTTGAGCCCAAAAATTCAATATATTACAAACCTAGGCCATTAGCACAAAAGGTAACCGATCGTGAAATTTTAGCTTGTGAAACTGGTGAACAACTGTAGCAATATTTTTAAGACTTCATTTCCCCACTACTAATAAACTGCTGGCAGTGCAGTTATGTAGTTAACTGTAACATAAGCAATAGCCTTTGGAAAATGGAGCTAATTTTTTTTTTATCATTATATATAAAGACGATTAGATATATTCAGACGATTAGATATTCATAGAGTAACTAACCCAGATTGTGTAACTAATTTAGCAGACTTTAAGTAAATTGGCATTAATATGCAATCCAATCCAAAGGTAAATTGAAGTTGGATATAAAGGTACTGTATAAGAAATTTTGTTGGTCTGTGGTATAAGGTAGATTTGATCACTATAAATTGGCTAAGTTTTGTTTGTAGAAATAATAGTGCAGCATTGCCGTGGGCAAAAACGTTGATTTACCAGTAAGTAAAATAATTTTGATTTTCACCTGACTTTTGTAAACTAGTTAAATATAGAACTGATATAGAAGCTAAGCAAGAAAACGGATTTTGAGCGGAGTGAAAAATCTATTTTTGGGTGAGGTAGCCATGTCGTCCTGATGGAAGTTCCCTCATAGTAGCTTCCTAGGTTATATTCAATTACAGTGATATATCCCAGAGAATTTTACTAAAGGTATCCAAAATTCTTAACTCCTGGCGCGAATATCCATTGCTTTTGTCTTTAGGGATACAGTATCGCATAAAATCAGAGGACGTATTCTTGACACGCCACATAGCTATCTACACCCCTTTTAGCATTTACGCTTCAAAAGGGGAAAGTGGCAAGAATTGTAGGAGGGTCGTCAAGGCAACGCTCCTACTCGTACTGTTGTTGAGCACCAGCACGACGCCGTGTCCTGGCGCCATCTTGTCATTCTTTGTAGCGTTAGTGAGGTGCTACAGATACAGTACATATGGGAGGGATTCATTCATCCTTTGTAAAAGGAGGGTGGGTCCATCAGGACGACATGGCTACCTCGCCCAAACATATTTTTCGCTTCGCTCAAAATCTGTTTTTGGGCTCAGGCCATGTCGTCCTGATGGAAGTTTACCAGAGCACTAATGTATGTGGATTTTCAATAGTGCCAATAACAGCGAGATAAATTTTCCTTGGTCTTCTAGACCTAGACACATGGTGTTACAGTCATACACCTTTCAACTGAGCATGGACTATGTCAGTGTTTCCTGGGCCCTACAGGGAAGTGTCATGGGAGAGACTAGGAGAAAACCCGAAGATTGCAAGTTCAAGGAACAATCTAGCAAACAAGTTGTATATTGGTCTCATCATATACATGTAAAACAGTTTGTATTCTGGAAGGAACAAAGCATGTATTGTACTGACACCTCCCTTGGTCTGCTTGTGTTGGAGACAGGGTAGACCGGTTTTCATTCATATAGGAAATTTGTAGTCAGCAAAGCAATCAGGTTCATAAAGTCAGTCATTACCAGGGACTGAACTTAAGGCAATAATATATAATTGTGATGTTTGTTTGCTTAGAACAAAAATGGTATTTATTCAGAAGATACTTTCAAAATAAGAGGATAATAATATGCTCTGATACCTTTATCTGTATTTAAAGAATTTTCAGGGCGAAATGAGATGCAAAATTCCCAAATGTGTTTATTAATAAACAGAATAAAGTAATCATTAGTTGCATACATATACAATAAAAGATTTCTTTGAAAATATTGTGTAAAAGCATAATAAAAGGGTAATAACAGAAGTAAAGTTTCATCTGAAAAGGAAACTCAAAACCACTCTAAAGGAAATATATTAGCATTTCACTATTGTTTGTCATTACTGTTTAAAAGAAACGCTTGCATAGGATACGCATGGCACATGTGTAAGTCTTTTATGCTTTTGTCACCTTTGTACTTAGAACAGTCTATAGTGTCATTACAGACTTTTCACTAAACATGATATACCGTAGGAGTAAACCATGTACACCCATCACTAAAAAGTCCCAATTAGTGCACTGTTCTTTGCAGAATTTAAGCAGCAGGTTTTAGTAACTACCTGCTGCCACCACGAAATGCTTTATCTCCTGCACTTGTTTCGTGTAGTGCTTGAAGGAAACTTTGGATGACTTCCATCCAGTATTGGAGCGAAGACTTTCAAAACTCATGTTCTGAAAGAAGTTCAGAGAAGAAGCAACTTTTCTCGGATCATGAACTGTGGGTGTGCTGTCTGAATCCGCTCTGCGAATGAAATGGGTGATCTTCACCCTTAGTTGTCTCAGTCAATGTTGAACCTGAGGTTTCTCCCCTGAAAAGCTGTCCTCCCCTAAAGTCTGAAGTTCTACGAAGATAGACCTTTAGGCATTCTACTAGACATAGAGATACTTCTTCCTTCAGAGGGCAGATTCTTCAGGGAACCCACCTTTTGGTGGGCAGCTCATTCTTGGCGAGAAACGCTGGGTCGGGAAATAGGTTCAGTTCTCCACAGTCTGTGAACTGAATGTGGCCATCATCCCTCGAAAGGGCCACTATTTCGCTAACTCTGGCTCCTGAGGCTAGTGCAAATAAGAATATCACTTGAGTCAAGTCTTTTAGAGAGCAATCTTCATTGTTCAAGGTAGATGTAGATGAGAAACCTTATCCAAGGACCAAGAAATGGGCCTTGGAGGTGCTGCGGGCCGAAGTCTAGTGCAGGCCTTAGGTATGTTATTGAAGATTTCATTGGAGAAGTCCACCTGGAAGGTATACAGTAAGGGTCTAGTCGGGCAGATTTACACGTAGAGAGTGTTGGCTGCTAAACCTTGTTCATGGAGATGAATAAAGAAAGATAAACAGAAATCTGTTTATCTCTTTTGGTTTCTTTGCCTTGATGCAGGAGACCCATTTCTTCCGGGAAGACTCGTACTGTCTTCTAGTTGATTTCGACTTGTATTCTTCTAAAAAGTTGATACTGTCTTTTGAAATCCCGAACCTTTTCTTGACTGCTAAGGTGAGAAAATCATGAGATGAAGGTTCCGGGTTTTCTGTGATGAAGCGGAGACAGTCGACTTCTGCACTTGCTGAGTCAGAACTAGATCCGGCAACGGAATCAGTTTGTCGTAGTTCCGTTATCAGGGGGAACCAGATGCTGTTGGGCCACTTGTGAGCCACTATCGCTGCTCTTCCTTGGAAGGATCTTGGCTTGTTGAGGACCTTCAGCAGGAGGTTGGTTGGAGGGAACAGGTAAATCCTGGACCATCTGTTCCAGTCTATGGACATGGCATCCGTTGCTAACGCTAGGGGATCCTCGTATGGGGCTACGTACCGGGGTAGCTTCTTGTCGTCGCTCGTTGCGAAGAGGTCTATCTGCAGTCCTGGGACTTTGCGTAAGATGGAGAATGATCTTGCGTCTAGGGACCATTTGTACTCTATCGGGGTGAGCCTGGATAGAGCGTCCGCCGTCACATTGCGGAATCCTTGGAGGTGAACTGCTAAGTGCCATCTCTTCTTTTCCGCTAGGCGGAAGATGGCCAACATCACTTGGTTGATTTGAGGCGATCTCGAGCCTTGTCGATTCAGGCATCTCATTACTACTACACTGTCTAGTACAAGTCGGATGTGGATTGAGCTGCGAAGTTTTTCTCAGTGAGAGAAAAACTGCCATGGCTTCTAGAATGTTGATGTGGAAGGTCTTGAAGAGGGAGGACCAGGTTCCTAGGACTTTCCGATGGTGAGAGTGGCCTCCCCACCCTTCCTTTGAGGCATCCTTGTGAACGGGGACTGAGGGTGGAGGCGGTTGTAGAGGTACCTTTTTCTTTAGGTACTTTGCCTCCGACCATGGCTTGAGGAGTGATCACAGACGAGTTGGTACTGGTCTTGTCAGATCTCTTCGAGCATTTGATGCGTATTTTCTCCAGACTCATCTTTTAATTGTGCTCTCAACACTGGGTCTGTCACTGAGGCAAACTGGAGAGACCCCAACACACACTGTTGTTGCCCTCTTGATATCTTGTCGGATTGAAGAAGTCTCTTGACAGATCCTGCTATCTCTCTCCTCTTCTTTGATGGAATGGAGAGGCAGTGACAGATCCTGCTAGCTCTCTCCTCTTCTTTGATGGAATGGAGAGGCAGTGTGACTGTAGGTTCCAGCGAACACCCAGCCATTGGAACTTTTGAGCTGGAGATAGTCGAGACTTTTCCAAGTTGATCTTGAATCCTTGATGTTCCAGGAACTGGATCACTTCCTTGGAGGCTTGCGTGCTTTCTTCTTCGGATGCTGCCCATACCAGCCAGTCGTCCAGGTAGGCAATAGCCTGAACTCCCTTTAGGCGTAGTTGACGAATGACTGCATTCGCAAGCTTTGTGAATACCCTTGGGGATATGTTTAGTCCGAAGGGCATGGCTCTGAAGACGTATTCTCTTTTGCAGCTTGAATCCTAGGTAGGAGGAAACTTGTCGATTGATCGAAACATGCCAATATGCGTGTGCCATGTCTATGGAGACTGTGTATGCCTGTTTGGGCAGTAGGGTCCTTATGTGTTGAAGAGTAAGCATTCTGAACTTGTGGTTCACTATGAACTTGAGTGGTGACAATTCCAGAATGACTGAGCTTTTCCGAATCCTTCTTCGGAACACAAAACAGCCTTCCTTGGAATTTGATGGACTTGGCCCTCCTTACCACACTCTTGTCTAAGAGTTCTTGGACATATTCTTCCAGAATGGGGTTTGAGTGGTGGAAGAATTGAAGGAAGGTTAGTGGAGTTGTGTTCCAGTCCGTTCTTGTTGCCCCTGCCTCTAGAGGAGCGACTGGAGGAACCACGAAAGGAACCTCGAGACTTTGGCCGAAAGGTCGTGGATTGCCTTTCAAAGGCTGGAGTAAAAGCAGGCGACTGTGTCGCTACCTGTTGGGGGCACCAGCTAAAATGTGGTCGGTGGTTGTGTCACCGTCTGGGACACCGTGGCCACGGGAAGTTGTTGTTGTCGTGATGGGCAAGAGGGTACTCTAGGTCACTTGGTCTTCCTTTTGGGTTGGGGACCCTCCTCGCTGGAAGACTTTCTCTTGGTCGACAAGCCCCACTTGTGGAGAAGATTCCTATTCTCCATGGCAGCTTTGTCGACAACCTCTTTGACCACTTAGCTTGGGATGAGGTCTTTTCCCCAGATGTTGGAAGCTATCAGCTTCCTTGGTTCGTGCCTCACCGCAGCCAAGGCGAACACGAACTTTCCACAAGCCCGTCTGGCTTTAATATATTAAAGTTGTACAGGTCTTTGGTGACTTGCAAAATGAGCTTTGGCAAAGACCATGTACATATCTGGGGTATCTGGAACAATTGCCATAATCTCTAGTCCAGTCTGCAGGGACATAGAGGCGGCAAGTCTCTCCTTCGTCTCCTGCTCCCTGTGCAGGTGGAAGTCCGACAACTTCGGGAGGTCTTCTCCGAACTGACGTCCGGCAATGTCAGCCTCCAACTTCCCGACTGAGGTGGTGTTATAAACGTCCTTCTAGTTCGCATCGTCTGATGGTAGGGCAAAGGAAAAGGGTCTACACTCTTCGAGTGTGGGACAAGGTTTCCCTGCCTTGACTGCCTTTATGGCTGCCTTGAACACTTTTTCCATAAAGGGGAAGGCACGGGAAGAAGCAGCAATGAAGGATGGGTGCTTCTTGCTGAGAGCCGGCACCTTGGAACTAGTAAAGGCCCTCTCTTTCAAGGTCTTAGTGAAGGGCTTGGGCCTTGGGGAGGTCCAGTATGATGACCTCTTTCGGCTCTGTTTCCTCTTTCGAGGGAGGTTCCGAACTTAGCGGACGTAACAGTCAGGATAGGCCCCTTTGCTGGGCCAGAACTCTGTCCTCTACTGGGACCGTACCCAGCTTGTCGGAGAGGAAGATCTTCCCTCCTGACATAGGATTGTGTTCAGCATATCTCCAAGGGTTGACGTCCGAGAAAAGGGGAAGTTCCTTAACGTTTAGCTTCTTGGGGCTAAACGGAAAGTCACGAGTTGGTGCATCTCTGAACGAAGCGTAGCTGCTTTCTCAGACGACTCCTCCTTCATGTCCTGAAACATAGACAGGAGAGAAGTTAACGTGTAGCTAATCGTATCCAGTTGGGGGTCAGAGAGGAGGTCGACGGGACAGGCTCAGTCACCGGAGCCGATGAAACCGAAATAACTTCGGCTACTGCATCGTCGCCTTCAGGAGGTAAAACAGACTCCTGATCCTGCTCTTCTGCTAAAAGACTTAGTTCCGTACCCTCGGAAACTACCGACATCATGTCTTCTAGCTGGATGTCCTTCATGGCATCCGAAACATCAGATTCTAACGGAATCTGGACGAGGGGGATTTCAGCCTGAGGTTGAGGTATAACTGCATCCAAAGATGCCCTAGGGAAAAGACAAGCCCTCATTCTTTCATTAGGAAGGTATGGGCCAGTGGCATTCTTGTGAAAACCCCTGACCCATTTCTGCAGCTTCTCTCTTGCTGCATCCCTTGACTCAGTAGACTTTTGATCATCAAAAGCCTCAGTAACCAGATTGGAACAAATGTCATACCTGGGGGTCCCAATACTTCCGAGAGCCCTTCATCGTCGCGCAGCTCCCGTGGGTCCTGCACAAACCATGGCCGCAGAAGTTCTTGCTGCGGACCTTGCAGAAGTGATTCCCGCACTCGGGATAGTCCTCCTATAAAGTAAGGAAAGGCGGATGAGTATTCGGTGAAATCTCTCACAATTTCATCATACAATGTTGTGTATATTTTAGCTTAGGATAGGTAAGCTAGAAAAGAAAGAGGAAAGACACCTACATGTGTTAACTGCTCAGCCAATTGCTATGACCTACCTCAATATTGAATCTCTGGTATTCTAAACTAGATTATAGAGGGGTAACATAACACCGTCTTCGAGAATTTAATATTGGGGATTGAATAAAGTGATCATTGATAACTTTTTATGAAAAGAGAGAATCGCTCTTTATCTAGTGGTCTTACAATAGGTTGCCCATGAAGCACCTTGTAGGTTGGAAATGTATGGGCTACCGTACAGACCGTACAGTGGTTTATTTATTGTGGAATAATCAATATCGCAATCATTGCTGACCACTCCATGGCCATATACTGTAGTACCTACCGGCATACGCTGGTAGTTCCTGGGTTTGTTGAAGGTATACTGCCTTCAAGAGGTAGTGGGCGGCAGACCGCCGGCAGCCGGCGGTGAATGATATGTCGTCAAGACAAATGTTCGACCGGCTGTCGGCAGTCAACATAGTTGCCGGCAGCCGGCCGGTGTGCTCCGGCTGTCGTTGGGTCGCCGGCTATCGGCAACCCATAACAATCGGCGGCAGTGCAATCTGTCGGCGGGCCCAGGGTACTTTGTAAGAGAGAGAGAGAGAAAGCATGGATGGGAGGGGGAAGCAAAGGCTCAGCCTTGCAGACCGCCATCCAAAATGAGGGTTCATATGAAAGGGGGAATTACATTCGGGCTTCCATCCAACCACAACCCCACCGGTACCAGCCAGTAGGGCTATGGAAGGCAGTCCAAGAGAGGACTGAAGAACACTCGATTGGAGGGGAATCTCTGCCGGCAGCCGACAGAGAACCCGAGCCAATCCCACAATCTACCTGCACTAGGGTCGATTGTAGAATGATGGCCAAGATGTGTAAAGGCTAGGCCAACACTAAAGGACAGCAAGGGGGAAGGGTAAGGGTCCTGTAGGTTAGGTAGTAGCCGGCAGATTCTACCTCACCTAAAAAGACTGTTCCAACGTAAAGACAACCCCAAGGGGCCAGGGAATTGAATTCCCTAGTCTGGGGCTAGCCTGAACTGAATTTCGTCTAGGGGAACAGCTCCCATCTTCTCCGAGATGTAGAGTTTGCCGTTGGTAATCGGCATATATTCCGCGTACCTCCAGGGATTGGTCTCGGAGCAAGATGGCAGGTCCTGAACTCTGGGTCGCTTGTAAGACCCTCGGAAGGTGGTGGTCCGTGACACTTCACGGAGCTCTCTTGCGAGCTTCGCTTCCCTTGCTTCGCTCTCTTTGTGAAGATTCTCCATTAGAGTAGTGATATAAGCCAAAACTACCTGGCCCATGGCATCCAATGGAGGGGTAGTAGCTGAAGATGTAGATTGTGTCGGCTCTAGTGCTGGCACGGGTGGAAGGGACTCCCCCTTCCGACGACTCGACTTCTTCTTCTCCTCCGGGAGATAGAGTAGACTCTTCCTCGGGATCGTCCCAAAGGAGATCCTTCTCCATGTCCGTAAGACACTTCAGACATCCTTTCCTCCTGGTGGATGTCCATGCCTTGCATCGCCTCACTGACGCCCGCCTCAAATGCAATTCGGATGTAGGGAGGTCTGGGTCATGTCTGGGGCACGACAGCTTCACTACCCGCTTTGGGAAACAGCAAGCTATGCATCCTGTTGTTGGGCAGGTACGGTCCCGGAGAGTTCTTCTGGAACCCTCGTACCCATTTGCGCAGCTTTTCTCGTGCTGCATCCCTCGACTCCGCTGACATGGGGTCGTTGAAACCTTCGACCACCATGGCCGAGCAGATGTTGCAGTCCTGGGGGTCACAGTTCCGCAAGGTTTCAATGGTAATGGCGCAGGCGGCATGAGTCCTGCACATAGTGTGACCACAAAAGTTCCTACTCTTGTGGTTGCACTTTATCACCTCGCACTTCATTTTGGGTTCCTCCTGTAAAGAAAGGAAGTATAAATGAGTATGCGGTTATTTATCACACTTGATAAGACAGGTTA
The DNA here is from genome assembly GCF_036898095.1 of Palaemon carinicauda. NCBI lineage: Eukaryota > Metazoa > Arthropoda > Malacostraca > Decapoda > Palaemonidae > Palaemon > Palaemon carinicauda. Next base: position 38,353,532 of record NC_090742.1, read on the forward strand.
CATGCAATAAATGTATTGGTATCTTAACCATTATAGCTTAGGATAGTAAGCTAGAAAGGAAATAGGAAAGACACATACTTGTCTCCTGTCCAGCCAATTGCTGTGACCTCCCCCAATATTAATGTAAGAATTTCCTTATTAAGGGAAACTCAAGAGAGAAGGGTTCTAACCTCTAGGTATAGAATTAGTGTATACTGACACTAACCCTTCCATAAAGTATTAATATTGTGGGGTAAGTTATAAACTGATGACTTTATCAGTGTAATGAAGGAATACTGCACTTCAATATAAAATTGGTTTCAACAATAGACTGTGAAAGGACACACAGGGTATGTTGGAGATATAAACTACTGTATATATACCATAGTTTTCTGTCTGCAGTATATACTATACTGCAAATATACTGGCTACTATATAATCATATACTGTAGTTCAGCTGGCATGTTGCCGGCTAGGCTAGCACCACCGGTCCAGGGTTAGTACCTGGCGGCACTAGCCGACAGAAAGAGAGAAAGCATGGAGTGAAGGGCTGCCTTATTAATGTAGTTTTTTGTACAATAAATAAGGGTGTAGGTATGTTATTCCTACTGCCTTCCTCCAGAATGAGGGTTCAAATGGAAGAGGAGAATGAATCATACAAGCTTCCATCCACCCACAAGATCTGTTGCTGGTCGCTGCCGGTTTCAGGGATGTGGATGGCAGTCCAAGGGAGGACTGAAGAACACTCGGACAAAAAGGGTCTCTCACCGGCAGCCGTCACAGCTGGCACAACCTTTCCGGAGCCTTGCGTCCGTAGGGGAAAGTCGGAGCGGCTATCAAGCCACCTATGTAGGAGCCCGGCCGGCGCCACGATCTACCTGGCAAGCGGGGAGATTGTAGGACGACAGCCACAGATATGCGATGGCTAAAAGACAGGGGGGGGCAAAGAAAGGGTCTTGTATGTTGTGTTAGGAGAAGGCGGCAGGGTTGCCGCCATTTCCAAACAAGGGTGAAACTTCGTTTCAATATCGGCGCCATCCTAGGCGGCAGAAGAATATCTATTCTTCAGCCTAGGGTCTGCCGAAACAAGACTTGTCTTCTAGATCGCAGGGGAGAAGGTGGCGGCATTATACTACCACTTCAGGTGCGGGCTAAGGAAGCTTGGCTTCCTATGGCGACAACTGTAAGCCGGCAGGGGAGTGACTACTCACCCGGCAGCCAAGTCGTCGGCATGAAGACTGAATACTCTGAGTTACTGTTGAAAACCCAAGCCGAGATACTTGCTGGCAAGGGAGGGAGACAGAAAACACTAGCCTAGTCAAGCCGGAGTGTACTACTCTATGGCAAGACCAAGATAGGGTTGTCGCCTATGGCGGCACTCAGAGGGAAGGAGAGATTACCCTTAAATCTCCGAAGGAGACGAGTAGCGAGTTATATAAATAATTCTAGGAGATATACTATCTCCTGTTGAATTGATTAAACGATACATGAGGGTAAACGGGGATAATGTATGAAAGTATACTAAAGCGCACAGGCTAGGTTAGCCTAGTACAGGGCGAGATCTTGGCTACCTATATCACCAAGACACTAACGTATACGATCGACACACTTAGGAAGAGGAAAATTGTATGCATGATCATATCTTCACTAGTATAATTTTGCCTAAATAGCTATAATTCATTAAAGCTAAATACCGGGAATGTCTTTCTGCTGACTAAATAAAGCATGCATGACGAACGACAGCGCCCAAAATGGCGCCTCCGGTGACCGGCTACGCTCCATAAAACACACAAAATTATACTAATTTCATTGAGATGCAACAGCTAAAAATTATACACTATAAAGATTAAATACTCAACTTTCCAGAGGCAGAAGATGCTTGAGTGATGATAAATCCTTAAAAAAAAACTATCTAGAACGCTAGATGAACAGGGAGAACACAGTGCGAAATCGCTACCAAAATAGGAATGAGCGCCATCTAGGAGCCTCGTAATAGTAGGGGAGGAAGGGTAACCTTGATAACGGCTCCCCTTCAGTTTCGCCACTCTTCCCCCCGAAGCGAAAGCGCTATTCGGGATGAAGATTGCCACGTGTCATATCAAGATATACGTCCCCTGATATTATGCGATATCCTTAAGAAAAATTTTAAGGCTACTCGCGCCAGGAGTTAGAATTCTGGAGACCTATGGTCAATTCTCTGGGAGTATCACTGTAGCCAAATATCCCTTAGAAAGCTGTCTATAGGAAGCTTTCATCAGGACGACATGGCTTGAGCCCAAAAACAATATTATTCATTCCATCCCTTGAAAACTAGGTTCAAAGTATGCCCAGTTAAAGTAGATGTACATTCGACATTATTCACTAGCTAACACATTTTTCTCCCTGATGATCATCTCGATGAATGCACTGAATTCTTTAAAAAAAGATACTAGCGTTTCTTCTTGGATGTTTGTAAACTGTTCCAAAGGCTATTTTTCTGTTTTTTGTTTTTTTCTTGTCTAAAGTTTTCTATTTATTTAAATCTTGTTACACTAGTTCTTTTTAACATTTTGAGATTTGAGTAACCTTTATGAATAGATAGTCTGACACCCCCTCCAGACTTACCCCCTCTCAGTATGTGCAAGAGGGTATGTGTGGTGGGTGTCATTTCAGTGATCTTAGCTTTGTCCAAGGTATTTAACCATGTTTCAGATAACACTAATATGTCCAAATATTTCTTGTTTATCAACTATCGAATTTAAATAGTTTTATTACCTACATAACCACAGTTTATGATGTCCTTAGTAATCATGATCAGTATTTTCTGCAAGTATTTTCAATTTCAAGTCATAAGCTTTACAGTCTCTAAGAATTTACTAATTGGAAGCTTTGCAGTCTCTAAGAATTTACTATGTGGTCACTTGGTTTGTTCAACTCTGTGTAGTTAATACACTGACAGTTGCGAATTACACTCCTTGGTGGAATGTTTTCCTGAACATTTCATCATTATTATTCTTAAACTTGCAATCTTTTTCAAGATGTCCGTAACTCTGAAAGTGGTAGCAGGTGATCACGTGGTACCTATCACATATGATATAAGTACCCCATCGTAACAAAATGCTGTCCCCATTATCATGAATAGCCCTCCGAACTTCAGAATCACATTTCAGCTCAAAGTGGGTAGGCCCATCTGAAGCATTTTTCTTCAGGACTACACTTTATCTTCTCTTCTCTATTTTGGATTTGGTCCAGGCAACGATTTCTTTGACTCCAAGTATTTACTACATCATCTAAATCATTGTACAAATTGCATATCATTATTTTTGGTTTTAGTTTTCCGTATTTTTTTCGTTTCAGTGTCGGCAACCAATGTCTGAATTTTGTTTGCAGCCTCTTCTCTGATCATTCTGTTTGCAAATTTTACTACATTATTTCCTTTCAAAGTTGACCATGTTAAGTATAGGAATATCTTTAAGTGCCTGTTCAATCTTGTGTTTTCTTTTAGTAATTTTAGTTGCTGTATTTGTTAATTTAATTACAGATTTTTTTCCTTAACTTTGCCAGCATATATCGTTTTCTCCGGTTTTGGGTCCATCAATGATTGTTGTGTTGCCTTAATTGATCCATATTCATAGCGAGATTATCAACTTTCTTAGTGAGGTCTGTAGTCTGGGTGGAATTTGCTGCATGTACGCTAAGGTTCGCAAGTTTGTTTTCCAATTAAGCAATTCTTGCGTTTTGTTTGATATATATCTTAATTGGTTTGTCTGCTTCCCCTACGCAGTATGGGAATAACCAATCTAGGTTCTTTCATTCATTATCAGTGATGCCTGCCAGTATATACACACATTTCTTATGATATAATTTATTGCAATCATATTCGATCCATTTTTTCCGGTCTCCCCTTGTGGTTTCACATATGAGGCAGAAATAGTTAGGGACAGAAATAGTGCACTGTTTCTTCTCACTTCGGTTTCTCCATAAGATTAACTAATACTGTATCTTTTTAATGATATTTTAAGCGAGAAACAAAAGCTAAAACATGACTCGGGGCAAGTGTTGAAAGGAGCTTCGCACAAAACACTTCCACACCTCGGCGGCTCAACTACTCGAGTACCGGAACAACAACACACAGAGAGTGAGAGAGTGAGAGAGTGAGTGTGTGTGAGTGAGTATCGAGGAACACCATCACTTCCTGACTTCACGAGACAATCTGTACAGTGTATGCCTCAACTGCTAAGAGGATTGAGCTACCAACTAGGATCACAGCTCATAATGTTGGGTATAGGCTCCATCTTAACCTTTTATAAGAAGGACAAGAAGTATCTCTCATCTATGGTAACATTCAGATGCAAGTCTGGAATGAATGGTAGAATGACACTCGTCTCCTTAATACAGTTCTTCTGTCCCCTCTCTTTGGAACATAGTGGTAGAAACGTTGCATGCTGGGTCAGACTTGATACTGGCAAGTTAGCCTACACTTCTGACTCGATGCCTTAACCCTAAAGAATTATTTCCTCTACCCTCCCAAACAAGGATGAAGATAGTGGAATTTATACAGACTCATTGATCATAATACATATATATCATTCCAAGCTGAAGGTTACTGGAGTCACGACTTTGCAAGACCAGACGATCTGACACTTTCATTGAAGAAAAGGAACCTTTCAGTTTGTTTCTAGGGTGACTTCCCAACGCGCTAAGCAGTGAGTCGCCTTATTAAAGGATGACGGTTTGTATTCCACACTGGAACAAATCGCAAGTCTTAAAAGTAATTTGTGTTTTTCCTAGCTATACAAAATAGTCCTTTAAGCTGACTTCCCTTCTCAACCAAAAGGTCAAAAGTAAGCTTATCTGGCAGGTTGAGGAACTTCTCTACACTAGTTATTTAACCAATCTATATACGATTTAACAAAGTTCTTTAGCATTTTAAACAATCTCCCTATTAACAAGATGGGTTTGAATAGCTATGAAAAAATTCAAATTACTTTAAAAATTGTTGATTTTCTTTTTTTTCTATTTCATTCACAAAGTATTTTTTAATGCTTGCTAAATATGACTTGCCAGTATTTAACTAATTAATCTGTAGCTTCATTACTAAACTTGTTTTTCCATATTCACCATAATTTTTTTTTTTTTTTTACAGATTTAATGCCTGTTCCTTATTCTGTTCTCAACCTTTTTATTCTTTAACTTTTATTTAACTTTTAAAACTTGTTTTAAAAGTTTTTTAATTTTTGTACTGCTCACATTGTTTTTTCCAGTTTAATTTTCTTTTAGTTCCTTTTCGTTATACACCTTATCTAATCATCGTCCAAGGTTGTTCCTGTATCTTAGTTAAGTATGTAGATGGCTATTCTTATATACATTTTTGTATTTTTCAGTATTATCCCATGTCTCATTGTTTCATCTATAATTTTGAATGATTTGGTTTTACCTGGTGATAAGTAAAGTAAACGGATTTTGAGCGAAGCGAAAAATCTATTTTTGGGTGAGATAGCCACGACGTCCTGATGGAAGGTTCCTTCAGTAGCTTCGTAAGGTATATTTAACTACAGTGGATATTCCCAGAATTAAACTAAAGGTTATCACAGAATTCTAACTTCTGGTGCGAGTACCCTAAAGGTTTCCCTTTAGGATATCTTATATCAACAGGGGACGCATGTATTAACACGCCACATAGCTATCTGCACCCCATATAGAGTTAACACTTCGATATGGAAAGGTGGCTGAGTAACTGAGGAGCCGTTCCAAAGTTACTCTCATCTGTGGCTACTTTTGGTACTCGAGACGTAAACAAACGGGCGCCATTGCTAAATGACGTCACGTCCGTCCTCATCCTGAGCTCAGCTTCTACCAATCTCCGCGATACAGTAGGTCAGGGAAGGGCCTGAAAGGCTGAACTATAATAGACGGGAGGGTCCATCAGGACGTCATGGCTATCTCACCCAAAAATAGATTTTTCGCTTCGCTCAAAATCCGTTTTTTGGGCTCAAGCCATGACGTCCTGATGGAAGTGTACCAGAGAATTAATGTATCGTGGATTTTTTCCCCTTTAATCTAAGTGCCAAGGGCTTCGAACAGTATTATAGAACATGCCCTTACCAGAGATTCTATGATGAACTGGTTTCCTGCCCCCCCCTGGCAGGGAAGTCCTGGTAGACAATAGGAACATCTCGAAGCGATCATTGAAGAACTACTCACCCGGTGGAGAGATCATGCTGGACTTCGAGACAAGACAAAGGTTAATATTCGAGTAGGAATATTATTAAGCATAAGTAAGTATATAACATAATTAGGGAGGAGAGATCATGTTAGTCTCAGAGACAGGACAAGGGTTAATATTCGAGTAGGAATTTTATCAAGGCATAAGTGAGTATATAACATAATTACTTATATTATTCTTTTAGATCATCATTAAAGAGGTAAATGAAACTATAACAATCGTATATTTCTTGATAAGAAATAGGAGCAAAAAGAGGCGCACATGGAAATAAAATACATTTTATTTTTTGGATTGCAGATCATTATGGAAGTAATTACATTAATGATTATAGAATTTATTTACAATAATAAGAATAATGTACATAGAAATGAAAGACGGTAATCTTGATTCTAAAAAGAAAAGTTTACTTCTTAAGAACACAAGTTCCCAGAGGAACGCCAGTCTTTTAAAATTCAAAGAAAACACTCCATGCCCAAGGGCATGTGGCACTCGTGTAAAGTCTATGACATTTCACCTTGGTAAAGAACAGTCTATTAGAAACACTCAAATGTCCATTAAATCAATATGTATCACAATAAGGTCAACACAGGCACCCGTAGAGTTAGAGTCCCAAGTAACTCACTGTTCCTTGCAGATTTAAGCAGCAGGTTTCATAACACTACCTGCAGCTACCACGAAATGCTTCACTTCGTGCACTTGTTTTGCGTAGTGCTTGAAGAAAACGCGCGATGATTTCCAGCCTGTAAAGCTCTTGAGGCTTTCGAAATCCATACTCTGGAAGAAGTTCAGAGAAGAAGCGACTTTTCTAGGATCGTGACCTGCGGGTGTACTGTCAGGATCCGCTCTGCGAATGAAGTAGGTGATTTTCGCTCTTAGTTGTTTCAGTGACAGGTCGCTACCCGATGTTTCTCCTTTGAAGAGTTGTCCTCCACCGAAGTCTGAAGTTCTTCGAAGATAGACCTTAAGACTCCCCACTGGGCATAGAGAGACATCTTCCTTCAGGGGGCAGATTCTCCAAGGGCCCCATCTCTTGGTGGGTAGTTTGCGAGAAACGTCGGATCGGGGAAGAGGGTAAGATCTCCTGTCTCGGTGAACAGGATATGACCCACTTCTCTTGATAATGCCACTATTTCACTGACTCGGGCTCCCGAGGCGAGAGCAAAAAAGAAGATAACTTTTTGAGTCAGGTCTTTCAGAGGGCACGAATCGTTGTCCAGGCTAGAAGCAAAATGGAGCACCTTGTCCAGGGACCAGGAGATAGGTTTTGGTGGGGGTGCTGGGCGTAGTCTAGCGCATGCCTTTGGCAATTTATTGAAGATATCGCTGGACAGATCAATCGGGAATGTGTATAGGAGTGGTCTAGTCAAAGCCGATTTACAAGTGGAAATCGTGTTGGCCGCTAATCCTTGTCCATGAAGGTGAATGAAGGAGGACATGCAAAAATCAATGGCGATTTCCGTAGGATTTTTTCCCTTGACGAAGGAAACCCACTTTCTCCAGGAAGATTCGTACTGCCGTCTGGTAGACTCGGTCTTGTACTCCTCGAGGAAGTTTAAGCTTTTCTTCGAGATCCCAAACCTTTTCTTTGCGGCTAAGGAGAGAAAATTGAGATGAAGATCCCTGACTTTCAGTGATGAAGCGAAGACAGTCTACTTCTGTACTTGTTGAGAGAGAACTGGGCCCGGTAGGGGGATCAGCGTGGGCTGCAGCTCCAGGACCAGGGGATACCAATTGCTCCGGGGCCACTTGGGAGCCACTAGGGCCGCTGTCCCTTTGAAGGTTCTCAGTTTGGATAGGACTTTCAGCAGAAGGTTGGGAGGAGGGAACAGGTATATCCTGGACCATCTGTTCCAATCCAGGGACATGGCGTCCACCACTTCTGCCTTGGGGTCCTCGAACGGGGCCACATATCGAGGAAGTTGATTGTTGTCGCTCGTTGCGAAGAGATCGATCTGAAGTTCCGGGACTTGGTGAGAGATGAAGGAGAATGATCTTGCGTCTAGAGACCATTCCGCGTCTATTGGGCTTGTCCTCGATAGAGCGTCCCCCGTCACGTTGCGGAATCCTTGTAGGTGAACTGCAGACAGGTGCCATTTTTTCCTCTCTGCCAAACGAAAGATCGGGAGAAGCACCTGATTTATTTGGGGCGATCTCAAGCCCCGACGATTGAGACATCTGACTACCACCGAGTTGTCCAGAGTCAGACGGATGTGGATCGAGGGAGGCGGAGAGAGTTTCTTCAGGGTGAGAAGAACCGCCATGGCCTCACAGATGTTGATGTGGAACGTCTTGAATAGGGGAGACCATGTTCCTTGAACCTGTTGTTGGTGGGAGTGACCTCCCCAACCCTCCACTGAAGCGTCCGTGTGGATGTTGATCAATGGAGGCGGGTGTTGAAGAGGGATGGACCTTTTCAGGGCCTTTGCTTCTGACCACGGCTTTAAAAGTAAGCGAAGTCTGTTTGGAAGCCGTCTCTTGAGGTCTCTTCTAGCGATGGATGCGAATCGTCTCCAGACTCCCGCGGCATCCTTTAGCTGTGCGCGAAGCACTGGGTTTGTCACAGAGGCGAACTGTAGAGTCGAGAACTTGTTCCTGTTGTCGTCTTGAGATTTGTTTGGATTTTAGAAGCCTTCTGACAGACCCTGCTATTTCCTTCCTTTTCTTCTGTGGAATGGAAAGGCGGTGTGACTGAAGGTCCCAGTGGATTCCCAACCATTGGAACTTCTGAGCTGGAGAGAGGCGAGATTTTTCTGCGTTTGTCTTGAAGCCCAGATGCTCTAGGAACTGGGTGACTTTGTTGCAGGCTCTCACACAATCTTCGGGCGATGTCGACCAGACTAGCCAGTCGTCTGGGTAGGCCATCACTTGGACGCCCTGAAGACGTAGCTGTTGGACGATTGCGTCTGCCAGCTTGGTGAAGATCCGTGGAGCTACGTTGAGCCCGAAGGGCATGGCCCTGAAGGCGTAACTTTTTCTTTGGAGTCTAAATCCTAGGTAGGAGGAAGCATAGTGATTCATTGGAATGTGCCAGTAGGCATCCGCCAGGTCTATGAAGACCGTGTAGGCCTTGTGAGGCAGAAGGGTCCTTATTTGTTACAGAGTCAGCATCTTGAATTTGTTGTTCGCAATGAACTTGTTGAGGGGGGACAAGTCTAGAATGATTCTGAGTTTGTCTGAGACTTTCTTGGGAACACAAAAGAGTCTCCCTTGGAATCTGATTGACTTTACCCTCCTGATCACCTTCTTGTTCAAGAGTTCTAGGACATATTCTTCCAGGAGGGGGGTTGACTGTTGGAAGAATTGCTGGAAGGATGGGGGTAGTTGAACCCAGCTCCAGCCTAGTCCTTTCTTGACGATGCTGTGTGCCCAGGGATCGAAGGACCAACGATCCTGGAATTGGCAGTGTCTTCCTCCCACCGGAAGCACTTCATTGCTTCTGGTGTCCCGAGGGTTTGCCACCTCGGCCGCTAGCTCCCCTTCCTCCTCTGCCTCTGGAGGAGGCGAGAAGAATCTCTGCCGGAGCCTCTGCCTGAGCCCCTACCTTTGGGACGAAAGGTAGTAGAGTGTTGCTCATAGGCAGGGGTGAAGACCGGTGACTGCGACACCACCGGCTGGGGGACCAATTGAAAGGTCTGTTGTGGCTGCGTAGCCACTTGGAGAGTAGCGGGTCCCGGAAACTGTCGTCTCGGCTGACGTTGCTGGGGTCTGGGTTTCGAGGATTTTTTCTTAGGCTGAGGGCCATCATCCTGAGAGGACTTCCTCTTTCGGGACATGCCCCACTTATGGAGAAGGTTCCTGTTCTCCGTAGCAGCTTTGTCCACTATCTCTTTCATCAAGGTAGACAGGAAGAGATGTTTGCTCCAGATATTGGAGGAATTCAGTCTCCGGGGTTCGTGTTTCACCGTTGCACTGGCGAATACGAACTCCCTACAGGCTCTATGAGCCCTAGCGAAACTGTTTAGGTCCTTATTCACGGTCGCCAGGTGCGACTTAGCAAGGACCATGTAAAAGTACGGGACTCTGGTGTCCCCGGTCATGAGTTCTAGCTGTACCTGATGGGACAGTGAAGCGGCGAGTCTCTCCTCCGCATTCTGTTCCCTACGAAGGAGGTGATCGTTCAGCCGTGGGACCCTCTTAATGAGAGAATGCCTTGATGAAGTCATTGAGCTTCAGCACGGCATTTCATTCCCGTGCTGAATCTTGGTGACGGGCAAGAGGGCTCTCGAACTTGGGGAAATTGCTCCCCCAGTTCGAATCTAAATTTCTCTTTCATCTTTTTCTTCCTCTTTATATGGCTTCAACCTTCTCCTAATATTATAAACTTTCCTTCATGTTGCTGTCCCAACCCTATGAGTAAAATTTCCCATATGTATGTGTATATATTTACATATATATGTGTTTATTATTTTTTTTTTCTCTTTTTTATGGCATGGATGTTTCTACATCTGTTATTGCCACTTGGGCGGATGTTTATACATCCGGTATTGCTGCCTGCTTTGATGAATGGGAAAGGTGTCACGGTTGGGAGGTGTTTGTGCTCAAAGCTATATGTGAGAGTATTGGATGATCTCAGCCATCCCGAAGATGGTCTGGACCTTTTTGGCGGAACTATTCTCAAGTGTTGGGTCTTCGGAATCCAGGGGGATCCAACGCTTGGGGCAGGACTCTCGGCTTTTGGCCGGAAGCCCGTCATTACAGATAGGGGGAGGATGATTCCATAGTTTCTTGGTCTCAGTCCTAACAGGCGGGTTCAGCTTACACCTGTGCCTCTATATCTGTTTTGATGCTATCCTTCGGGTAGGGTATGGAGTGGACCATCTGGGAAGTATACTCTCACTGTGCCGGTAGTGGAGAGTGTAAATTTCCTTCCCAACATGTGATGCCTTAATGTTCTCAAGCAGGTAAATCAAACTTCAAAAAATCACTCTTCTCTCGTCTTTTTTATGATGGATTCTTGTGAAAATGACCCCACCTCCCCTGGATATGCTGACTCGCCCCCGGCACTGTTGACGACCTCTGGCAATTCATTTAAAGAAAACTCCGTTGACGACGTTGGAACTAAAAAGGACTATTCTTTAAACACTCGGAAAAAGGGTAATTTGGGCAACACAGAAAAATTGAATGTCCTGCACATTACCCAAATCCCATTAGAAACTAATTATGATATGCTACATAAAATATTTGAGTGTTATGGATTAATAAAAGAAATTAGAATGAAACTTCAAGATGATAATTGGGAATCTTGGTTTTCATTTAATTGTCATGAGGAAGCATTTAATGCAAGCCGTAATATTGTTGATATTAAAGTAGGTAATATGAGTGTTAAGGGTGCTCTGTGTGATGGGGCACCTAAAGATCTGGATGTCTACAGACCAGCAGACTGGGCTGATAAAGATATAGAGGCAGATATGCCATCCCAAAGAAAGCCAAAACCACCAATGTGGCTTCTTGCTCAATCTGTAGGAGGTACGGAAAATTATTTCAAGGTCTGCAAATTTCTTCAGAGGAAGGTAGGTACGATCGCACCTGGAGATATATCTCGATTCAGTAAGAAAAGTTACCTGATAAAGGCCAAGTCATATACACAGTCTGTTATACTGTCCAATTTGAAGACAGTAAATGATGATATAAAATTGGACATCAAACCCCATCTAAACTTTAGCTATGGAAGGGGAGTGGTTTTTAATAGGGATCTGTATGAATTTACTGAAGAAGAGATATTGACTATGTGTCCTCTATCAGTGTGGAAAGTACATAAAGTACCTGGAACATCAATGATTGTTCTTACTTTCCAGGATGCCGATGTACCTTCCCCCATAGACATAGAAAATGAAAGGATCAGAGTTCAACCTTTCAAGCAAAAGCCACTGCAATGTTATAATTGCTTTAAATTTGGACATCCTTCCAAAGTTTGCAATAGTGAAAGAATTTGTAATACTTGCTCCAATATTTACCATGGGGAATGTACATTTGAGGCAAGGTGCTTAAACTGCAACTCTAATCATAAATCTAATGATAGGAGCTGCCAGTTTTATAAGTTAGAAGAGGCTGCCCTCAATAAATCAATTATTGAACATGTAAGCGTGGGGAATGCCAAGAGATTATTAAATAAATCTAACACTTATGCAAAGACATTAAAAACAGGAGAAAAAGTTCCTCGGGAATCATCTCGCCCACCTACTACTGTAGGTAGTTCTCGAAAAAGGAATTCACCATCTATTGATAAAGTGCTGCATAAGACAAGAATATCTCCTCCTAAAGATTTATCATTGAGTATCAACCAAAAGACATTGCCCACCACTATCAAACCTTTGTCCCCCATTACAAAGGATAGTACTAACCTCTCCCAGGCCATATCCTTGCCTGATTTAATGGAGATTCCACCTGACACCAAGTTATCAGGTGTACCTATAGTGGGGAAGGTACAAAAACCTGGTAACTCACAACCTACTAATCGTAAAAGAGAGAGACCTCCATCTCTCTCACCCCCTTCCATAAGAAATACTAGAATTATGACATCAAATAAATATGATGTTTTGTCTGTTGATGTTGCCGATCAACCAGAAGATAATTTAAATAAATCAGAAATTCAAGTTAGGTCCACCATCCCCCTCAACAAATAGATAAAAAAGATACAAAGAAAAACACCAACGTAAAACCCAACATAACAAGACCACCTTTGAAGAAACCTACAGGTAATAATGTTAGATTAAAAACTGCTAATGGGAAGACCTCATCCAAGATGTCTTCCAGAAATAATCCATAGTTTTCTCCTCCATTTTGCAATGGAACTGTCAGGATTTGAGGGCAAAATATGAAGAACTTAAGCTCCTAATTCATGAACATTCCCCCATAATTGTATGTCTACAGGAAAGTATGCTTGATTCTAACACTCCTAGTCCTCGAGAGTATGTTAGCTATAGAACACCATATAATCAACAAGCAGGGAGCCATGGCGGAAGTCTCATGTACATTCGTCGAGATGTTCCCCAAATACCCATGTCTATACGTACAACCCTGCAGGCAGTTGTTGTACAAATTGATATAGGGAGAAAATATACAATATGCTCTCTGTACTTACCTCCAAATGATAATATTTTATATGATGATTTAGTAGAGGTCATTCAACAACTCCCTCAACCTTTTCTCTTACTGGGAGATATGAATGGTAGACATCCTTTATGGGGTGATATTTTAGCAAACACAAGGGGCAATATCTCATCAATTGTGGAGAATGAGGATGTGGGACTCCTTAATACAGGAGAGCCCACACACTTCCATGTTCAGACAGGTACTTTGTCATGCATTGACCTTTCAATTGCAAGCTCTAACTGCCTTCTTGATTTTGATTGGAGGACATTAGATGATTGGCATACTAGTGATCATGCACCAATCATTATAAACACCAACAAGGGTCCGCCTTTGCAAAGATCGCCACGTTGGAATCTAGACAAGGCAGACTGGGTTAAATTTTCCGAGCTAAGTGAAATCGAAGGGAGAGCAGAACAGTTTGAAAGTGTTGATGATGCCATAGACCTACTGAATGGAACTCTTCATACAGCAGGAGTCAATTCAATTCCCAAAACAACAGGGTTATTCAAACGACGACCAGTCCCGTGGTGGTCTTCAGAACTAACTGCACTCCACAGAGCCACAAGAAGATCTCTAACACGATTGCGTAGACGCAGAACTGATGAGAATTTAACTATGTACAAGAAATGTAGAGCACAGTTCCGTCGTGCCATGAAAGAAGCAAGACGCCAGTCATGGATGTCTTTTGTTTCCTCCATTAACAGTAGAACACCACCATCTTCTGTGTGGAGGAAAGTAAAAAAGATAGCTGGCAAATTCACCCCCAACCCACCACCAGTGTTGAAGGTGAATGGCCAGTATGTAACTGAAGCAAATGAAGTTAGCAATGCCCTGGCTAATCATTTTTCAAATGTATCCAGCAAGTGTGAAGGAGCCCCTGGTCACCAGTATAGGAGCACTGAAGAAAAAAAAATTTTAAATTTTGCAACAAGAAGGGAAGAGTCGTATAATTCTCCTTTCACTGAAAGAGAATTTGATTCCGCACTTGCTCATTGCAACGATACAGCCCCTGGACCCGATGGAATTCCATATGCAATGATTAAACATGTACATTTTAATACAAAGCTATTTATTTTAAGCATTATTAATAGAATATGGCATGATCATAGTTACCCAAGTGTTTGGGAACTAGCCATTATTTTAGCCTTTTTAAAACCCGGTAAAGACAAGTTTTTAGCAGCAACTATCGTCCTATTGCATTGACATCTTGTTTATGTAAAATCATGGAGAAGATGGTCAATGCAAGGCTTGGTACCTTGAAAAGAAAGGTATTTTATCACCGATTCAATGTGGATTCCGAAAAATGCACTCAACGACTGATGTGTTGATACGACTTGAGTCTTCTATTTGTGAAGCCTTTGCTTCCAAACAGCACCATGTTACAGTATTTTTTGACCTTGAAAAGGCATATGATACCACATGGAGATATGGTATTCTTAAAACCATTCATGAATTGGGATTGAGAGGAGAGCTGCCACTATTTATTCAGGCATTTCTTTCACGTAGAGTTTTTCAAGTGAGTGGGGGAAACTCTATCAGAGAGTAAGTGCCAGGAAGGAGGAGTTCCTCAGGGTAGTGTGCTGAGTGTAACCCTTTTTGCACTAGCAATTAATGGGATATCCTCAGCCATTCCCCAGGATGTTCTCTCAACATTATTTGTGGATGATCTCTCAATATCATTTGCTGGCTCTAGAATGGCAATGGTTGAGAGAAAAATCCAACTCTCTATTGATAAAATTATCCAGTGGGCTGACATGAATGGATTTAAGTTCTCGACAAGTAAAACTACCATTGTCCGTTTTTGTCGTATCCGGGGAGTACATCCAGACCCGGATATATACATTAAAGGTCAACGGATACCATGTGTATCGGAAACCAAATTTTTAGGTTTGATATTTGACTGTAAACTTACATGGGTTTCTCACCTAAAAGCGCTAAAAGCTAAATGTGTTGAAGCTCTGAATAACTTTGTCCCATATACATCATGGGGGGCAGACCGCAATACTATTTTAAAATTATACAAGGCCTTGATTTTTTCCAAAATTAGTTATGGTTGTGAGGTATATTCTTCAGCCACCCCAAGCCGGTTAAAAATATTAGATTCGATACATCATGCAGGTATTAGATTGTCTACTGGAGCTTTTAAAACCTCGCCTATCCCAAGTCTCCTTGTTGATGATGGAGAGTTACCTCTAGACCTTTACCGAATGTCTTCCATTCTTCGGTATTGGTTTAGATTGCAAAGACTCCCTAACTCTCTAGCCTTTCAGACTGCAAGCCTTGTAAGACACGCATCATACTTTGAGTTGCACCCAAAATCTCCTCAACCTTATGGCTTTCGGGTGAAACGATTATTAAATAGTCTGGATATAATTAGAAATAAGGTACTTCCATTCAAGGTATCATCAACGCCTCCATGGAAGTTACCAGAGATATCTTTTTGTAAATATTTTATTGGAGATAAGAAGAATATGTCAGACATAGAAGCCAGGTCTCTTTTTAATGAACATGTTAAAGAACATAGAGGATCAACTTTTATCTATACTGATGGCTCCAAATCTGATGCTGGCGTTGGATTTGGAGTACATAGTAATGGTTTTAATTGTAGAGGTGCACTTCCTCTGACCGCTTCCATATTTACTGCCGAACTGTATGGCATATTAACCGCTATTGAGAAAATAGCGTTGGAGAAGGAGGGTAATTTTACAATTTTTAGTGATGCAAGGAGTGTCCTTCAAGCTATGGAAGTTTTTAATTCTAATAACCCTCTAGTTTTAAAGATTTTAGAATGGCTTTTCATTATTGGACGGAGAGGTATAACAGTTGAACTTTGTTGGGTTCCAGCACATGTAGGTGTGTCCGGGAATGAGAAGGCAGATTCACTGGCTAAGGAGGCTGCATCCGAGTTGCTGCCAAGAAGGTATCCCATTCCCTGTAATGATTTCTTACCTGACATCAAGAAATTGGTTTGCAATAAATGGCAACAGCAATGGGATAGTCAAGATGGCAATAAAATGAGGGAAGTAACAAATGACATATCTCCTTGGAGGTATAATATGATGCCCCGAAAATGGGAGACGTCTCTTTGTCGTCTCCGTATTGGTCACACTCGGTTGACCCATGAGTTTCTGCTGAAGGGCCAACACCAACCGTATTGTGACAACTGTTTAGTACCTCTAACAGTAAGGCATTTGTTGACCGAATGCCCCAATTACAACATCTTGCGGAATAGATATTTGTTTGAGGCTCGAGGTGAGGGTGGCAGGTTCATCCTTACCAAGATTCTTGGAAATGATGTGTTCTACCATGCAAGTGGCATTTTTAGATTTCTTTCAGAAGCAGGTCTTCTGAAAAATATTTAACTTTTATGACATTCAATATTTATGATTTTAATTGAATACTCTTTAATCTTTTATTTTATTTAATTTTTTACTTTTGTATACATAAATTAAATGTTACCGGCGTCAATGACCTTAGATGTCAGGATGCCTGAAAACTTTAAATCAATCAATCAATCAATCAGCCGTGGGAGGTCCTTGTTGAATTGACGACCGGCCACATCAGGTTCAAGTTTTCCTACCGTGAAGGTCGACTGGATGTCTTTCCAGTGCCTATCATCGGGGGGAAGAGTAAGGGAGAAGGGTCTGCACTCCTCCAGTGCAGGGCAAGGCTTCCCTTCCTCCACAGCCTTCATGACCGCTTGGAAGGCCTTTTCAATGAAGGGGAAGGTCGCAGTAGCTGGAGCAACAAAGGTTGGATGCTTCTTACTCAGCGCTGGCATCTTGGAGTTTGTGAAACCTCGGCTCTTCACTGCCTGAGCTAGCATAGCTTGGGCCTTCGAGAGAGCGATCACAATCACTTCTTTCGGTTCAGTCTCTTCTTTTGAGGCTGGTTCGGACCTGAGCCGGACATAACAGTCCGGATAAGCCTCGAAATTCGGGAAGAACTCCACTTCTTCCAACGAAATAGAGCCAACCCTTTCACTAATGTAGATCTGGCCAGTAGTGATTGGCATATGCTCGGCGTATCTCCAAGGGTTAGCTTCCGAGCAGGTGGGGAGGTCCTTAACCGAAATCTTCTTCGGTTGTTTGAAGCCGACAAGAGTCGTCCGGAATTGTTCCCGAGTCTCGCGCAGCTTCTTGTCTATGAGGGCTTCAAGCATTCTGAAGACCTCTTGAGAAGCCGATGGAAGAGGGTCCGGGGTGGCAGAAGTCGAAGGAACAGGTTCCTCGGATGGTGCTGGGGGAGCAGGAGTGACCTCGTTCTCCGAGTAAGGGTATTCCACCTGATCTTCCTCGTAGTCGAGTTCCTCGCCCATGAGGTTCTTCTCCGTCTCTTCGGACACCTCCGACATGCGTTCCACGTTGTCGGAATCAAGATGGTACTCGCGCATGGACTGTGCCATGACGATGTCGGGTTCGACCACAATCTGGACGGTGGGAATTTGTTCTCGAGGGACCACCGAGTCCTTGGATGCTTTTGGACAAAGCAAGGCCCTCAAGTCTTCAGTGGGAAGATACGGTCCAGTGGCGTTCATTTGGAAGCCACGCACCCATTTGCGTAGCTTCTCTCTAGCGATGTCCCTTACCTCCGTGGTAGGAGGATCGTTGAACGCCTCGTCAAGAAGACTCTTGCAGACTGAACAGTTCTGCGGGTCCCAAAATTTAAGGTCGCCTTTCTTGGCGGCGCAGGGGGCGTGGGTCCGGCACGCCTTGTGCCCGTAGAAGTCCAGGCGCTTCACTCCACAGAAGTTGCTTTCGCACTTCATGTACTCCTCCTGTAAAAGAAAGAGATCATGAGTACATGGAAGGCATAAGAATGACTTACATTACTATAAAATTAAAAATAACTTAATCTATAATAGCATAGTAATGTTCGAGATTGATGAGCGGGAAAGGATGTAGATAGACACATACTTGTGAATCCCGCCCAGCCGGTTACCGTAACCTTATCCGTAAACAATTCCTTTGGGCCCGAGGGTCACAAATGAGGGAAATCCGTATGGATGAGCCAAGCTAGGGTTTTAAAAGGAATTGTCCGCTGAGTGTACCAGGATCTGAGACCACTCAGAGCCTTGGGTGAGGGGGGAAAATAGGATAGACCCCTTAGTAAAAGTAGGTTCCGGCAATCGACTGCACTGAGATACACAGAATATGCTGGAATTGTTGTAATGTGCAATCAAACAGCATAGCCACTATTTTAGTTGGTATAACAATACCTATATGGAGGTGGCCAGGCTATCTGGCTGCATCATATTGACCGAGCCAGGGAAGGGGTACATGTCCCTTAGCGTCTCATGAGGGGCCACCGGCAGACCGACGGCACACCGGAGTCCGGTCCTGCAGGGTGGAAAACATCAAGGCAGACACTGAGCAACCGAGATGGATAATACCACAGTGACGACCGTCGGCAAAGCGGCGGATCGCCGGCATAGGCAGCGGGCTTCGGCAGCCGAAGGCTGACGGCATGGCGAGCCTTAGTTCAATTCATAAGAGGTATATATATAAGGGTGGATACCTAGTTTGCCGGCAATCAACGCTGGCATGTGGGCGGCAGACTCCGAAAGTCGGTCGGCTGTTGCTAGGTAAATATAAGGGGTGGGACGTCGGCGGTATGTCGACGGAAGGCGGCATCCTCCGGCACTCGGTAGGCTGACGACTTAGAGGGGGAAGGCATCTTATGAATAAAGGTCACCTGAGGTAGTGGCGGTTATCGCCGGCAGTAGAGACGGCAAGGGACCGGCACCAAGATAGAGAGAGAAAGAGGTAAGGAGGGATGGGAGGGGTAATATCCTATACCCCTCCGGCATCCCCCCGGAGAGAGTGCACTCATGATAGGAGTAGATACTCCTAACATCCGGCGGCAGTGGGCCGGGAGCCTAAGGTAACCCAAGGGAGGGATAGGGGGCACTCAAAGAGGGGGAATCCCCCGCCGGCAACCACCCTTATAGAACGCCATGAAGGGTATGTGTACCAGGGCGGCCAGCTCAGTAGGAGAACAAGGTCCCTACCACTCCACCCAAGGGAGGAGTTGTAGGACCAAGGACAGGGGTGTGTAGGCAGGCCTACACCAAAGGGATAGAGTGGGGAGGGAGAAGTAGGGGTCTTTCTAAATGGGTAGACTCTGTATGAGAGCGGCCACCAAGGCAAGGGAGAACGCTCCCTAACCTAGAATAGGTAGACCAGATCAAGTACAGTACTAATGTACTGTCCCAAACTATAATAAGACAGAGTGTGCCACCAGAGCTTAACCTAGAGTAGGAGGACCAACAACTAGGCTAGGAAAGCCTGAAAGACACATCGCTAGTTGCAGGGAGGAAGGGTAACCCAACCAAGTGCCACTGGGGAAGGGCAGAGCCCTTCCTCATGTCTCAGGGGGGTTCATTCCCTTAGGGTAGGCAGAGAAGCGATAAATACTCCGGGTGTAGACAAGATCTCCCTATAGAGAAGGGAAAGCAAGTCTACCCGGAGGGAATTACCCGCAGGCAAGGGGAATAGGGAGCATACAAGGGTTCCTACATTAGGTTAGGAGGGGATGATACGCAACCAACTCAGTCCCTTGTATGGTCCCCGAAGGCTAAAACACTTACATCACAGTAACTAGTATATTTAATAATGCCAAATTCTTCATAACTTAACTTAGGAACACTATATATCATGCAGTAATATGAGCACTAGGCTGTCAAGCCTAGGGGCTAAGCTAGCGATCTAGTATGGGGTCGAACAGCGACCGTGGTCTGATGAGTGCTAAAACACGATATAATGATTTCCTAGCTATGAAGACTAAATAACTAATAATATTAATTAGTTAAAGAACCGGAGAAGGCTGTTCTGGCTAACTAAATAAGGCATGCAACATGAACAGCGACGCCGTCATGGCGCGTCCGGTATCGGCACAGCTCCGCCACAAAACACAATATTTTAAGAAAAGTAGAAGTTACTTTACAGCCAGAGCTTATTTAAACAATACTGGGACCTGGTACTCAACTTTCCAGAAGAAGGGGAGGCTGAAGGCTGCGACATTACGGCGATGTAAGCAGATAAAGAAGTCACTTGGGAAAAATCCGACTTAGCGTAGAAGCTACAGGTGAAAGGATAAGGACGGACGTGACGTCATTTAGCAATGGCGCCCGTTTGTTTATGTCTCGAGTACCAAAAGTAGCCATGTATGAGAGTAACTTTCGAACGGCTCCTCAGTTACTCAGCCACTTTTCCATATCGAAGTGTTAACTCTATATGGGGTGCAGATAGCTATGTGGCGTGTTAATACATGCGTCTCCTGTTAATATACGATATCCTAGAGGGAAATCTTTAGGGTACTCGCACCAGAAGTTGGAATTCTGTGATAACCTTTAGTTTAATTCTCTGGGAATATCCACTGTAGTTATATATACCCTAGGAAGCTACTCAAGGAACCTTCCATCAGGACGTCATGGCTTGAGCCCAAAAATAATTTTAAAGTATAATTGTATAAAAAACATTCAACATAACATACATTACATTTAGTTTCCCTTAATATTTCTAAGCTATCACTATATAATTACCACCAGACACACATCGTTTTCTACTTTACTAACTCATTATTAACAGTTTAATCTTTACCATTTAGGAACTAACGGTAGAGTACAACTTACAGGATACAGAACTTTATTTTATGGTAGAGTACAAACTTACAGGATACAGAACTTTATTTTATGAAACTTTTGGCCAAGTCAATTAGTGCAATCATGAAGTATTTTCTGAATATTACCAGAGTATAGTAATTGAAAAAAATATCCATGTATTTTAAGTACTGTGAAAGTATACTAGATTTATCAAGTATGAAGACTTAGACTATCTTTAGAATGTAATTAATTTGAAAATCCAAATGATTTAAATTTTAATTTTGTTTCGTTTCAAATTATTCAAGTACACAACTATATACAGCACTCATGAAGAAAATATATTTCAACATTAAATATAGATGTTTATAATACAAAGACTTAGTCTAATTTTTACAACAGTAAATAAGCT
Source organism: Palaemon carinicauda (assembly GCF_036898095.1). Lineage (NCBI taxonomy): Eukaryota > Metazoa > Arthropoda > Malacostraca > Decapoda > Palaemonidae > Palaemon > Palaemon carinicauda. The sequence continues at coordinate 38,374,820 of NC_090742.1, forward strand.
ATTAATTCAATAACTTTTTGAAAACAAAAGTATTGTAGGCCAGTGGTTCAAAGCTTATGTATTTTTCACAAATATACAGAGAACTTTATTAAACTTGGCTTTAGAAATGTAGTACTTGAGAATTATTAAGCATTTGCAAACAACTTTTTTATTTTTTAAATGCTACTAAAAGTATTTGAAAATAATCGAAAAATATCTTAATACTGATTGGAAATTAATTTCTTTTTTATTATATTTAGTGCAAGAAAGTCTCTAAAAGTACACAACATACATTGAAACTTTTGACATTTTAAATGAATCTCCTTTATAACCAGCAGGCAATTAATTTAACATTTTTTTCAGATAATTATGGAGAATATAAGGCTGCCAGCTGGAAAACGAGAAAAGAGGACGAGGGAATGTGCTGGAAGAGAAGGACAGGACAGAGAATGGAGATGACTAAAAGAGAAAGAAGGTGAAGTCAGAAGTGGAGTAGCCCTTTGGCTAAAAGAAGATAATGGAGCAGATTAGAAGAGGACAATGGAGAGTAGAAGTGGATGAGAATGTCAGCTAGACAGGACAATAGTAGCAGCTTAAAGAAAATTATGATGACTAGAACAAAAAGAAAGAGGACTAGAGGAGGAGAAGAGAGGACAAACCCACCTGTTAGAAGGGAAGGGATAGGATGAGACTGCTACTTCAAATAAGAGGGGGAGGAGAATAAAACAGACTAGAAGAGGAGAAGGGAGAGGATAAAAGAGCCTTGCTAGCTAAAAGAAGAGGGAGAGAACTAAAAGAGAAGGGAGACTACAAGCCCACCATTTAGAATAGAAGGTAGAGGATGAGCAACAAAGTTAAAAAGGAGGAGGAGGAGATCAAAGAGGATAAGCTTACTAGTTAGAAGATAATAGCGCAGACCAGAAGATTAGAAGTGGATGAGAACGGCAGCTAGAAGAAGAGAAGTGAGGACAAGAGTGCTAGCTCGAAGCGGACAAGGGAGGGTATAAAACTGTCAGCTACAAGAGAATCAAGATGACTAGAGGAGGAGAAGGGAGAAGTCAAAGGTCAAACCCACCAGTTAAAAGAGAAGGGATAGTATGTGCCTGCTACCTCAAATAAGAGGGGTGGGGGGAGATAAATACTACTGGAGCAGAAGAGCCTGCCAGCTTAAAAAAAGTAGAGGATTAGAAGTTAAAAGAGGATTAGAAATTAAAGGATGAAGACAAGCCCATCATTTAGAAGAGAAGGTAGAGGAAGAACTATCAAGTAAATAGTTTTGGACAATCTCACCAGCTAAAAGAAGAGAAGTGAAGATAACTGGAACAGAATAGATTGCAGCAGTGAAGGAAGAAGTCTCACATGACGAGAAGGAAGAGGACTATGGAGAGGAGGAGCCCACCATCTGGAAGAGGAACGAGTCAAGGGATCTAAAAAAAAGAAAATTCTGTTAGAGAAAGCATAAACTTTAAACTCAAGATACTTCTTATTGAGATGATAAACCAGTGTCTCCATCTTCTGTTCCAGGAAGGTATATGGGGGAACTACTACCAGTTTTCATCCCTTGTACCAGACAGAAACATCGTGCAATTATTCCTCCTGGTGTACAAATGTCATTGGTACATGTTCTGAAATAACATTAAATAATTTAGTTTTGTTTGTTATTACAGAAACAGTAGTATAGGTTTTTTTTTTATTAATTAAAACCCCGTGAAATATTACCACCGTATGATTTCAACACACCTTATCAATCAACCTTATAATACTTGCTAAATGAAATCGTTTAATAAATCAAATTAAGCAGTTAATAATGGAAAAAGTACAAGGTACTTAACTGTTTGAGCTAGAAATTCATGATAGTGAAACAGTTGTTATACCAGAGGTGGATACCAGATTTATATATATACTGTACAAAAAGCCAATGCAAGTTATACACTTAGTCTAACGAATCTACAGCACTACTTAAAAACCTGCTGGCACTACTGTACCTCCACAAACAGACTTGCAGTTGAAAATTCAATGACAGCAAAATTAGTGGAAAAATATAACCAAACTATTTTGAAGTGTATGCAAAAAGGTCAAAAGATTTTTCACACATCAATCAGTCTGTTTACAACCATACACTAAAAAAAAAAATCAAAATTTCTGGCAAATATACCAGCCTAATTATACCAAATCCCCTCAAAAAGTTACACAACCTAAATTGCCGGGACATTAGCCAGGCTGGTAAAAAAAAATCTCCAAAACCCAAATGCTGAAAAAGGGAGACTGGTATCAAATTACTTATTGCCTAGTTATACAAGAGATTTTTAACAAGTACTTAAACGACAAGTGGGAGCGAGCGAAGGCGAAGAATTCTGGTCCCTTACCAGGCAAAATATCTTCACGTATGACCTTTAAGCACTGGTTTGAAAGTGTTGATTGAGAAGGATAATTTAACCTAGAGGGGAAACTCACTACTTGATTGGTTGAAAGTTCCACTAGAACTGAACTAGTTACTTCTATTTTATTCCCTGGAAATGTCAATCTACCCTATCCCATAGATACAATTGGGGACTATGACTGTCCCGATCCCTTACAGAAGCAACTGGAGACTATGGCCAGAGTCTAAACCCCTGTCTACATGATCAAGCATGCCTGACAGGCAAACAGTGATACCAGACCTCAACAGGTAGTGAGAATGAGGGTTGATGACGTCAGAAGCGGTAAAACCACAGGCGACCAATAGTGTTGCCAGATCCTTGCTGTGGTTTTCCCGCTTTTGACGTCATCAACCCTCATTCTCACTACCTACTGTGGCCTGGTATCACTGTTTGCCCGTCAGGCATGCTCGATCGTGTGGACAGGGCTTAAGGCTCCATCCAGAGTGAAAACTTTGTGCAATCTGAAACAGCAATAGAAGCAAAAGGAGACATCTCTTGCAACCTCCTATCTGTCTATCATTTGGATGAAAGGCTGACAGGGCCTGGCCTAGCCTGTCCTGTCCATGATGATTGGTATGTGATCAAAGGAGGGATCCCTTCACCCGAAGGGGATAACAGTCCGGGATAATATACCTGGCGCATGATGATCAACAGGATGGTATATATTTCACCATTCTCCTCCTCATCTAAGGAGGATTTCTCTTAAGTTCTAAAGAATGGTCCTCAGTAGTGTAGTTAACCAACATCAAGTCACATCCAGCAATTAACGCCTCAACTGTTTCGTCCCTAAGGGATGGACAGAAAGAATGGAGGTGCAGAGCCAGCCATTCTGCCTCTATTTCAGATTTACATCTAACCATTACAATAGACAAGATGCTTACCATAATGTAAGTGATCTGGGCTTGTTACCCAACTACTTGAAGAGCCACCATAAGACCAAGCACAAAGGTGTCAACTGTCTTGTAGGTACTCCTCTAAAATGGTCTAGTGCACATACATTCAAACCTTCAACAACTAAGACTGCAAGATTCCTCTTAAAGGCAGGGGTGGAGCCTAGCCCCTGACTTTAGAAGTTCCAGTCCTTGCTGGTATCTCAACCCTCTAAACAGTTGAGGCATGTATATTACAGATTAATTCACAAAGTCCAAAAGAAAACGTTTCAGAAAACTCTTTCCTGGTTCTGCCAGTGCTAAGGAAGCGTCGCTGACATTCAGGTCCGAGGTGTCGAGGTCTCCTTCAGAGAGCAAGACAGAGCCCTCACGGGATTACAAAAGGTAGTAAGTTGGCCAAGGCACCATCCACCTGTTGAACTACCGCTAGAGTGTTATTGAGTCCTTTGACTTGCCAAACAGTACATAGGATCCCTCTCTCTGGTTACAGCTCATTTCATCTTTGCCTACACGTGCACAGAATAGTCTGGCCTATTCTTAACACATTCTCCTCTTAAATCATACACTTGACAACACTGAAATTATCAAACAATTCTTCTCTCAAGAGATTAACTACTGCACTGTAATTGTTCAGTGGATACTTTCCTCTTAGTAAGGGTAGAAGGGACTCTTTAGCTATGGAAAGCAGCTCTTCTAAGAGAAGGACACTCCAAAATCAAACCATTGTTCTCTAGTCTTGGATAGTTCCACAGCCTCTGTACCATGGTCTTCCACTGTCTTGGGTTATAGATCTCTTGCTTGAAGGTACACTTGAGCACACTATTCTATCTTGTTTCTCTTCCTTTTGTTATTTTGAAGCTTTTATCCTCTTGTTATTTTGTAGCTTTTTATCCTATTGTTATTTTCAAGTTTTTATAGTTTATATATGATAAACTTATTTTAATGGTATTATTGTTCTTAAACTTGTTGTAGTTTTCCTTATTTCCTTTCCTCATTGAGCTATTTTTCCTGTTGGAGCGCTTGGGCTTAACGCATCCTGCTTTTAGTTGTAGCTTAGCAAGTAATAATAATAAATCCTAATAAATGATAATAGATAAATAAATAAATAAATAAATAAATAAATGATAAATAAACAATAAATAAATAACAACAATAATAATAATAATAATAATAATAATAATAATAATAATAATAATAATAATGCCACTCGACGCTCCATGTAGAAAGGGGATGAAGAAGGGCTCGAACACAGGGTTGTGCCCTGGGAAGTTACAAGCTAGGCCATGTGCCCTTAGTACCAAACTAAGGAGGTCCCTCCCCCTCTCAAAGTGGGAGACTAAGGGAGATACCATGTAAATCGCCTATCACTTTACCAATACTACAGCAGCAGAGACAGTGTTGAGAGTCAGAACCTTGACTGAGGCCTTCTCAAAGGCTTGGACATGAGGTACCTACATCAGAAAGACTGTTCAAAGCTATTCCTAAACATAGGCAACTCTTATGAGAAGGAAAGGTCCCTTCCGTCAAAAGACAAAGCTAATGTATGAGCAGTAGCTCTGACAGTAGAGACCGAGAGGGTCTTCTCCCGGCAAGGAAGATGAAGAAATTCATAGTCTGGACTACAGATGATACAATTGGAGAAGAACCGCTTCTATCACCTTAACTGTAGAGAATGGCCCACTAATCCTGAGCGAGTGAGATCCAAAGGAATTCTCTTGGTATCACATCAAGGCAAAATGGGATAACATTTGGCATGTAGAGCCACCAGGGTCAATCACATGGAAGATTAGCAGACAAAACAGGTTTAATGGAGTTAGAACGTAACCATCCAAGTGATCCAATGGGTGTTGGAATGAAACTGTGAAATCTCTCCTATTTAGCCATATGGCAAACTCCCCAAAACCAGAAGCCTCTCTATTACACCGATATGAAGGAACAACTATGACACTGCAACCTACCTTGGGCAACAAAGCATGTCAACTAGTCCATTTCTGTTGTTTGGAATATCGGCTGACAAATCTACCGAGTATAATGCCGTCCAGAAATGCATCCATTTTGTCAGTTCTCAGAGCTACACAAATCACTATGTAGGGTGGTGTCACCATGACCGACTGCTACACTTTCTTAGAATGCCTGAAGTGCAAGAAAGGCTGCTAGCCTCAAGACACACGAGAGTAGATGTTTGTCATCTGACCACACCCCTGAGACGACTAAGTCATTCAGGTGTACGCCCCTTCCCTCTCGATGTATCTGACCATAGTTGCATGTTAGGAGGCAGAGATTCAAGTGGAACTCCTCTGTGAGGGTTCCTCGTTCACCCCTCATTCAGCCAACATGCAAGACCTACCCAAGCCTCCCATTCCGCTGACATGACGAGGGATAGAGATCCTAGGAGACTGACTAACGATTCTTCAAACACCACTAAAGACATCTCTGGCAAAGGTGCCTGCTTGATGAACAAGCTTCTTCAGAGAGGAAAAACTGGCCAAGAAGACTGCCGATGCCGAGAGGGTAGTCCTCATTTTTGATAGATCGGACGGGCTTCTCTTGTAATTACCACCATATCCAAGTGCTTCAACCTCGACTTTTGTAAGAGATTAGACTTTTTCTCAATTAGCACAATCCCCAGATCACAACAAAAGTGAGAATTCGAACTCGATCCTGTAGAAACTGTCACACGAAGGAGGCCAGGATTAGCTACCTCAAAGATACATCCTACATCTTATCCCTTGCTAGTGGAACCAAACTAATATCAAAGCAAACATTTGAATGAACACTTAAGGGGTAGTATTGTACTTAGTTTGGAGGCCATAAAGGTTAAAGGTGTCGAGTTTGTTTCATCAGAATAGGTACTCACCAGAATGTCAGCCTGGTAAGCCCAACCCCAAATGTGGTGTCCAACCACAGCATTGGCCTCCCCAGCAAACAGCTTAAACTTGAAAGTCCCGGGCAGGGATCTATCTGACGCCATGCGAATGCTAGGCAAATATGTTGCCACTGTACTAACCAGGAGGGTAGTACACAGGTACATCGTACCGCACAAGGAGAAGGGAGGTACTTTTAAATGGATTGATGCACTGGCACTAAAAGTATGCATCCTTTAGATCTACTGAAAGCATGAAGACTTCCTCCCTGTTGGAACTCGAAATAAGTCACACTGTTTCCATCCTGAACTTAGTTTGAGCACAAACTCATTCAGTGGTGGGAGGTTGATGACTGGCCTCCAGTCCCCAGTTAACTTTTTCCTCTGTAAGAGTCTACTGTAGAAGCCCTGAGATTTGTATCTAACAACATCGAGCGCTTTCCTTTCCAACATCCCTAGGGTTCTTGACTTTGTTGGAATAACGGGTGAGTACCCTCAGAAAAAAAGTAAGGCCTGAAGAGGGTATTAGGGTAGAAAGTAATCGTCCTGAAAGACTCGCAATACCCAAGGTTCACCCTTATGCCTGTGCTGGCTTGCCTAAAGGCATGACATGCCATACCCTACTCTCAGACGTAACAAGGGGGGTTGATTATTGACAACAACGTAAACTCCTTCATACCTTCTTCCGCTGCCCACTGCCTGAAAGAAACAGGTTGGGTAGCCCGCAAGAACTGCATGTACCGGTTCCTTCCGTGAAGTTCAAGGTGGTCTTATCAGGGTCTACTTAAGACCTAGAAGGCCCTCTTGCCAAACTCCACAAATGCGAGTTCCAAAGTAACAGCTACCTCTGAGCTAACTTGTTTTAAGAATATCAAGACAGCCCTAATGATGGCTCAGACCCTTAAGGGGCACAAAAGTGCCGCTCAATAACCAAGGCCCCCCATGTAGGCAGATCCCTGGTAGCCTCCTTCCAAACACTGCACCCACAAATGTGTGCATGGACATCCACCAGAAGCATTCTGAAATGGGATTGTACGGCTCCGTCAGCACCAGTCCAAGGTCAAGTGTCTTAGGGGCAGCAAATTCCATGTATCCTTACACCCAGCAAGGGAATGGGGTACAGTAAGTTACCCTAATATTTCATCAACCCTTCATCAACCCCCAAGAATACAATTGCGTCCCAAGGACAGAATTTTCCAGGTAATCCGGGCCAAATATGGCCTAGCAAGACCGATAATAGCAGGGGAAGGATCCCTGGCACTGAAAATGACAAGACATGGAAGGAGTATTCTTATTCTTCCCTTTGTGGAAGGAGCAAAGGGAGGCGCACTAGGAGAAAATCCCCCGACCACAATTCTTTGTCTTACTTTGCATGCAAACATGCAATGAAAGATGCTAATTATGCTATCCTCTCAACTTGTTCACTGAAGTATTGCAGGTTGAGGGAGAAGCAGGAATTCGTTGTCCCGGGAGAAAATGAGACGGAGAATGAATAAGCTCTTTCATTAACGTGGGGGGGGAAGCGTATGGGGACGTAATCTACTGTTCCTCCTGGCTATGAACTCTAGGCGAGGGCCGTGACACATGGCCAAACAAACCTTTCCCACCTGGAAACTGGGAACTCCAGCCCGAGGCATGGAATATAACGCTTTTATCAAACCAGGGGGACCCAAACACGAGTACAACACCAGTCACTCCAGCCACAAGGGTAGCCAGGGAAACAACCCAAGCCGTGGCCATGGGGTTCCCGAGGCCACGGGCTCACACATTAGCCTCTGGGTGCTAAAAATCATGACTGAAACACCTGTCTTGCTTGGCTACCGAAGTAAATGGGGACCCGCAGGCAGTGCGGAGCTGTGACACTGGGCCACGGACCCAGTCCTGTGCATTAGCCCTGGAGGAGTCGGAACATGAGGCCGACACCAGTCAACTTGGCCACAAGAGTAGCCGTGGACCCAGAGGGCACCAAGGCTTCTGTGCATCAGCCCTGAGGGCCTGGGGACATTTCCAATTTGATTACTAGGATATCCTGGGGGGGTGTGGAGCCATGAAACTGGGTTACAATTCTGCCCTGATGCATTGCCCTTGGGGGGCTGAAACACAGGGCCATAACTTTCTTGCTTTGTTCCCAGGGTAGCCCGTGGGGATAAGGCATGGACCTGCAACACAGGGTCACGGCTTTCGGGGTCTTAACACAGCGTCATGACTACTCAGGTGCTGCCCACCTGGACTTCCTAGAAGCAGCAAACAGAATCAAAAGCTAAGAGAAAAGTGAAGATGAGGAATAGGAAGAGAAGAAGAACGAGCAAGTTTCTTCCTTTTTCCTTCCCTCTCCTCAGGCTCTGCAAGCACAGGAGTCAAAACCTGAGACACACAATGATGCTTCCCCCAAGGAAAGAAACCATAGGGGTTGCTCCAACAGGAACCCCACCCCTATCATAGGGAGGGGTAACACTTACAGGGGAGTGGAAGCCCCAGATCCCAAGGCACCCAGGAAAGGGGGAACAGGTACAATGAGTGATCGAGTCAGAGGAGATGCACAGGGAAACTCCCTAGCATTGAGGAAACTTTCTTCCAGCCAGGGGCCACACTACGCTCAGGGTGGAGGTATCACTGCAGACATCACAGGATTCACCGAAACCTGGGACACACTTATCCACTGGGAAGCCTACCTTTGCCTCCATAGGTCACACTTGTCTGCAGAAGCATAAACAAAAGAGCCCCCAACCTTTAATGGAGTCCACTGAACATGGCCGGAACTCTCCACACCACCATAACCTGAAAGCCCACCAACGTAGCTCTGAGAGCTCTTTGCTCTGATGCATACTCCCCACTGGACAAAGCCAAGGATGTAGGACGAGGAGGGGCAGTAACAGACATCCAATTAAGCGGACGCAAAGTTTTCTTCTTCCCTCTCAAAGCATATACAGTATCGGCACATGAGGATGATTGCAAACAATCATGTGAATCTACACAGCCAGTTTAACAAAAACTAGATGTAAAGTCCATCCTCCCACATGAGTGTCTTGCTCACATCGTATCAATCAACAAACAGCATACTCCGGATAGCAAGGTTGGTAGAGTCGCGGATTTCCGGAGTTCGGTCCCCGCTAGGGACGCGAATACCGTGAGACCTTCTACCGGGTGGTATTCCCAGGGTGGCGCCGGGGGGGGGGGGGGGGGGGGGGGGAAGTTAGAGGGGACTAGTGATAGTCCCTGCTGGCTAATGGTTGCCCGAGGAGAACGATGTAAATCGTCTCAGTGGAGACCTAAAACCCGCAACTTTAACTTTTAACTTCCTGAAAGAAAATTAAAATAAGTATGATTAATGGCGCACCAGTACATCTGTGTGTGATGCGTCCAAATACATAAGTGGAAACATTTTGACAGGTAGGGGGCAAGGCTCCTGGCCTCACTGCCACATGTCGCTTAACTGCTTGTTAAAACATTTCATGCCTGACCAGCTCACGTTTAAAACATTCCCTACCTAAAGGACGATGGTTTGTATTTTGCGTGGGAACAAAATTTCAAGGAGTCCAAAAAAAGGAAGAAAAGGGTAATAAGAGGAAGAAAAGACTAACAAAAGGAAGAAAAGAGTAACAAAAGGAAGAAAAGAGTAACAAAAGGAAGAAAAGAGTAACAAAAGGAAGAAAAGAGTAACAAAAAGAAGAAAAGAGTAATAAAAGGAAGAAAAGAGTTAATAACAAGAAAAGAGTCCACTATAAGAAAAGTCCCTTAAGAGATGGAAATAGCAACCCATTACAAGAAGACAGTTCCCCCTAGAAGAAGTAAAAGAGTCCCCTAGAAGAACACACGAGTTCCATAGAAGAAAAAGGAGAGCCTAAAATAAACCCCAATAGAAGAGAATGAGGACTTGTCCATAGAAAAGAAAGACTCCCAGTACAAGAGATAGAGACTGACGATGATGTCATATAAGGATTCTCAGCATAATATGAATACACAGTGGACATTGGGATATATGCAAATGAAGTTAATGCAGGTCACCTTATAACATGTTCCTGGGGAGTACGTAGTGAGTGAAAGCACCAATTTGGTTCAGTTTGCAGTGAATGATTTTCAGATGAGGGACAATGCATGTGAGGCTTACATAATTCTGTGTTATGTATTTCTGAGTTTATCTCTTGTTCCAGGGGGGTCTGTGGTTGAAGTAATCCCTCTGTGGTCATGGAAGGAATATGGTTGGTAAAATATCCTGTCAGAGAAATAATGAATTAAAAGTTTTCATAAATTTCATGTTAAATCTATGGCGAATGGTCTTTAAAAAGTTATAATTCAATCTAACTTTATGATTTCAACACATACCTTATCAATTAAACTGTGGTATTTACATGATTACAGATTACTGTTCAATTATACAGTTATGATTATACCAAATAAAGTAGTTTATCAGGGGTAAAATTATAATTACAAGCTACCATTTGATTTGTGTATGTAATACTTGACTACACTGGCATTGACATGTTACAATATCATCCATCCCCATATTCAGAAGAGATTGAATTTATGAATTTGGACCCCGGGCCTAGGAGACCACTCGGGCCCCATGTGCAACAGGTTAGACCTCTCATTTTCTTACTCAAGTTCAGAGAGATTGGACAGCAGGATAGGAGTGGGAAAAGAAGTTTAAAGCCTGTTAATACTAAATCATGAAAACAGCTTTACAACCTAGATTGCTGATAAAAACCCTTGCTATATAAAACCTAACCCTGAAAAAGGTATACAACATAGACTGTTGCTACAGTGTCTGCTAGTAAAATCAATACCTGGGAAAATTTATAATCCCTGCAACTCGACGATAGACATAATATTTGCTGTTCCCACAAATAAATAAGCTACGAGACCAACCTTAATATGACCATGACCACCTGCATCAGTGTTTTGATTATGGTTTCAAATTAATCCTTAGGCCTCTTGAGAACCACTATTATAGGGTATAGTACAACAACATAGTATAGGGTATAGTACAACAACAAAGGACAAACTCAACTCAAATCTCTCCCACTTCAACCAAGTCAGCTTCTCAAAAAAACATAACCAAAATCAATGACATTCTAGGTTCAGTAAGAAGATAAATCACAATACTAGGAAACAAGGAAAAATGGATAGGGAAGACTGTAAGAAAGCCCTCCCTAATTCCATTCACAGCAATCACATAGGTGTGTTATTATCATTTTCATTATTATTAATTGCTAAGTTACAACCATAGGGCTACAACAGGGAAAATAGCCCAGTAGGGAAAAAAAATAAGGAAATAAAATAAACTACAAGGGAAGTAATTAACAATTAAAATAAAATATTATAAAGGACAGTAACATTAAAATAAATCTTTCATATATAAACTATAAAAAAAACAAGAGGAGAAGAAATAAAACAATAGTGCACTCGAGTGTACTCTCAAGCAAGACAACTCTACCCCCAAGAAGAGCATGGTACAGAGGATATAGCAGTATATTTAGATTTCAGCTTTCACTGGATTTTCGTGGAGTAAAATTTATTCACTTTGAAAAACTTATAGTATAAGCAATAAAAAAAACCAAAGTTTCCACTTGCTCATAGTCCATATGGATTTTACAAAATGGCTAACATCAATTTTTTTTTTTTTTTTTTTGTCAATATCAAGTGTTTTTATATAATCTATATCTTTTATTTTGACAACGAAACTACCATCTTCAATGCCAAGAAATCCAAAGCTCAGTTTCAGATGTGATGAGAAATTTGTTACAGCATTTTTTTACAAATACTAATTCCATAAGACAAACTAGACATTCCTAAATATCAGGTGTTTTTAAATAATCTAAATCTTTCATTTAGACAACTAAATTACAGTACCATCTTCAAGGCCAAGGAATCCAATGCTCGTGTTTTCAGATGTGTTGACTCATTTGTTACAGCATTTAAAAAAATACTAATTTCATATGACAAATTGGTCATAAGGCCATACTAAGCACCTGCCACAAGGACATGTTCATCTAGTAGTCTGGGAGGATGGAATGTAGCCATGACTGGTGATCTTACTTTTGGTGCCTCCATGGAGAACTCTAATACTGATGATGCCTGGCTAGAAGCTGATGTCTATGGGTCAGCAATATGACAAATCTTGAAATGTACCCATAACAAGTGTCCTCTTCATGCCCACACCTATTCATTTGTAGCTCTCTTTGAAATGGATCTGGAGGAGTTCTTCAATGACAACCCACGCCTGAAAAAGGTCTGTCTGAAAGCAACAGAGAACTGTGAAACTGCCTGTTCAGAGGGGAGCAAGCGGACAAAAGCCAAGTTTGTGAAACAGGCAAACACCACCCTACTTGAGGCCTTGACCACTGATGATGTAATCAGGTCACTATGAATGGGAGAAAGAAATCCAAGAACAACGTTCAAAGCAATGATGAACAACCTCCTTCAAGTGGAAGCAGTCCTCTCCTTGTAACCTGGAATGCTGACCTGGAACTTCATCTTCAAGCCAGAGAGCCAGCTCTTCTTCACATTTATCCATATCAAATACAAGCAATTGGCCTACATACATCAAAGACATGCATAATCTGAGAACCCGTCACCCTGAAACCTGGTAAGAGCTGCAAGCAGGCAACAATACAGTCACTAAGAATGACATTCCCTTTGTATCTAGACCCAGCATGAGAGCATCTTAACAAGCTTATGAAAATTCATTCTGGACTCGTCTGCATCTGCAAAAATGCAAATGCTAGACAAGTTTTTCATGGTTATACCAGAACTCTACCGTGTTGCAAAAATGTTCGAGAGTAACATTGACTTGGAACCTGACAAAGCCTGAGAGCATCCTGACATTGGGCAAAGTGGTGTCAAGGAGCATTATGTTATCAAAAAGATCAAGGTAGTCATACTGAAATACTGTATAGAAACACATTTTCTGCTGAAGATGACAAGCTGGACTTATGTTTACCTCCTGATAAGTATGTACCAATGACCTTGAATGTAATGTGATGGATGAAAACCTGTATGAAGACTGTGTCCGGGCAAATCGATGGAGATATTAGCATACGGGCACCAGTAAAGAAAGATAAGTTATTCATGTCTGCAAGCAAGAAAACCACTGTAAAATTCCGAGACATGACTGTAGATCTAAAGGAGACCAAGGACTCGTATGGCAGACTGATGATCCTAGCTAGGTCCAGCGCATCAGTCCAGTATCATGTCAGATGACACACACACAAAACATCCCAATAACCAGGTTCCTTCCACTTAAGAAGAAGGCTGACCTGACCTACTTTCTTGCATTTTTCCTGACTATACAAGCCTGAATCCTTTAATGGGAAATAAAGGACTCAGATTTGTATAGTTAGGAAAATACAAATCATTCTTAAATTTTTTTAGTAGTTCCTACACGCGTACAAAATTTGTCCTTTAATAGGAGACTGATTTAAGCGCAGCTGAAACTTGGCAGTAGCCGGTGGTGGAGAAACTCTGGCTCCCTTGCTGATACACTAAATAGTAACTTTGATTGCATCTGGGACTTCTGAGGAAGGTGATGGCCAGAACTCGAGTTAAAGGACTTAAACTTCTTCTAATGTGCTGGGTGATCTAGGGCTACACATTTTTATACTCTGCCAGTGCTTACAAACAGGTTTTGTAACCTGGGTCTGACAGCTTGGGTTCTTTTAATGTAGCACCTACGTCAAAATCCCTTTTCTGGGCTCCGACCCGTGCCGCCCAGTGAAATCGTACCAGAGAAAGGGGACCCAATATGGCTAACTACCTGGAGAGGGAATAACACAAAAATAACATAGCTGATGAGTTTTAATATAAAAAAAGAGGGATGTGGAAACCCGTAAAAATAGATCAACATGTATATGACAGTGATAAATAGACATGGTAAACAATCAATAATGAAACCCGTAGGTAAAATTCAACAGATATGAATAGTGGTAATCCAGCTTGGTAATCAAAAATGCAAAGGTAAAAATTCAATCATAGATATGAATATGAGCATGGTACAAAATCCCATCAGGGGATGATAGAGAGAACCAAGCAAAAGTAAATCCATAACAAAGATTTAAAATAAAATAAAATCAGCTCGGGGATTTCAAGAACAAGTGAAATCAAAACAATTTGTGAAATTGAACAATTGAATAATAAAATAATACATCATAAGGGTGTATGGTAAACAAAACAGGTAGGAACAACAGGTAAGCCAGGCAGGAGGGAAAGAGGACAGAGCAAGATGTTGTGATTAGGACTCAGTACCTTCAGGAGGAACTATATTCCCTGCAGCTACTGTGGCAAATCTAAGAGCTTCTAAAGGTTTTAGGTAGTGGCGCTTGAAAACTTTAGGGGACTTCCAACCCGTATAATTTGAGAGCTCATTAAATTTCATATGGTGGAAAAATTTAATTGAGGTAGCCACAGCTCGAATATCATGGACATGTGGGAATGATTCAGGATTAGCTTGTTTAATAAAATAAAGAATTTGTTGCCTGATTCCCTTAAGGGTAATAGTTCCTCCATGTTCTCTAATAAATAAGGGCCCTGTGGTTGTAGTGGAAGTTCTACTTAAGTAGGATTTCAGAGTGGTAACTGGACACAGGGATGGATCCCGAGGAAGTGGAACAATCTTCCAGGGAGACCACCTGTTTTGGGGGTCCTCATTTTTAGCCAGGAAAACTTTGTTAGGGGAGAGAAGGACCTCACCGGAAGAGAGAAACTCTATATGACCTGGGTCTCTAGATAAGGCTGACAATTCTGAAATTCTGGAGCCAGAGGCGAGGCTCAAAAGAAAAAGGGACTTTCTTAATAATGCCATATAGTTACTGGATTCATTTGGGGTGTCAGAGACAAGCTTAAGAACATCGTTCAAAAACCAGGAAACTGCGCTAGGGCGAGTTGAAGGTTTTAGCCTGGCACAAGCTCTCGGAATGGATGAGAAATATGAATCCGTTAGATCAATGTCAAAACCAATATGGAAGATCTTTTTCAAGGCTGACTTGATTGTAGTAATTGTATTGGCTGCCAGGCCTGATTCGAAGAGAGTTCTAAAGAATGTCACAGTTAGGTTCATCGTCATTTTCTCAACTTGGGAATCTTTCAAGAACTTAGCTAATTTCTTGACAGCTAAGTCATATTGACGGAGAGTAGATTCCCTTTTGTCAGATTCCAAGAAAATAGTATTCAAAGGATCGATGTTTGCACCTCGTTGGGCTGTGAACTTCATGAAGTCCATAAAGTTAGGGCATTCAGAATCCTTGAGGAAGCGAACACATTGCGAGTTTGTACTGTCTGTATTAGCACCGGATTGGGGATCCTCCGGGGGCGGAGACCTAGTTCTAGCAACAAGGGGAACCAATTGCTCTTGGGCCAGTTGGGGGCTACGAGAGCCACTTGACCTTTGAAGGATCTGAGTTTGTGCAGAACTTTCAGCAGGAGATTCTCCGGAGGAAACAGATAAATCGTCTTCCAGGTATTCCAATCTAGAATCATAGAGTCCGTGGCATAAGCCTGAGGGTCCAGGTTGGGGGCTACGTAACAATCTAGTTTGCGATTGGATTCTGTCGCAAACAGATCCACCTGGAGACCCGGGACTTGAGATAGTATCCACTGGAAAGATCGATTGTCTAGTGACCATTCCGACTCTAGCGGAGTCGTCCGGGAAAGTGAGTCCGCTACCACATTCCGGACTCCTGCTAGATGGACTGTTGACAGGTGCCACTTGTGCATTGCCGCCATGGAGAAAATCTTCAACATGATGTGGTTTATTTGGGGTGATCTGGAGCCTCCTCTGTTGAGGTAGTGTACTATGACTGCACTGTCGAGAACCAGTCTGATATGGAGATTCCTGGCTGGATTGAGACGTTTTAAAGTGAGGAAGACTGCCATGGCCTCTAGGACGTTGATGTGCATTTGTTGGAAGACCGGTGACCATAACCCTTGGACTTTCTTGTGTTGGGAGTAACCTCCCCACCCAGTTAAGGAGGCGTCTGTGTGAACGACGAGTCCCAGGACCGGATGTTGTAAGGGAACCGACTTGGAAAGATTCTTGATCTTCGTCCAAGGCTGCAGACTTTTTCTCAGGATTGGGGGAAGGTGAGCACGTCTGTCTTGGCGTTTTGCGGTTGCTCTGGAGCACCCCACTCTGTTTATGTCCTCGAGTTTGGACCTTAATACGATGTCTGTCACGGGGGCAAACTGTAAGGAACCTAGGATCCTCTCTTGGTTCCTTCTGGAGGTCAACTTTTCCTTGAGAAATTGTTTTGTATTCCTCGCTATCTCCTTCCTTTTGGCTTTGGGGAGGCACAGCGTATGGGAGCACAGGTCCCATTGTAGTCCCAGCCATTGAAACTTGGTCTCCGGGACCAGGCGGGATTTCTCGAGGTTGACTTGGAATCCCAGTTGTCGAAGGAAGGTGAGGACTTTGTTCGTTGCTATGCGGCAATTCTGGGCATTGTCTGACTAGATTAGCCAATCGTCTAGATAGGCCACTACCTGTATCTCCTGAGTTTGAAGCTCTTGAATTACTGTCTCAGCTAGTTAGGTGAAGATTCTGGGTGCTATGTTGAGCCCGAATGGCATCACTTTGAATGCATAAGCTTGTTTGCCTAGCTTGAAGCCCAGAAAAGGACGAAAATGCCTTGCTATTGGAATGTGATAGTAGGCAGCTGTAAGATTGATGGAGGTGGTGACGGCCCCACGGGGAAGTAAGGTCCGCACCTGCTTGACGGTAAGCATATGGAATTTGTCGCAACGAATGAAGGAATTTAAACGAGACAGGTCCAGGATTACTCTCCGTTTGTCTGAGCCTTTCTTTGGCACGCTGAACAAGCGTCCTTGAAATCTTAAGCGACGTATGCTTTGGATTGCATTCTTTAGTAGCAGATCTTTTGTGAAGGAACGTAGTTCTTCCGTTGGTAGTTGGTAAAAGCTGTTTGGTGGAGGAGGTCCCTGTATCCAGCTCCACCCTAGGCCTTTTAAGATGATGCTGGAAGCCCAATCGCTGAACTTCCAATGGTCCCAAAATTTGTACAATCTCCCTCCTACCTGCAGTTTCTCAATGGTTGGAGGATGATTTGCCTCCTCTGCTTCCGCGGGAAGACTTGCCTCGGTGGTAACCCCTTCCGCCACCTCGGGCACGAAAGGCACCCCTGGAACCCCTGTGACGCTGGTAGCCACGGAAAGAGCCCTGAGACTTATAAGTGGGGTTAAAGGCGGGGGAGAAGGAAGTCGAGGCAATCTGAGACTGAGGGTCCAGGACGTATTGTTCTTGTTGTTGGCCCTTTGAGGTAGAAGGCTGGGGACCTTGAGGAGCAGGTTGGACTGAGACCGGTTGAACCACTTGCAGAGGTTGTCTGAATTGGGAAGATTGGAAGGGCCTCAATCTCTTCCTACCTCGAATTGGGGTACTAGTAGGATCATATTTCCTCTTTGAAACCAGGCCCCACCTAACCTTGAGGTTTTGGTTGGCTCTAGCTGCCTCGCTAAGGACAGAGTTAACTAAATCCTCTGGGAAAAGATCCGAGCCCCAGACTGGAGCTTTGATGAGCCTATTAGGTTCATGCCTAATCGTGGCTTCAGATAGGATGTGTCGTCGACAACAGGTCCTGGCGTTTGCAAAATCATAGGCGTCAGCCATAAAGTTTTGCAAAAGCGACTTAGTGAGGACCTTAAGGAGGTCCTCCTCGTTGTAAGTGGCGACGGTCAATTAAGAAAGAGCAACTGAATTAAGGGATCTGCTGAATCTACACCTCGACTCATATTCCAATTTAATGAGAGACTCCGGGAGTTTGGGAAGCCGTTCGCTGAACTGGGTCGAGGCACAGTCCGGGCTCAACTTACCTACCGAGAAGGTAGCTGGGGCGTTCCGCCAACATTCATTGTCTCCCGGAAAGAGAAGGGAGGTTAAGTCGGTCTCCCTGAGTTGAGGTAAAGGTTTCTCTTCCTTGATAGCCTGAAAGACCGTCTCTATGATCTTGGTCGCACATGGGGTAGGGGTCTGGTCGTCGGCCACAAACATAGTATAAGAACTTTTGTAGGCCGTAATCATTGTGTTTAAGCAGTCGCACTCATTGAACACGCGGACCAAGACAGACTGTGCCTGTTCTTTAGGAAAAATAACAGTTTCCTTTGGGACCTTATCCAATCAAATCAGAGCCTCTTCCGTGAGGCGAGCGTAGCCGGGGAAGGGGAATTCAAGACCCGGCGGGTAGAATTCATAATCCGCAAGAGGCCGGGTACCGAAACCTTCGATTGACAACATACCCTTCGAGAAGGGGGCATGCAATGCTCCAAGGGTTATTCTTATTGAAAGGAGGAAGCTTGAAGGCGTCGGGGATGGGGTATTGCTGTTGTGGCGGTGGCAGCCCCGAGCGCATGAGTCCCTGAACTAGGCTCTCCATAGAAGCTATTCTCTCTTGTGATTGCTGCGTATGAGACGATAGCATCGACTCAAAACGAGCAAACATCTTCTGGGAAAAATCCACCGGGTTAAATGATTCCGCCGGGGGGGGGGGGGGGGGGGACAGGTGCCGGAACGGAGGCTACTCCGTGAGAGGTTGAGGGCACAGCTATTGGGTCTTGAGAGACTCTGGTGGAGGAAGATTTAGCCTTCGAAGCTGATGATTTCGTCTTTGGAAGACTTGTGGGTCTTATATACAGTAGGTCCTCGGGTTACGACGGTCCCGACTTACGCGGTTTCGCCGTTACGAACGCGCCCCATAAAAATATAAAAATAATATTAAGCGTCGTTCCGTCTTACACCGTTAGCGTCGTAAGCGACGTAAACAATTGCGAACTAGTTTCTAGCGCGCGGTGGATGAATACGCTTTGCGGTGGTTGTGGGCGAGGAAGACGGCGTCGCTCAGTTCCACTCATATGCCATTTTTGGTTGTGATTGCCTGTTCTTTCTCTCACGTGTTTGATCGTTTTTTTTAACTTTTTGCCCTTCATTATGGCTCCAAAGCGCAAGGCAGATTCTTCTGATGGTAGTGCATCGAAGAAAAGGAAGGCCATCACCATGGAAGTGAAATTAGACATTATTAAGCGGTCTAAAAACGGTGAAACGCCAACGAACATTGGCCGATCGCTTGGCCTTAGCCGTTCGACCGTGGCTACTATCCTTAAAGATAAGGAGCGCATTGTTGAACACGTAAAAGGATCTGATCCAATGAAAGCAACAGTGATAACGAAACAGCGTAGTGGTTTAATTATCGAAATGGAAAGGTTATTAGTGCTTTGGTTGGAAGATCAAAATCAACGGCGTATTCCAGTGAGCTTAATGGTTATTCAAGAGAAGGCTAAAAGGTTGTTTGAAGCGTTGAAAAAAGAAAGGGGGGGAGAAAGTGAAAGTGAAGAGTTTTCGGCTAGTAGGGGTTGGTTTATGCGATTTAAGGCTCGGGCCAATTACCATAATCTTAAAGTGCAAGGTGAAGCTGCTAGTGGGGATGAGAAAGCAGCAAGTGAATTTCCTAAAGCGTTGGCTGAGATAATTAGGGAGGGGGGTTATTCTGCTTATCAGGTGTTCAATGCGGATGAGACAGGTTTATTCTGGAAGCGCATGCCTAACCGCACGTACATAGCAAAGGAGGAGAAGTCAGCACCCGGTCATAAAGCAGGCAAGGAGAGGCTAACTTTGCTTCTTGGGGGAAATGGTGCTGGCGACTTCAAACTGAAGCCCATGCTGGTCTATCAGGCTGAAAATCCAAGGGCACTCAAGGGAATTTGGAAGAGTCAACTCCCAGTCATTTGGAAGGCAAATAAGAAGGCATGGGTGACACTTGCAGTGTTTGAAGACTGGTTTATCAACCATTTTGTACCTAGTGTGGAGCGGTATTGCGCCCAAAAGGGTATCCCCTTTAAGGTGTTGCTATTGCTGGACAATGCCCCTGGACACCCTGCCCAGCTGGGAGACTTTCACCCTAATGTGAAGGTGGTTTACCTTCCACCTAATACCACGGCCCTTTTACAGCCTATGGACCAGGGAGTGATTGCTTCATTCAAGGCCTACTACCTCCGAAGAACAATTGCTATGGCATTACAGGCAACTGAAACGAAGAAGGACTTGACTCTGAAGGACTTTTGGAAGTCCTACAACATCCTTGATGCTATTAAGAACATTGCTGATTCCTGGGAGGAGGTGAAGGTTACAAACATGAATGGTGTTTGGAGGAAGCTATGTCCTCAATTTGTTAATGATTTTCATGGGTTTGAGGACACAGTTGACCATGTTATCAAGAACATTGTTGCCCTGAGTAAGGAAACCGATTTGGAGATGGAGGTTGATGATGTTACAGAGCTGCTAGAATCTCATGGAGAGGAGTTATCTGCTGGGGACTTGATACAACTGGAGAAGCAGATCATAGAGGAAGAGGAAGAAGCCCCCACCCCAGACCCTAAGGCTTTCACAAGGCAGGGCTTGTCAAAAGGTTGCAACCCTAAGGCTTTCACAAGGCAGGGCTTGTCAAAAGGTTTTGCCGAGATACAACAAGCATTGGCAACTTTCGAGGCTCAAGATCCCAACATGGACAGGTTCACCAGGGTTTCCAGAGGTGTCATGGACTTACTGCAGTGTTATAAGGAGATTTTGGATGAGAAGAGGATCCTCTCTGTCCAGTCTAACCTGGAGCGGTATTTTAAGAAAGTAGAGAGAACTGCACCCTCTACATCAGCTGCCTCTACTACTCCAGATTTGCCAGCAACAGAGCCTCTACCATCAACCTCAGCTGCCTCTATTGCTACAGAGCCTCTGCCATCAACCTCAGCTGCCTCTGCTTCTCCAGCTTCTCCACCACCTCTTGTAGGCTCTTCACCTCCAGACTCGCCTGCCCCAGCTTCTCCAGCATCTTCTGTCTCACTTCCAGAGAATCCTGATTCACCTGCCCCAGTTTCTCCAGCATCTTCTGCACCTTCCTCTCCACAATAAACCAGTCTCTCCGTCCCTTGCAACATCCCTTCCAGTGTGCAAGCCAACCATAGGAATAAGGTAAGGAATTGTTCTCTTTTTTTTTTTATTGATATTTACTTTAATTCATGTGGTAAGGAATTGTTTTCTTTTTTTTTTATTGATATTTACTTTAATTCATGTGGTAAGGAATTGTTTTCTTTTTTTATTGATATTTACTTTAATTCATGTGGTAAGGAATTGTTTTCTTTTTTTTTATTGATATTTACTTCAATTCATGTGGTAAGGAATTGTTTTCTTTTTTTATTGATATTTACTTTAATTCATGTGGTAAGGAATTGTTTTTTTTTTTTTTTATTGATATTTACTTTAATTCATGTGGTAAGGAATTGTTTTCTTTTTTCATTGATATTTACTTTAATTCATGTGGTAAGGAATTGTTTTCTTTTTTTATTGATATTTACTTTAATTCATGTGGTAAGGAATTGTTTTCTCTTTTTCTAATATTGTTTTTATGTCATTTGATACATTTTATTATAGTACAGTATACAGTAATACTTTACAGTACAGTACAGTACGTATATTTATGGTGTTCCGACTTACACGGAAATTCAGGTTACACCGCGTCTTAAGAACGGATCTGCGTCGTAACCCGAGGACCCCCTGTACAGGCTTACGATGAGCCTTCACCTTGGGGATAACAGGCCGGGGACTGATATCAGTCCCGGTTGTCCCCGGAAAACCTCGAAAAGAAAAGTGTTCTTAAGTAGAAGAGAAAGCCGGGCTAGGGAGAGGAATCTTAGCCCGGGAACCACCTGACTCACCTACGTCCCTACCTGCGTCGGGATCATCCAGAGCCATGGGTTCCACATCGAGGTTGAGGGTAGCGACGTCCTCAGTTAGGGTGCCGCCCGTCTCTTCTTGGTCCGGGGCCAGAAGAAGGGATTCGATCCTCTCGATGATAGGATCCGCCAACTCTTTGGGGACCGCAGCTGAAGTTTTAGCATGGGGGTAGAGACGGGAACACCATTCCTCAGAGAGGATATACAGTAAGGCTGTTTGGCATTCTCGTTGCGGGCGAACCCGCCAATCCAGATCTTGAGGGTAGCCTGAGCTGTATCTTTTTCAAGTTGGGAGCTCTGAAAGAGAACAGACTATTAGCGAGGGATATTTGTGCCAAAGAAAAGTGGAGAAGTCCAAGGACTTCGTAGACACGAAGTGAAAGGCATGCGGGAAGTCCAGAGGACTTGTGGCCTTAATAATTTTAATTAATGTAAACCATTGAAATTAATCCTAACTCCCTACAAGTCTGTATCTATGAAAATGCACTCACCGAGTCAGATGTTAGAGTGGAGGTCATTGTGTAGCAGACTACACAATTGTCCGGATGCCAAACAGCTAAGTCATCCACTTGGACAGAACAGTGGGCATGCGAACGACACACGTCATGGCCGCAGGGTTGATGGAAGACAGCAGCACATGCCGTCATCGCACAGCATACAGTCTGTAAGATAAAAGATACACGAGTATCTTAAAGGAAAGCAAATTAGGGGCCCGGAGGCCCCGGTGCTTAAAATATATATATATCTCAATATCATGATAAAATTGTTTTATATATATACATCAAGTATCTTGAATGAAAGCAAATTAGAGGCCCAGGGGCCCCGGGTGCTTAAATTATATCAATATCATGATAAAGGATTTTATTATGACTGTATTATGAATAAGAATAAATCAGTCCGTAACAGTAATCATATCAAAAGAGGGAAGGGAAGGTCGAAAACTAGGATCGTATATAAATATATAAATGTGACTAATATATAAAGTTAATCCAAGTAATAATGGGTAACGTTGGCTCTGGAGGCTCAACTAAACAACTCAACCAGATGGTAATGAATAAAAGCTACGTTCGGGGATCCCGTAATGAAAGTCTTTATATACACTATGTATCTATATGAGGTCCGTGAGGTGCGGGACATCAGAGGGGGAAGGAATCTTTAATGGGTCCGTGAAGTGCGGGACCGAGAGGGAGTAGCACGTACAAAACAAAATAAAATAATATAATCATGACAAGGTACCACGGACCGAGCAGAAAACTTCCCGTCAACCGTTGGCCAAACGAGCGACGGAAAGAAAACGACTACGACCGGGTAGAGTAGTACAAAAAGTGTAAGTAATGTACGTTAATGTATAATAATAGCAAGCCTCACAGATTAACGGGAACCGCCTGTGCAAAGAGA
Organism: Palaemon carinicauda; assembly: GCF_036898095.1. Taxonomy (NCBI): domain Eukaryota; kingdom Metazoa; phylum Arthropoda; class Malacostraca; order Decapoda; family Palaemonidae; genus Palaemon; species Palaemon carinicauda. The sequence goes on from NC_090742.1 coordinate 38,398,093, forward strand.
GCGAAAGGCCCCGGGAGGGGAACATAACGCAACATAGTGACTCTAACTCGGCATGGGAGAGAGAGAGGGAAGGTAACCCTGGGGTGGTATGATCACGCGGAAAGACTAATAACACTATAATAAACATAACACATGGTAAAAATGATATTTTGATTATAAAATAAATTTTTGAATATACTTACCCGGTGAATATATAATAGCTGACGTCTCGGACGGCTCGACAGATACCAAAAACTCGCGAGCGATCGCCATGAAGGTTGCGGGTGTGACCACCAGCGCCGACTATCGGCCAGATACCGCATATACTTGTCAACATCTCCAGTTCTTCTCATTCCGCTGGGTCTCTATCGGGGAGGAAGGGAGGGCCTTTAATTTATATATTCACCGGGTAAGTATATTCAAAAATTTATTTTATAATCAAAATATCATTTTTAAATATTAAACTTAGCCGGTGAATATATAATAGCTGATTCACACCCATGGTGGTGGGTAGAGACCAGTATTAATACAATAAAGGCGTATATGCTCATGAGTTTTTGACAATTATATCATAACAAAACCCACTTAAATATAGGTACCTGGTAAGGAAGCTGACTCTGACGATTACTCTGCCTTATTAGTCCGCTTTCCTCACGAAGCCCAGCCATCCTCTCAGGATGCTGAAAGACTCCCAGGAGCTGTTATATCTAGGGCGACCACCCATACAACAGGACCTCATCAAAACCCTTAATCTGGGCGCTCTCAAGAAACGACATTTGACCACCCGCCAAATCAAAAAGGATGCGAAAGACTTCTCAGTCTTCCGTACAACCCAAGACAAGATTAAAAACATTTCAAGAGAAGATTAAAAGGATATTGGGATTAAGGGAATGTAGTGGTAGAACCCTCACCCACTACTGCACTCGCTGCAACGAATGGACCCAGTGTGTAGCAGTCCTCATAAAGAGTCTTGACGTCTTTCAAGTAAAATGAAGCGAACACCGACTTGCTCCTCCAAAAGGTCGCGTCCATAATACTTCGCAGAGATCTGTTTTGCTTAAAAGCCACGGACGTTGCTATCGCTCTTACTTCGTGCGTCTTGACCTTAAGTAAACAACGATCTTTTTCACTTAAGTGAGAATGTGCCTCTCGGATTAAAAATCTTATAAAATACGATAAAGCATTTTTAGACATAGGCAATGAGGGCTTCTTAACGGAGCACCATAAGGCCTCAGACCCACCTCGTAAAGATCTGGTACGAGCTAAATAAAACTTAAGAGCTCTAACTGGGCACAGTACTCTTTCAACCTCGTTGCCTACGATCTCTGATAGGCAAGGTATATCAAAAGATTTAGGCCAAGGACGAGAAGGCAGTTCATTTTTGGCCAAGAAACCAAGCTGAAGCGAACATGTGGCTTTATCTGTAGAGAAGCCGATGTTTTTACTAAAGGCATGGATCTCACTGACCCTTTTAGCCGAAGCCAAGCACACCAAAAAAAGCGTCTTGAGGGTGAGATCCTTCAGGGAGGCTGAATGCAATGGCTCAAACCTGTCGGACATTAGGAACCTTAGGACCACGTCTAAGTTCCAAGTAGGAGTTGACATACGACGCTCCTTAGAGGTCTCGAAGGACTTAAGGAGATCTTGGAGATCTTTATTATTGGACAGATCCAAGCTTCTATGTCTGAACACAGAAGCCAACATGCTCCTGTATCCCTTAATAGTGGGAGCAGAGAGGGAGCGAACATTTCTCAGATGCAGGAGAAAGTCTGCAATTTGGGCTACAGAGGTACTGGAAGAGGAAATGGATGATGACTTGCACCAATCTCTAAAGACCTCCCACTTCGACTGGTAGACCTTGATGGTAGATGTTTTCCTAGCCCTCGCGATCGCTCTGGCTGCCTCCTTCGAAAATCCTCGAGCTCTTGAGAGTCTTTCGATAGTCTGAAGGCAGTCAGACGAAGCGCGGGGAGGCTTTGATGAAGACTCCTTACGAGGGGCTGCCGTAAGAGATCCATCCTTAAAGGCAGACTCCTTGGAACGTCTACCAGCCATTGAAGTACCTCTGTGAACCACTCTCTCGCGGGCCAGAGGGGAGCAACCAACGTCAACCTTGTCCCTTCGTGAGAGGCGAACTTCTGCAGCACCCTGTTGATGATCTTGAACGGCGGGAATGCGTACGCGTCCAGGTGAGACCAGTCCAGCAGAAAAGCATCTATGTGGGCCGCCTCTGGATCTGGGACTGTAGAGCAATAGGTCGGGAGCCTTTTGGTCAAAGAGGTCGCAAAGAGGTCTATGGTGGGTTGACCCCAAGTCATCCAAAGACTCTTGCACACGTCCTTGTGGAGGGTCCATTCTGTGGGGATCACCTGACCTCTCCGACTGAGACAGTCCGCCAAGACGTTCAATTCCCCCTGGATGAATCTTGTCAACAGTGAGATGCCTCGATCTTTTGACCAGATGAGGAGGTCCCTTGCGATGACGAACAGTGTGTGGGAGTGAGTGCCTCCTTGCTTGGAGATGTACGCCAAGGCTGTGGTGTTGTCCGAATTCACTTCTACCACTTTGTTTTGTAAAAGACTCTCGAAACTCGTCAAGGCCAAGTGAACAGCCAACAGCTCCTTGCAGTTGATGTGCAGGCTCCTCTGATCCGACGTCCAAAGACCCGAACATTCCAGACCGTCCAGAGTCGCTCCCCAACCCAAATCCGACGCGTCTGAGAATAACACGTAGTTTGGGTTCTTGACCGCCAGGGACAGACCCTCTCGAAGACTTATGTTGCTGTCCCACCAGTTCAGGCACGTCTTTACTGGCTCGGAGATCGGGATTGAAACAGCTTCCAAAGTCTTGCCCTTGTCCCAATGGGAGTCTAGATGGAACTGGAGAGGGCGAAGGTGAAGTCTCCCTAGTGAGATAATTTGTTCCAGGGATGACAGAGTCCCTAGGAGGCTCATCCAACTTCTCACTGAGCAACGGTCTTTTCTCAGCATGAGGCGGACTTTAAGCAAGGCTTGATCTATCCTGGTGGCAGACGGAAAAGCCCGAAAAGCTAGACTGCGAATCTCCATCCCCAAATAGAGGGAGGGATTCAGTTGAGACTTTTCTAAGTTCACTAACAGTCCCAACTCCTTTGCAAGATCCAACGTCCATTGAAGGTCCTGCAGACAGCGATGACGGGACGACGCTCTGAGTAGCCAGTCGTCCAGGTACAGGGAGGCTCGAATTCCCGATAAATGAAGAAATTTAGCCACATTCCTCATGAGCCTCGTAAAAACAAGAGAAGCAGGGCTGAGGCCGAAGCACAGTGCTCGGAACTGGTACACCACATTCTTGTATACAAACCTTAGATACGGTTGAGAATCCGGGTGTATAGGAATGTGGAAGTACGCATCCTGCAGGTCGAGAGAGACCATCCAGTCTCCCTCTCTGACCGCTGCTAGGACGGACTTCGTGGTCTCCATCGTAAATTTTGTTTTTACAACAAAAACGTTGAGCGCACTGACATCCAGCACTGGCCTCCAACCTCCTGTATGCTTTGGGACTAGGAAGAGACGGTTGTAAAATCCCGGTGATTGAAGGTCCGAGACTTTCACCACCGCTCTCTTCTCTAGCAACTGAGACACCTGCTGATGTAGAGCTTGTCTCCTTGACTCCTCTCGATACCTGGGAGAGAGGTCTAAAGGAACTGTTACTAGAGGAGGTCTCCGTACAAAAGGTATTTTGTACCCCTCCTTGAGCAACAACACAGACTCTCGGTCTGCACCCCTCTTCTCCCAGGCCTGCCAGAAGTTGTTCAGTCTGGCCCCTACCGCTGTCTGAGGACGTGGGCAGTCAGACTCTGCCACGGGAGGACTTGGATCCTCTCCTCTTGCCTCTTTTACTGTCGGCACGAGCGCCTCCCCTACTGGGGGCTCTGCCACGAAAGGGCGGGATAAACCTCGTCGCTGGGGTATCGATCTTGGGTCTTACGAAATAAGACGATGAAGGAGCAGCCTTGCGCGCCGACGTAGCCATCAGGTCGTGGGTATCCTTCTGCACCAGAGAATCCGCAATATCCTTGATCAACTGCTGAGGAAACAAGGCAGATGACAACGAGGCAAAGAGAAGCTCCGACCTTTGGCAGGGAGTTACTCCTGCCGAAAGGAACGAGCAAAGAGTCTCCCTCTTCTTCAGGACTCCTGCCGTAAAGGTAGCGGCGAGCTCATTAGAGCCATCACGGATGGCTTTGTCCATGCAGGACATAATAAGCACGGAAACATCACGGTCGGCCGAAGAGATCTTCCTGCTTAAGGCTCCTAGCGACCAATCTAAGAAGTTAAAAACTTCGAAGGCCCTGTAAACCCCTTTGAGGAGATGGTCAAGTTCCGAGGAGGACCAGTAAACTTTAGAGCGTCTCATGGCCAGGCGATGGGGAGAGTCTACGAGGCTTGAGAAGTCTCCCTGGGCAGAGGCAGGAACTCCCAAGCCGAGAACTTCTCCTGTGTCATACCAGACGCTCGCTCTAGAAGCCAGTTTAAAAGGAGGGAAAGCAAAGGCTGTCTTCCCCAAACTCCTCCCGGTGATCAACCAGTCGCCTAGCAAACGTAAAGCTCTCTTAGAAGAGCGAGAGAGCACTAGCTTAGTAAACGAAGGCTTCGAAGTAGCTAGGCCTAGCGTAAACTCTGACGGAGGCGAACGAGGAGCAGCAGTTACAAAATGGTCCGGAAAAAGATCCTTAAAAATCAGCATGATTTTTTTAAAGTCCATAGAGGGCTGAGCAGCTTTAGACTCCTCTCCGTCTGACAAAGTCCCCAAAGGAATATCAGTTGGAGGGGGATCAGCAACTTCCTCATCTGAAGGAACCTCGTCCGACAATTGCCGAGTCTCATGAAAAGGAGAGACCTGCCGCGGCGGCAACGCTTGACAGGCAATGTCAACAAGCAAAGGAGCAGCAGTAGCAGTAGAGGAAGCGACGTCACGCCGCTGCTGAAAGGACTGAAATCCTTGTGACTGACCAACAACAACAACTGAAGTTGATTGACGCTCGACGTCACGTCGGAACTGCCTCGACTGCATAGACTGAGCAGGCAAAACAACCTCCGACTGCAGTGATTGACGCTCAACGTCAAGTCGAGGCAACGGAGCCGGTCGGCGAACGTCAGGTCGGGGCTGCGGCGGCAGCGGCTGAACGTCAACACGAGACTGCGGCAGCGGCTGAACGTCAACACGAGACTGCGGCAGCGGCTGAAAGTCAACACGAGACTGCAGCGAGGGAGGATCCATGTCACGTGACTGACGTGAAAAACTACTGACATCACGTTTCAAAGTACAAGAAACGTCAGCACTAATGTCAAACGGACGAGTAAATACTCGTTTGGGCGGCTGACGGCCAGAGTCTCGTTCAGCGTAAAGGCGACTCGAAAGCAAAGGATCATCGCGAACCTGCTCAACGTCATACTCCACCATAAGGGAGGCAAGCTTAGTCTGCATGTCCCGCAGGACAACCCATTTCGGATCAACGGGAGTCGGAACGGGCCGAGACGACGGAAACGTCTGTGTTGGCAAAACATTGCCTTTACCGCGACCCTCGGACCCCGTGTTACGCTTGCGTTTAATAGGCGAACAGTCTTCCGACGACTGCAAAGGGTCAGAGCTGTCCCAATGGCTACAGCCAGGACGCTGGACCTGTCCTGAAGGGACTGACTTTGGCTTCAAGGGTCTAGAAACCTTGCGCCAAGGTTTCTTTTGCGAAAAGTCTTCGGATGACGAGGAGAACACAGTCTCACCCGTCTTATGGTAAGGGCGATCTTGACGAGAAACGTCCGATACCAAAGAGGGAACGTCTGTACGTTGGTTAAAGCCTCTCGTCCCCTTAAGTCCTACGACATTACTTCTCCCTAGTGCAGGGGAGCCTGAAAGAGGTCTCGGACTAGGGGAGCGACAAGCACGAACAGACGAACCCTCGGTCGCAACACTAAATACACTTTGCGCACTTATCACTTTATCACTAAAATTTTCTGATTTACCACTCTGACACTTCAATAACTTCACATCTGACATGAGTTGGTTACGGTCCGATGCTAAGGACTCAACTTTTTCGCCTACAGCTTGAATCGCAAGAAACATATCCCGCATGGACGGTTCATGAGTGCTAGTAGGGGGTTCAGGAACAACTACTACAGGGGAAGGATTAGGTTCAGGGGCATGGGACGAGTATATTTATCATATTCAAGCCAGTCGAATTCCGACAAGACCACGCACTCATCACACCGATCTCCTAATTGGCAGGATTTACCCCGGCAATTAGAACAAACGGTATGTGGGTCGATAGAGGCCTTGGGAAGACGTTTGTTGCAATCCCTCGCACACTTGTGAAATTTAGGTCCAGGGATAGGAGAAGGGTCAGCCATATTGAACAATCAGAGAAAATCCAAAACAAAACCAAAGTCATCAACAATAAACACTAGCCAAAAAAGGGTTTCAAGAGTTTTAATTGAAGAAAAAACACCCGTCACAGCGAAAGCTCAAAAACAACCAAAATAAATTACTTCACCAAAAAGGACGAAAACTCAAGGTCATCAGCGAGCGGAATCAACTTGTCGATAAGACCGACAGAGAAGAACTGGAGATGTTGACAAGTATATGCGGTATCTGGCCGATATTCGGCGCTGGTGGTCACACCCGCAACCTTCATGGCGATCGCTCGCGAGTTTTTGGTATCTGTCGAGCCGTCCGAGACGTCAGCTATTATATATTCACCGGCTAAGTTTAATATTTAAAATAAGATAGGAAGGCATGCTGGATGATAATAATAAAATAACGATACACCAATCGTAAAACAAACGAGGGAACGAACATGAGACAGGAGATTGATTGATTGATTTAAAGTTTTCAGGCATCCTGACATCTGAGGTCATTGATGCCGGTAACATTTAATTTATGTATACAAAAATAAAAAGATAAAATAAAATAAAAAATAAAAAATAAAAGAGTATTAATTAAAATCATAAAAGTTGAATGTCATAAAAGTTAAATATTTTTCAGAAGACCTGCTTCTGAAATAAATCTAAAAATGCCACTTGCATGGTAGGACACATCATTTCCAAGAGTCTTGGCAAGGATGAACCTGCCACCCTCACCTCGAGCCTCAAACAAATATCTATTCCGCAAGTTGTTATAATTGGGGCATTCGGTCAACAAATGCCTTACTGTTAGAGGTACTAAACAGTCGTCACAATACGGTTGGTGTTGGCCCTTCAGCAGAAACTCGTGTGTCAACCGAGTGTGACCAATACGGAGACGACAAAGAGACTTCTCCCATTTTCGGGGCATCATATTATACCTCCAAGGAGATATGTCATTTGTTATCTCTCGCATTTTATTGCCATCTTGACTATCCCATTGCTGTTGCCATTTATTGCAAACCAATTTCTTGATGTCAGGTAAGAAATCATTACAGGGAATGGGATACCTTCTTGGCAGCAACTCGGATGCAGCCTCCTTAGCTAGTGAATCTGCCTTCTCATTCCCAGACACACCTATATGTGCTGGAACCCAACAAAATTGAACTGTTATACCTCTCCGTCCAATAATGAAAAGCCATTCTAAAATCTTTAAAACTAGAGGGTTATTAGAATTAAAAACTTCCATAGCTTGAAGGACACTCCTTGCATCACTAAAAATTGTAAAATTACCCTCCTTCTCCAACGCTATTTTCTCAATAGCGGTTAATATGCCATACAGTTCGGCAGTAAATATGGAAGCGGTCAGAGGAAATGCACCTCTACAATTAAAACCATTACCATGTACTCCAAATCCAACGCCAGCATCAGATTTGGAGCCATCAGTATAGATAAAAGTTTATCCTCTATGTTCTTTAACATGTTCATTAAAAAGAGACCTGGCTTCTAGGTCTCACATATTCTTCTTATCTCCAATAAAATATTTACAAAAAGATATCTCTGGTAACTTCCATGGAGGCGTTGATGATACCTTGAATGGAAGTACCTTATTTCTAATTATATCCAGACTATTTAATAATCGTTTCACCCGAAAGCCATAAGGTTGAGGAGATTTTGGGTGCAACTCAAAGTATGATGCGTGTCTTACAAGGCTTGCAGTCTGAAAGGCTGGAGAGTTAGGGAGTCTTTGCAATCTAAACCAATACCGAAGAATGGAAGACATTCGGTAAAGGTCTAGAGGTAACTCTCCAGCATCAACAAGGAGACTTGGGATAGGCGAGGTTTTAAAAGCTCCAGTAGACAATCTAATACCTGCATGATGTATCGAGTCTAATATTTTTAACCGGCTTGGGGTGGCTGAAGAATATACCTCGCAACCATAACTAATTTTGGAAAAAATCAAGGCCTTGTATAATTTTAAAATAGTATTGCGGTCTGCCCCCCATGATGTATGGGACAATACTTTTAAGATATTCAGAGCTTCAACACATTTAGCTTTTAATGCTTTTAAGTGAGAAACCCATGTAAGCCTACAATCAAATATCAAACCTAAAAATTTAGCCTCTCTTGCACATGGTATCCGTTGACCTTTCATGTATATATCCGGGTCTGGATGTACTCCCCGGATACGACAAAAATGGACAATGGTAGTTTTACTTGTCGAGAACTTAAATCCATTCATGTCAGCCCACTGGATAATTTTATCAATAGAGAGTTGGATTTTTCTCTCAACCATTGCCATTCTAGTGCCAGCAAATGATATCGAGAGATCATCCACAAATAATGTTGAGAGAACATCCTGGGGAATGGCTGAGGATATCCCATTAATTGCTAGTGCAAAAAGGGTTACACTCAGCTCACTACCCTGAGGAACTCCTCCTTCCTGGCACTTACTCTCTGATAGAGTTTTCCCCACTCTCACTTGAAAAACTCTATGTGAAAGAAATGCCTGAATAAATAGTGGCAGCTCTCCTCTCAATCCCAATTCATGAATGGTTTTAAGAATACCATATCTCCATGTGGGGTTTGCTACGTTTCGGCGTAGCCCATTTGGCGTCGCCGTTTTGGCGTAGCCGATTCTCCATCAGAAAACTAGCAGCACTATTCGGCGTAGCCGTTTAGGCGTCAGATTGTTTCGGCGTCTTTGTTTTTGAAATCACTCAATGACTTATTTATTTATTTACGTATGGAAATTCAGATAAAAAATCAAGGAATAATTTAAATAAAGGCATGAATGGTAGCTTGGTCAAAATCACAAATTATTGAAAATGGTCTCAAATTTGGTTCGATAGTTTTAAGTAACTCAAATAAAGGAGAATAATTTAATTTTTGCTTGTTAGAAAGAAGAGCATAAACTATAGGAATAACTCCATCATGCTTCTTGGCCCATATAATATATAATTGGTAAACAAGACTAGGCGCAATGGTGAAAGTTCCGTCGGCAAACCAAACTTCTAGGAATACTAAATGTTGAAGCCAGCTTATTCTTCCAAATATTAAAATTCTATTATTGCCTTCTACTGTGTCTCCCAATAGGAATTTCTCTTCTACACCCAGTTGGGGAACACATAATGTATAGGACTTGGGTATAACTAATTGCTCTAAATTGGTTGGGTTAGGTGGTGCTTTGTTTAGAAATTTTCGTTTCCTTGCGATAGCTTTTGGCATTGCAGACAGGCCAGGCAATACGGCTAAAACTGATTGAGAGGCGCCAGTTAAGCATTCATTTACCACAACGGTTGGTGGCTCCAGAGTTTCAGCATATCTTTTCTTAATATTTGTTTTCAATTTTTCTACTACCATTGCAGCAGATGGTTCATGGGTATGTTAATTCAACTGTCGAATCACTTATCCATCCTTCATATGTAGTCTTACTTTACACCGATCTTTCTGTTCACATCGCCAGAATTTTAATTCAGAATCACTTTTGCTCGTTGCATCAAAAATAAAAAGGTATCCTTCGTGAATCACTTTGTTTCACCCACGTTTTGTTAGAATATCTCCTTCCATGTCGTGAAATAGGGCTTAGACAACTGAAACAAGTAAATCTAAACAAAAGAAGGAAATAACAAAAAAAATCTTAAATTGATTAAAGTGAGTGAGAACTAATTACAACATAACATCGAAGTAGTTATTTTATATAAACAGAAGAAAAAACATAAACAAATTTAATTTCTTAGAATGGTTAAAGTAAGTGAGATCTAATTATACTTTAACAAAAAAGTTATTTATGATTAGCGATATATATATATATATATATATATATATATATATATATATATATATTTTTTTTTTTTTTTTTACAAAGTAATAGTTGACGGCCAACAGTCTCTCCGCCGAAAAATTCTGATGCCGAATCGGCTACGCCTAACTGGCCACGCCGAAACGGCGACGCCAAATGGGCCACGCTGAAACGTCTCATTCCCCTCCATGTGGTATCATATGCCTTTTCAAGGTCAAAAAATACTGTAACATGGTGCTGTTTGGAAGCAAAGGCTTCACAAATAGAAGACACTAGTCGTATCAACACATCAGTCGTTGAGTGCATTTTTCGGAATCCACATTGAATCGGTGATAAAATACCTTTCTTTTCAACGTACCACATCAGCCTTGCATTGACCATCTTCTCCATGATTTTACACAAACAAGATGTCAATGCAATAAGACGATAGTTTGCTGCTAAAAACTTGTCTTTACCGGGTTTTAAAAAGGCTAAAATAATGGCTAGTTCCCAAACACTTGGGTAACTATGATCATGCCATATTCTATTAATAATACTTAAAATAAATAGCTTTGTATTAAAATGTACATGTTTAATCACTGCATATGTAATTCCATCGGGTCCAGGGGCTGTATCATTGCAATGAGCAAGTGCGGAATCAAATTCTCTTTCAGTGAAAGGAGAATTATACGACTCTTCCCTTCTTGTTGCAAAATTTAAAATTTTCTTTTCTTCAGTGCTCCTATACTGGTGACCAGGGGCTCCTTCACACTTGCTGGATACATTTGAAAAATGATTAGCCAGGGCATTGCTAACATCATTTGCTTCAGTTACATACTGGCCATTCACCTTCAACACTGGTGGTGGGTTGGGGGTGAATTTGCCAGCTATCTTTTTTACTTTCCTCCACACAGAAGATGGTGGTGTTCTACTGTTAATGGAAGAAACAAAAGACATCCATGACTGGCGCCTTGCTTCTTTCATGGCACGACGGAACTGTGCTCTACATTTCTTGTATATAATTAAATTCTCATCAGTTCTGCGTCGACGCAATCGTGTTAGAGATCTTCTTGTGGCTCTGTGGAGGGCAGTTAGTTCTGAGGACCACCACGGGACTGGTCGTCGTTTGAATAACCCTGTTGTTTTTGGGAATTGAATTGACTCCTGCTGTATGGAGAGTTCCATTCAGTAAGTCTATGGCATCATCGATATTTTCAACTTGTCCTGCATCCCCCTCAATTTCACTTAGCTCACGAAATTTATCCCAGTCCGCCTTGTCAAGATTCCATTGTGGCGATCCCTGTAAAGGTGGACCATTGTTGGTGTTTATAATGATTGGTGCATGATCACTAGTATGCCAATCATCTAATGTTCTCCAATCGAAGTCGAGAAGACAATTAGAGCTTTCGATTGATAGGTCAATACATGACAAGGTACCTGTCTGGACATGAAAGTGTGTGGGCTCTCCTGTATTAAGGAGTCCCACATCTTCATTTTCCACAATTGATGATATGATATTTCCCTTCGTGTTTGCTAAAACATCACCCCACAAAGGATGTCTACCATTCAAATCTCCAAGTAAAAGAAAAGGTTGAGGGAGTTGTTGAATCACCTCCACTAAGTTATCATACAAAATGTTATCATTTGGAGGGAAGTACAGAGAACAAATTGTATATTTTCGCCCTATGTCAATCTGTACAACCACTGCCTGCAGAGGTGTACGAATAGACAGAGAAACTTGGGGAACATCTCGACGAACGTATATGAGACTTCCGCCATGGCTCCCCACTTGGTGATCATATGGGGTCCTATAACTAATATATTCGCGAGGACAGGGGGTATTATGATCAAGTTTGCTCTCCTGTAGACAAATAATTATGGGGGAATGCTCATGAATAAGGAGCTTAAGTTCTTCATATTTGGCCCTTAAACCCTGACAATTCCATTGCAAAATGGAGGAAAAAACTATGGTTTATAATTTGGTAGACCCCTTGGATGGAGTCTTCCCATTAGCAGTTTTTGATCTAACACCATTTTTAGGTGGTTTTATTAAAGAAGGTCTTGATAGATTGGGTTTAGCATTTATGATTTTCTTTTTGTCTTTTTGATCTGATTGTTGAGGAGGTTGGTGGACCTCCACTTGAATTTCCGATTTATTTAAATTGACTTCCAGATCAGAAATATCAACAGACAAATCATCATATTCATTTGACGTCGTAATTTTGATATTTCTTATGGAAGGGGGCGAGAGAGATGGAGGTCTCTCTCTTTTCCGATTAGTAGGTTTTGAGCTACCAGGTTTTTGCACCTTCCCCAATACAGGTGCACCTGGTAACTTGGTGTCAGGTAGCATCTCCATCAAATCAGGCAAGGACATGGCCTGGGAGAGGTTAGTACTATTGTTGGTAATGGGGGACGAAGGCTGTACAGAAATGGGCAATGACCCATTTTTAATACGCTGTGGCAGAGCCTCAGAAGGCAATATGATTACCTTGTCATGCAATACTTTATTATTAGAGGTTGTATTTCTTTTCTTAGGATTACTGGCAGTGCTAGGTGGGGTTGCTGTCTCCTGTGGTAAATTTACCTTTGATTTTAAGGCCTTTGCATAGCTGGTTCATTTATTCAACAGTCTTTTTGCATGTCCCACACTTATGTGTTCTAAACTTGATTTGTTTAGGGCACCTTCCTCCAACTTATACAGTTCGCATCTCCTATCAGTTGATTTATGATTCAAATTGCAATTTGAACACCTGGCCTCAAGTGTACATTCTCCATGATAAGTTTTGGAGCAAATACCACACATTTTTCCATTTTTGCAAACTTTGGATGGGTGTCCAAATTTAAAACAATTAAAACATTGCAGGGGCTTTTGTTTGAAAGGCCGAACTTTAATCCTTTCATTTTCAATAAAAATATGGAAAGGTACATCAGCATCCTGGAAAGTAAGTATAATCATTGAAGTTCCAGGAACCTTATGCACTTTCCATACATTTAATGGACACATAGAAAGTATCTCCTCCTCTGTAAATTTGTACAGGTCCTTATTAAAGACCACTCCCCTTCCATAACTAAAATTTAGATGAGGTTTCATTTCCAATGTAATTTCATCACTGCCTGTCTGTAAGTTAGACAGTATTGCAGACTGAGTCGAAGATTTGGCATGGATGAGATAACTATTCTTCCCAAAACGAGATATATCTCCAGGTGCCATGGTTCCTACTTTTTTTGGATAAACTTACATATCTTGAAATAATTTCCTATTATCCCTTTAGGTTCAGCTAAGAGCCACATTGGTGGTTTGGGTTTTCTCTGTGAAGGCATGGGTACATTTCTATCTTTTTCAAACCAATCAGCAGGTTTGTACACATCCAATTCCTTTGGGACCTTATCACAAAGAGCTCCCATGATGTTCAATTCGTTAATTTTGATACTACTAATATTACTTATGGCATTAAACGCTTCATCATGACTTTCAAAAGATATCCAAGAGTCCCATTTTTCATCTCCAAGTCTCATCCTTATTTCCTTTATCAATCCATAGCACTCAAATGCTCTATATATATCATCATAATTTGTCTCTAATGGGATTTGGGAAACATGAAGGAATCGTAGTTTCCCTGTGTTACCCAAATTGCTAGATTTTTTTAACATCAGTTGAGTGGTCCTTTTTAGTTCGAAGGTCGTCAACAGAATTTTCCTTAATTACAGTAGCAGAAGTCGTCAACAGTGCCGGGGGGGGGGGGGGGGGGGGGGGGGGGGAGAGTCAGCAAATCCAGGGGATGGGGAGTCAGCATTTGAAGGGTCCATATTTAAGGGTGGGATTTTCATGTTTTTTGTTGTTGTTTTGTTGGGGTACCTGCTAGAGAATTATAAGAAAGTATCATACGTTGGAAAGGAAATTTGTATTCTCCACTATCGGCACAATGAGAGTATACTTCCCAGATGGTCCACTCCATACCCTACCCGAAGGATAGCATCAAAACAGATATAGAGGCACAGGTGTAAGCTAAACCCGCCTGTTAGGACTGAGACCAAGGTAATATGGAATCATCCTCCCCATATCTGTAATGATGGGCTTCCGGCCAAAAGCCAAGAGTCCCACCTCAAGGATTGGATCCCCCTGGATTCCGATGACCCAACCCTTGAGAGTAGTTCCGCCAAAAAGGTCCAAACCATCTTTGGGATGGCTGAGATCATCCAATACTCTCATATATAGCTTTGAATGCGAATACCTCCCAACCGTGATCCCTTTTCTCATTCATCTAAGCAGGCAGTAATAACGAATGTGGAAATATCCACACCATTTAAATAAAATAGAAAAAAAATTAGATAAATAAATGAACAAATAAAATAAATAAATATATATATGCATACATCTACATATATATATATAAGTAAGAAAGATAATAATCATAGAGATAGGCCAGCAAGATGAAAGAAAGTTGATAAAATTAGGAGAAGGTCGAAGTAATATCAAGCAGAAGAAAAAGATGAAAGAGAGAAATTTAGATTCGAACTGGGGGAGCAATTTCCCAAGTTCGAGAGCCCTCTTGCCCGTCACCAAGATTCAGCACGGGAATGAAATGCCGTGCTGAAGCTCAATGACTTCATCAAGGCATTCTCTCATTAAGAGGGTGAGACAGGAGAAAACCAAGCCTAACCGCGCTGGGAGTTAGGCAGGGCTACCAACATAACACAGAGTCAGTGAAGTGCTAACAAAATGAAAAACTAATATCTGACTCATGAAAGTCCCTCGAGCTAATGCAAGAAAAACAAATAACGTTAATAATGAGAAGCATGTCTGTGGCGTGCGAACGTAAAACAAAATAATGGAAATAGGAACGCCCGAAGGCGACCAGGCATGCCAACCTAACGAGAATACGCTAACGTATCGTAATAACTGTTATCGTAATAACAGGACATCAATATAATAAATTAATACGATGTGTGAACCGTGGATACCCATAAAGTTCATAACGAGAAACAATCAGTATGGAGGACTCATTGTAAAGCGTTAAGAACGACGAGAGAGAGATAGGAGGAGGCCGAGCGCCATGAAAGACTCACGCGGGGTCATGAAATATATAACTGTCATAATATAAGCAAAAAAGGGCAAGGCCCCCTCCAAAATCTCAAAACTCATAGATCTGGTACTTAACTTAGATGGAGTGACAGTAGAGTCCGACATCTTGAGGTAAATCCACGTAAAACCAGCAAAATTCACACACCGAGGCAAAATAAGTGTTGATAGCGCGTGCTATGAAAAGGAGTGACGTCACTGGCGTGGAATCGCTAGTAGTAGTAGGATGTTAAACGGCACCTCGCTGTTCGGAGATATTGACAGGAGATATCTAAATGGTGCGAGGCCTCTGGTTGTGATTTATTCAGCGCCCCAGTATTATACAGACACCTTATTAAGGTGAGCGAGCTGGGTTCAACCTAGCATTCCTATACAAATTTTTCTCTGGTAAATTCATAGCAGTTTTTACCTTAGAAATGATGCAAAAGGAACATTTCACGGGGCGGCACGGGTCGGACCCCATAAAGTAATTATTGGATCCCTTTCTCTGGCTCATTTCATCTTTGCCGACACATAAACAGAATAGTCTGGCCTATTCTTTACACATTCTCCTCTTTCCTCATTCACTTGACAATGAAATTACCAAATCTTCTTTTCACAAGAGGTTAACTACTGCACTGTAATTATTCAGTGGCTACTTTCCTCATGGCCAGGGTACAAGAGACTCTTTAGCTTTGGTAAGCATCTCTTCTAGAAGGACACTCCAAAATCAAACCATTGTTCTCTAGTCGAGTAGTGCCATAGCCTCTGCACCATGGTCTTCCACTGTCTTTGTTTAAAGATGTCTTTGTTTAAAGATGTCTTGCTTAAAGATACACTCGGGCACACTATTCTATCTTGTTTCTCTTCCTCTTGTTATTTTCAAGTTTTGATAGTTTATATATGGAAGATTTATTTAAAAGTTATTGTTGTTCTTAAACTTATCTTCTAGTTTTCCCTATTTCCTTTCCTCATTGGGCTATTTTCCTTGTTGGCGCCCTTGGGATTGTAGCATCCTGCTTTCCCATTAGGGTTTTAGCTTAATAAATAATAATAATAAAAATAATAATAATAATAATAATAATAATAATCCGTATTGTTGGTTACTTCCCTAAGTGAAGATCAGAATGTCCGTTCCTAATTTTGTACGCACGAATCCTTAGGCAATCCGTTCGATGATACAATTCTCAAGACACTGTAAAGAAAACCTGGAATCCAGGATCGATGGATTCTAAGTTTATGTTATGAAGTCAGGAATAAAAGATAAAAAGATCTGCCTCCAGTGCTCAGAACGAGAATGAATACGAGAGTCCATGTCATTTTCCCATATGCATCATCAAAGCCAAGGCAAGCAGGAAAAAAGTTTTCAGGTAAGGTCTCTATTACTTTCCTCAACAGTTCATAATGAGCTCTCTTCAAAAGACCACAACACACCTTGGTTACAGTCCAAGCTGGAGGCCGAATTTCATGGAGAGAACAGGTCTGTTCAACAATCCTGATAAGTAAAGATAATTCCCTTGACAATGAAATATCAATTCCACTCAGTCTCAGTACCTGGATCAAGGCAAAACAATGCCCTTTAACTGCTGAGATGGAGAGGCGTCTTCCCTTTCATAGGTAAGTTAAAATGTCTGCTACTGGCGGAATAAAAGCTGAGAGAGAAGTATTCCTTTGATGGCATCAACCACAGAAGATGGCCCACTTGCTTAATACATGTCAGTGGAGGATTTCCTGAGGACTCGTGACTTGTCTCGTGCTGTCTTGCTCGAAAATCCTTTCAATCGGAAGAGGTGCTGGATAACCTCAACTCATGAAGTGATAGGGATTCCACAGTTGTGGATCCTCTGAAGTGAGGCTGACTGAGAAAGTTGTGCCACATGAAAAGCTCCCTTGGAACCTCCATTAGCAGAAGCCATTTTGCAGCTACTAGAGCCAGCTTCATGTTTTGGATGCAAACCCCATTTATCACCTTTTGGATAAGTCAAAAGGGCAGAAAAACATAGATGTCGAAGCAGTTCCATGGATGCTGGGACACTTCTTAAGTGCTGCTGTCAGGTCTGGCACTGGTGAGCAGTAGACTGGCAGCTTTCTGTTGAGGCTTGTAGCAAACATATCTATTGTTGAGGAACCCCAAAAAGTAAGCAGCTTTATTGCTGCTTGGGGATGTAAAAACTATACTGACCAAACTGTCTGACCTTACCAACTTAACATGTCCACTATGACATTACTCTTGCCAAGGTGTCATTTTCAAGGTTAAATATCTTTCAGAGGACCTGCTTCTGAAATACGAGTTAAAAATACCACTAGCATGTAGGACACATCATTGTGGAAAAAATTAATAATAGTTAGGAAAAATACAAACCATTTTCACATATAACAAGCTTGGGTTATATATGTTTTAAAGTAACTCTCATTATCAATTCCCTTTTGTCATAATGTCTGATATTCTGCCCCAGTACTGCACTATAACATTTTATTCAATGTAAAGATTTCAATTTTTCTTAAATAGGTTTAAATGTTTTGCAAGCATAATGTATATGTTTAAGGGGTATGTATATATTTTTGTTTGGTCCTACCAACTGTCTTAACAACATTTGTTTTTGCAGCACGCCCTACTCTCTGTAGGGTTTGAATGTGTAACCAGAGTTTGAGTAAATAGAAGTACTGTACTTTACAAGAATAGGTTCCTTCATCAAGAAAAGAAAAAAGAACAGATACGGCAGACATTTATGTTGACAGAAGTTCCCAATTGTAAGGGAAATTTACTCGAGACCACTGTATGTATAGTATATAGGAACAGAGTATCTGTCTAGTACTGCTCATAACAATTATGAATGTGGTTGATGGCTTGTTACCAGTGTGTAGTGGTGGGTGTGTCTGCTCTGTATTCATTTTTCACTGCCTGTGAACTGTAAGTACCATCATGTGTTTGAATGAATAACACCACAACCAATGTATTATAACGCCATTGGCGATTGCTCGTGTTGTTGACAAAATTTTTGAGACATTGTTATTGTGGGCCTGCAGAGACCTGCACGGCATCGTATGCAGCCTTACCGTTTAGAGTATGATAATTTTAAGTGACTTTGCAGTTTAGTGGTGAACTGGATATTGAAAGGACAGTAGTGATTCAGGGGAAAGTATTGTAGTTCAGTAGTCTCACAGATTTATATATTTCTTATGGGTGGTTGGTTTGAGATGGCTTAGTAAACGTGAGTGACCAGTATGTGAATAATTATTTTATTCTTTTTCGAAATTTGTTTATCTGGTTATCCTGTGGCTGAAGCTTGATGTAAAGGGATGCTAATTTTGCCTTTAATTTTCTATTTGGATTGATGGGTCAATGAAATTGTAATCCTAACAGTTTTGGTTAAATAAATATTTTTTTTTTTGTTTTTTATAATACAGCATCTCATTCCAGTTCCTTAAACCACTGAGTTCCCCTACTCAGCCACTGTTTTTTTAATCTTTCAAGTAACTTATAATAATCCCTTTCACCTAATGTTCTTATACCTTTATTTATAATCCAGCTAGCCTAATGAAAGGTATGATAAAAATCAAGATTCAAGCTGGGTCCCCTTGCCCAGTATAAATCAAGGGGTGGTGCCCAGAGCTCCGTTCTCTTGACCTGTTACTTAGGTTTTTTTGGGTATTACACCATTGTATATTTGTTGTGTAGTGAACGTCGGGTTGTGGTCGGCATTCGGACACTAGGCAGTTCGGGTGCTACCTCTGGCCACAGTCCGCAAATCACTACATAATTTTTGGTGCCCAGACCCGGGAATACACCAACCTTTAGAGATGGCATCATCCAGTAAATGCCGAAAGGCTAAGAAGAGCCTGAGCCGGGATGTGGCAAGTCTGGTCCAGATTGTCAGTGACCTGGCAACTCAGGTCAAGTCCCTGACACTTCAAGTGGCGGCCCTGAAGACCGTTGAGCCGTCACCAACGTGCCACGTTGCCACTGGGGTCACAACCACAGTGACCACCAGTGCTCCATCTACGTCCCCTGCTTGGCCAAATTACAATGGTCTGGCAATTCCAGTGACTGGAGCAGAGCCACTGATTGGAGGTCTCCAACCCCCTCCAGGGTTCTAACCATTAATCTCCCCTGTACCAGGCTTTTGGGAGTCTCCTGTGCCAAGTGGACTGCTTGCTTCCTCACCGGTTCTGGCAACTAATTCTGTTAGTCCACCAGAGCCTGCAGCCAGTAGACTAGGGGAGCAGTTCCTGGACAATCCGGCTGAAGCCAGTAGGCCAGAAAAGGCTCAAGCAGCTACCGCTGAGGCAGTTCTTGCCCAGACAGGAGCTATCCCAAAGCGGAGATGCCAGGCCAAGGAAAGAGCCAGACCAGCCATACCCGAAATGACATCTTCATCACAGGAGTCTGCCAGTGAAGATTCTGGTAGTGACACTTCCAGCTCCTGTCTCAGTGTCAGCTCAGAAGACACTGTCTCCACCGACCATGTCCAGTCCCTCCAGACAGAATGTAGTCTGTCTGATCTTATCAAGGTCCTTGACTCCAGGAGGAACCTCAAGCCTGGAATCTTCCAGCTGGAAACTGGTCAGAGTTTTGCCCGATTCCTGAGGGATTTCGAGGCCTACTGTGCCAGTAAGTATACCGCAGGAAGCGCTGGTCGGTGGACTGTTGATCTCGGAAGAGTTCTGAAGGGAGAAATTCACGAGGCATTCTCAGCCATGGGGGGTCCCGAGATCTCATACCCCATCAGGAAGGAACGCCTCCTTGACTGGTGCCGTGAAGCCCGAGAGAGGCGTGATGCGGGTAAAAAGGCCCGGTTCAGCAGTGCTACCTGTGGCGAGAGCGAACTGCTGAAAATCTACGCTGTCCGGTTAGCCTCCCTGTACAAGTCTGCCTATCCTCGCCGTAGTTTGGACCGGAGGGAGCTTAGGCGGAAGCTCCTCAGAACTGTTCCAAGCAAAGCTGCGAGCTGGCTGGAACAGTCTCTGGCCACCATTAATGTCTCCGCTGGCCGTCAGGCCACTTGGCAGGATGTTTTGCACCTGTTGAGTGTTCTCGACGAGGCATCCCGTCAGCGAAGCCAGAAGGCAGAGGATTTGGCCATCAGTCGTGTGGGACAGTCATGGCACGGCTCGTATGCTGACAGGGTTGCCATGGCTGCCCCCAGCCATTCACCTGGACCTGACAGAGCGTATTTACGCACTCCTCCTCGACCGGTCCCCAAACCTGCACCTGTGGAAGTGCGCCTGCCACCATCGCGCACCCCGGATATATCTCTTCAGTTCCAGAGGAGGTACTGTGCCTGGTGCCGAAAACCAGGGCACTTTGTGGATGAGTGTCGCAGACGCCTCAACCTCTGCCTACGTTGTGCCTCGTCCAACCATCATGTGGCAGTGTGGACGACAGGCTCCGGTTATAAACAGATCACCTGTCCAGAACACAGCTAATGCTCGCAGCCCTGGGAGGGAGACTACCCCTGTCCAGACTCCTTCAAGGTGGAGAGCAGTACCGGTGAATGCTACTCCGACCCCGTCGTCCTATTCTGGATCAACCAGTAGCCGGAAGACCCGAAGTGGGAGCGAGTCCAGTGCTCCTTCTCGGACTGTGCAGAAGAAGAAGAAGAGCAGCAAGAAGGCAAAGCCCAGGAAGTCAAGAACTGAGGAGTATCATAGGGCTTTAAACAGCAGGCCTTCGGTGTAGAAGATGGGGCTACATTGAAGGAGGGTGTGAGTGCTAGGGTGCATGCTCCTAGTATTCCGGCAGCAGCCTCGGAAATCTCGATTTCCAAGGTTACCCCTCAACCTGAAAAAGTCATTGCACCTCCAATGGCTCTTTCAGGATTGGCCTGTGATAACCTGTCGTCGACACAGTCCAGAGCTTCTCCAACTGACTCCTCCAGGGAGAAAGCAGAAACTGAGGCTGTGTTGAAAACCCTTCGTAGGGTTAACCTGGCGCAGTTGGCTCCTGTACCACTCATGGTTGTCCCAGTGACCATGTTTGAGTTTCCATCGGGAGCGTTGGATGCTCTCATTGACTCCGGAGCTGAGGTCAACCTCCTGTCATCGAGAGTAGTACAGGATTACCAGCTGCAGATGGTACCCAATACCATTGGACTGAAGTGTTTAGGGCAAACAGGACCTAAGACCCTAGGTACTGTACTGTTGACCCCTATGCTGCATGGAATGACATTCGCCCCGGGTGTGTTCCATGTAGTGCCTTCAGGAACTATGGTTGAGCACGTAGTGCTTGGTTACCAGTTCTTGAGAGCAAATGGGGTGATAGTTGACGGAGCCCGAAATCGGCTGAGCGTTGGCAGTACTCCCCAAGAGCCTCTTTGAGAGTATTATGTCCCGATACGTGGAGCCTGTTGTCAGCAAGTGCTTTATGCACTTGATGTCCACGCAACCGATTCAATGAGGATTGCCAGTATTGAGCCAGTACTTGTTCCAGTTAGTGTCAAGTTTCCTAAGGGACCTGACACGTCTTTTAGGTGCCCTACTTGTCCGACCAACTGTTGGCCGGAAATGTATTATGATGGCGACATCATAACCCCCAGTCTGTCAAGGAAAGTTACAGCAATTCCTGGCATCCTCGAACTGAAAGATGGAAAAGCCTCAGTTTTAATCAAGGGTTCATCTGAAGAAACTGCCAAGATCAAGAAGGGCGATCTCTTGGGGAAAGTGTTCACCATGACAATGGTGGATGCTTCTCTATCCTGCCTAATAGCGCAGAGTGTGACCTGACTCCTGAACCGAGCGTATTGGAAGAGATAGACAATCTGTCTATCTCCGACGAACTGGACTCTTCTCAGAAGGACCAGTTTTGTCAAATGCTTCGACGTCATCTTCCAGTCATCAGTACTGGTGATGATGATGTGGGAGAGTGCTCAAGCACACCAATACGCATCCACCTGTATGACGAGACGCCCATTTATCAGAGAGTTCGACGGTTTGCCAAACCCGTCGCTGACGCCATCGAGGAACAGTGCAAGGAGTTGCATGAACTGGGTATTATTGAACCCAGCATCTCTCCTTGGGCTTCACCCATTGTTCCAGTCCGAAAAAAGGACAATAGTATACGGTTGTGTGTGGACTACAGTAGACTGAATAAGGTGACTGTCTCTGATAAGTTCCCGATGCCTAACATGGCCGATTCCGTATTTGGACTTCAAGGAGTCAAATACTTTACAACCCTTGACCTGGTTTGTGGATACTACCAGTTACCGTTGACAGAGGACAGTAAGGAATACACGGCTTTCTCTACCGCCTTTGGACACTGGCAGTTCAGACGCTTATCGTTTGGACTGAAGAATACACCTGCAGTGTTCCAGAGAGAAAGGCATTAAAGCATTCTAAAAGGGTTCTTGAAAGCCAAGCTGATTGTCTACATTGGTGACATCTTGATCCTTGGGACTAGTTTCGAGGAACAGCTAAAACTAGTAGAATGAGTTTTGGCTACTCTCCAAAAGCACGGGCTCAAGATAAAATTCGGGAAGTGTTCTTGGGTTCAAGGCGAAGTCAAGTATATTGGTCATCTGGGTGGACATTTTGGTATGCGTAAGCTACCAGAGTACATCCAGATAGTGGAGGACTTCCCTAAACCTACCACTGTGTGCGAGCTACGGGGATTCGTGGAACTGGTATCCACATAAATAACGAAAGGTTTGTTAGTATGGGAACAATATTCATTTATTCCATTTTTACTAATTTTATTAATTATATCTTTTTCTTATTCTTGGTATGCTTGTGTGCACTGTATTGTAATTTAATAATATAATGTGTCAAATTAGCCCTTAATAGGAGCATCCTTGGGTAGAATGAATGAATTAATGATTTGAAGTTCTCTGGCTTCTTGACACTGAAGATCATTGACGCCAATATCGTTTACTATAAATAATGATTAAAAGAATATTCAATTAAAACAAGAAAAGTAAATATGCTATAAAAGTTATATAGCATTAAGACCTGCTTCTGATATAAATTTAAAAATTCCTTGGGTAGAAGGCTTTCATTCATTCTTCAGGGGAATATTAATTCGATGCTAAAAATTTAGTTTTCGAACTTTTGAATGATTTATGTTTGGTCCCCAAGAGCTACACAGTAAACAATTATAATCAGCAACTAACTACTCTGATGTTTCTATATCTAAAGTATGAACTCTTTTAAACTTACCTATTCTTTACAAATTTCACCCTTTTCTCGATTCTTTATAAAAAGGAATCTTCGTCCTTTGGCTTGACGACACTTGCAATATTTCTTCCCAGACCTGTATTAACCGTTCTGATGATAAAACATTTGTAGTACCGATTTCTCTCCTTAGTCTATCAACTTCCACATCTGGCAGAACAAAGTCATCACTTGAATCTGAGGAAGACGAGTAAATACTGAAACTGATATGAGTTTCCAAAGATTCATTAGAAGCTGTACTGTCAAATAACTCGGGGGATCCACATGTAAATCTGTTAAATTCACTAATATCAGAGTTAACACTGGGCCCTACAGCAAACATAGCACTTCTTTGAGTTGCTTGACCCCCTTCTGTCTTCAAATTTTTCAGCTTCCCTGATCGAAGTAATTCCTCCTTTTCACTCAATTTATTTGGAGATTTAGCATTATCTGAAAGTTTTTATTCTTTTCTTCAAGCATTACACTGCCTTTCTGATAACGGAGTTGGAGTATAAAAACTTGATGAATCACAGATGAATCTTGAGAAACTCTGAAAAAAAAAATACAATACAATGTTCTCAGTCATTAAGATGATAAACTACTTTATCTAATCAAATACTTAAGAATATACAGTAGCAGTATCGAATGGTCAAGTGTATAAAGTAACATAACCACAATAATCGAAGAACAAATAAAATAATTAAGATTCATAAAAATAAAATAAAATGAAAAATTTGTAGATAATTTGTATTTTTCCTAACTATACAAACCTTAGCTATTTATTATGGGTATTACTTTCAGCGTAGCTGAAATGACGAGCCATTAAAATTTAGCGGGGGTTAACTACCCATACCGTTAGTTTGCGGGGGTAGGGGGAGAGGGAGGGTAGCTTGCTACCGCCCCCCTTACCTCACACACCTACGTTTGAGCTCACTTTGCTTGGAGGTAGGACTTCAAGGAGGATAGGGCTGGCGGGCAAATTTGTATAAATAGCTAAGGTTTGTATAGTATATATATATATATATATATATATATATATATATATATATATATATATATATATATATATATATATACATATATACATATATATATATATATATATATATATATATATATATATATATATATATATATATATATATATATATATATATATATATATACATATATAATATATATATATATATATATATATATATATATATACATATATAATATATATATATATATATATATATATATATATATATATATATACATATATAATATATATATATATATATATATATATATATATACATATATAATATATATATATATATATATATATATATATATATATATATATATATATATATATATATATATATAGCTTAGTCTCTGACGTTCGGCAGAATTTTTCAAAACCGCCTTGTGGTGGTTGTGCGGTTAGGTGGTTAAAAACCCTTACAGGGTGGTACTTGGAATCATTCCCGTTTTCTGTTCTTCAGATCATCTATGCCTGACCTGTCTCCTGAGGGGAGGTGGGTGGGCCTTAAAATATATATATAACTGCCAGGTAAGTATTCATAAAATGACAAATTCGTAGATAATTTGTATTTTTCCTAACTATACAAACCTTAGCTATTTAATAGGGGTTATTACTTTCGGCGTAGGTGAAATGACGAGCCATTAGAATTTTAACAAAGCTTTACTACCCCACCGCTAGTGGTTGAGCTCACTTTGCTTGGAGGTAGGACTTCAAGGGGGATACGGCTGGCGGGCAAGTTTGATTAAATAGCTAAGGTTTGTATTGTTAGGAAAAGTACAAATTATCTACGAATTTGTCATTTGTTCCGTAACTGACATACAAACCACGCTATTTAATAGGGGTGACTCACCCATTAGGAAGGGTGGAAAGTCCCTGCCAGTACTGGCTTTTGGCTTTGCCCGGGGACTCAATATTTGATTGTGTTCGCACTCAGTAATAAGGAGTCCCTGCACCTCACTAGAACCTTGCTACGCAAGGACTGCGGCCTACGCAAGCTGTGTGTGAAGGTATACTAAAGTGTGACTCGTCCTAGGAAGTTGACCTGTAGTCCTTTAGATGGAAACTTTAGGCTAAGACTCTCCCAATACCACCTCATCAGGGTATGGGGACGTGACAGTATTATCTTAATACTAGTAACACAAGAAAACATGGTTTACCTGCAGTGGTTTGAGGTCAGCTATGCAGAGAACCCAGGATGCTGCTTTCCCCAGGAGAGGGGAGATGAAGAAAAGAATAAGGGCCAGACAAACCTTTTCATTCATGCAGACTAAGACCGGGTAACAATGCCTTCAACCTTCTGCTACTTGTCCACTAAGGGGCCTGAGGTTTTAAACCAGCTGTTGTGCAGCCACCACAGGGCCGATAGAAAACGTATCGAGCCTCCTGTGGGTCACGTCTTGCAGGTAGTGGGCTGTGAAGGTCGTCTGACGCTTCCACACCCCAGCTTGAAGAACCTGTGTCACTGAGAAATTTTTCTTGAAGGCCAGGGATGTAGCTACGCCCGACATCATGTGCTCTAGGGTGACGTGATGAAGGAGGGTCTGGATTCAGGGACGGGTGGATCACTCTACGAATCCATGCCGAGATGATGTTCTTGGTGACCCTCCTCTCAGTCCTCCCAGTGCTAACAAACAATGCTTGCACATGGGGACGGACTGCAGCCGTTCTTTTAAGATATAGCCTCAAACTCCTTACTGGGCACAGTAGGAGATGGTCTGGGTCATCTGTTACAGAACGAAGACTCGAAATCTGGAAGAAGTCGAACCGAGGGTCCAGCACCCGCGGATTTTGAGTCTTAGCAATAAACTCAGGGACGAATTTGAACGTCACCTACCCCCATCCCTTTGAATGGGCGATGTCTTATGAGAGACCATGAAGTTCACTGACTCGCTTGGCCGAAGCCAATGGTAGCAGGAACACCGTCTTCCAAGTTAGGTGGCGATCTGAAGCCTGGCGTAATGGTTCATAGGGAGGTCTCTTAAGAGACCTGAGAACTCGAACCACGTTCCATGGAGGAGGTCTCACTTACGACTGAGGGCAGGTAAGTTCATAACTTCGTATGAGTAGGGAAAGTTCCAGCAAGGAAGAAATGTCCATTCATTTGAGCCTGAAGGCTAGACTTAAGGCTGAGCGATAGCCTTTCACCGCCGAGACTGAAAGGCGCATTTCCTCCCGCAAATACACGAGGAACTTCGCTATTGCTGGAATAGTGACATCAAGTGGAGAGATACCCCTTCAATGACACCAACCACAAAAGACTTTCCACTTTGCCTGGTAGACAGATGCAGATGATTTTTGCAGATGTCAAGACATCCTAATCGCAACTTGTTGCAAAAATCCTCATCGTAGCGAAGCTACGGCTTTGTGGAAGATGTTGGCATGTGGTTATCTGAGTAAATCGTGTCGCGGAGGGAGTTCTCTCAGAAGTTCCGTTAGGAGCTGCAGAAGGTCCGGAAACCATTCTGCGTGATGCCATAGCGGAGCTATGAGGGTCATTGAAAGATTGACCGATATTTTGGTCTTGTTGAGCACCCTCATCATCAGACAGAACGGGGGAAAGGCGTAAACGTCAATGTTGTCCCACCGTTGTTGGAAGGCATCTTGCCAGAGAGCCTTGGGATCCGGGACTGGGGAGCAGTACGGCGGAAGCTTGAAGTTCAGCGCTGTCGCGAACAGATCCACAGTCGGGGAACCCCACAAAGTCAGGACTTTGTTGGCTACTAGATGATCCAAAGACCACTCGGTACTCACTATCTGAGACGCTCTGCTCAGATTGTCGGCGAGCACATTCCTCTTGCCTGGAATGAAACGTACCGATAGTGGAATCCAGTGACTTCGGTCCATCTCAGTATCTCTACTGCAAGATGGGATAGCTGCTTCGAAAAGGTACCTCCTTGCTTGTTGATGTAAGCCACTACTCTGGTGTTGTCGCTCATCACCACCATAGAGTGACCCGCCAGGTATTGTTGGAACTGTTGAAGGGCCAAAAAGACGGCCTTCATCTCGAAGATTTATATGGAGGCACTTTTCTGATTCTGACTATAGGCCTGAGGTCCTGTGGTGCAGAACATGGGCTCCCCACCCTTTCTTTGAGGCGTCAGAAAACAGCATCAAATCCGGGGGAAGGACGAGAAGATTCACTCCTCTTCGTAGGTTCTCATCTGCCACCCACCACTGGAGGTCCGTCCGTTCCGCAGGTCCCATCGGGATCATGACATCCGGGGAATCCCAACCTTGATTCCACCGGGACTTGAGTCGCCACTGGAGGGATCTCATCCTGAGGCGACCGTTGGGAACTAGACGAGCCAAGGATGAGAGGTGACCGAGGAGACGTAACCACGATTGGGCTGGAAGCTCTTCTCGTCTGAGGAAAGGGCTTGCGACCCTCCTCAGCCTTGCTATCCTGTCGTCTGATGGAAAGGCTTTGTGGAGATTGGTGTCTATAATCATGTCTAGGTAAACCAGTCTTTGAGTGGGAAGCAGAGAGGACTTCTCGAGATTAACCATGATCCCCAGATCCTGGCAAAGTCCCAGAAGTTTGTCTCAGTGTCGAAGAAGGGATGACTCTGAGTCTGCTAGGATCAGCCAGTCGTCCAGATAACGGAGGAGACGGATACCGATCCTCTGTGCCCACGACGATATTATGGTGAACACACTGGTGAAAACCTGTGGTGCTGTGGAGAGACCAAAACACAGCACCTTGAACTGGTACACCTTGTTGTCTAGACTAAATCTTAAGTACTCCCTTGAAGATGGATGGACTGGGATCTGGAAGTACGCGTACTTCAGATCCAGTGTACACATGAAGTCTTGCGGTCTCACTGCAAGTCTGACCTTGTCTGTGGTCTCCATGCTGAACGGAGTTTGCTTGACAAACTTGTTAAGAGCCGAGAGGTCGATGACTGGTCTCCAGCCTCCAGACGTCTTCTTTACAAGAAAGCTTCAACTGAAGAAGCCTGGAGACCCGGTGAGGACATCCTGGAGAGCGCCCTTCTTCAACATTGTCTGGACTTCTGCCCGAAGGGCTTGCCCCCTTGCTGATCCCATGGAAAGGGAGCTCAATGACACAGGATTCGTTGTTAGGCGAGGTAGAGATGTTGTGAACAGGACGCGATATCCCTGACTGATTACGGAAATCGTCCAGGAATCGGCCCCGAGTTGCTGCCACTTGTCTGTGCAACTTTGTAGGCGGCATCCCCCCATTGGTCGACATGCAGGGGGACTGCCAATCCTAGCGATTGCGGCCTCAGCTGCTCCCTCTAGGATTCTTCCCTCCCCTGGAGGACTTCTTGCCTTTCCTGTCCTTGGCAGGAAAGGGGTTAGACACCACTGTCTTCGCTGCCGGTGTCGGTTTCGTGGTCTTGGTAAGACGTGGCTGTTGGGGTGCTGGAGGTTTATAGGGCTTGGATGTCAAAGCCCTATGTAGGAGGGAGTCTTGGTGGGACTTCCTCCACCTCTCAGCAGCATGCTCCACATCCTTAGGCTCAAACAGGTTCGTTCCCATCCAGGAAGAACGTCTGAGCCTGCTGATCTCGGTGCTAGGGACCTTCTGGTGGAACCTCTCAGACACCGCATCCCGATGTTTCAGGATGGTGTTTGTCCACAAGTTTGAGACTTGGTGGGTCAGAAACTCGATCGTGCGAGTGCCTGAGAGTAAAAAGGTCTCCATAGCTTTCCTGGTACGTTCCTTGGATAAATCCTCCGAACGTAACAGGATACCTAAGGTCCCTAGCCAGATATCTAGCCACGAAGTGGCCTGCATGGCACACTTTGCAACCTTCTCTTGACTAAGGATCTCAGTCGCCAAGAACGCGACCTGCCAGTTGGAGAGTCTCTCAAGAGGGACTCCCCTGGTAAGCTCTTCCAAAGAATGCTGAAGGGGAAGAGCTAAACAAGGCTCCTCTACGATCTCAAAGTACCTCCTCTGCAGTACACGAGGAGGTGGGAGAAGCTTGTTGCCGGCACTGGATCGGCTGGAGGCGGCAAGCTCGGAGAGCTGGACTGTGATCTTGTCCCTGGCACTCTTAACCCCTTGAGACCAGGGCAAAGCTGCACTGGCCTTAGAGGGTTTTCGAGTCCCAAAAACTCGGTCCAAGACCGTGTCTTTGCCCTCCCGAGGAGGAATCTCTGGGTCCGCAAACCCATTGGGAGTCCTCATAAGAGTCAGAACCTGCCAGAATGCATGTTCTGACTCCTGCAACTCTCCTCCGGAAGGACTAGCAGCGAAGTCTCCTGTCCCCAAAGGCTCTTCCTGGGGAGACTCGCGGACGTTCTCCGAGTGACTGGCTGGCTCTGGTCTAAGTCTTGCTGAGGACTTCGTTACAGTCTTGGAGTCCTTCGACTGCCTCCTGGGAGGGATGCAGGACTCCAACAACAACGGAGGTAGACTCTTCTCCACCCCTACCCGAGAAGACTTTTCAGCGCGAGGTGGGGTTTCCCTCAATGGTGCGATGGGGGAACGTCTCACCTTACGTGACTCCCCTGAGGACGGGAAGTCCTCGTCCGAAGGGGAGGGAGAAAAAGTCTGGAGGGGAGAGGGCCTGCCTCAAAGACTTACGAGGAGACAGCTTGTCCTCGGAGAAGTCACCGCGTCCGAAACTCCTCTCTTCCTCTTCAGGGGGTTAGATGCAGCCAAGGATTTGTGGCCCAACTCAGAGAGAACAGGGTTGAAAGCCTGTGCTACCGCTCTGATTAGAGCCCTAAACCAGGGCTGCTGGCTGACGGCTGCGCTGTCAGTCTCTCCCCCTGGAGGGACAGGGATCGACAGATCCCTAGGAGGAGTTTCCATAGGGGGGGTTGCCTGAAAAGAAAGAGAGGATAAAGAAGAAATGTCCCTGGACCTTTCTGGAACCTTCCCCCCTACCGGCGAGCGCGCTGTTCTGCACTTGCGAGGTGGGGGGGGGAATACGGCGATGGGCCCTTACCGCGCGTTGTCCTGCAGCCTCACGCATGGGAGTGTATTGGCGATCGCGTGCGGGAGACTGCTGGTGTGCGCGCGCGGAGACTGATGGCGCGCACACAAGGGCGATAGCGAGGGCACGCGCGGGCGAGTGATGGCGCGTAGGGTCGCGCACAGGAGACTTCATAGAGTGCGCAGGAATCAGATTGCGCGCTCGCGCGCGAAGCTGAATGTCCGCGCGGGCGCGCAGGATCGAGGTGAAGAGTCCGTGCGGGCGAGAGACCGTGTGCTCTAGAAGTCGATGGGCGCGCGCACAGGATAGATGTCTCTTGCGCGCGGGCCCGCAGCTGGAACCTGCGTGCGTTGGCGCGCCTCTTGTGGGCGCACATCGGGAGGAGATGGGCGTGGGCGCTTGTAGGTGACTGCGCGCGATTGCGCGCTGGCGAGGGATGGCGCGCAGGTAAAGGTAGACGGTGCGTCGGTGAGCGCTGGCGAGTAAGGGAAGTTCTAACCTTCCCTACTGCGCCCAGATCCGAAGATCGTTGGCGCGGAGAGTGCTGGCGCGCAGGCGAGCGCTGGCACGTCGGTGAATGCTGGCGCGTTGGTGAATGCTGGCGCACATGAGAACGATGGCGCATTGGTGAATGATGGCGCACATGAGAACGATGGCGCACAGAAGGTTGAGGGCACGCAGTGGCGCGTTGGCGAGCAGGTGAGCGCTGACGCGCAGGTGATCGCTTTATCAGGAACCTCGGCAGCAGGTGCGTGCTGGCACGCTATATCGGCAACAGTGCGCTAACTCCAAAACCTCAGAGAGGTCAGCTGAACGTTGGCGCGCATGTTTTGCATGGCGCATAAGGGACGTATGCGCTAATTTGCGCGTACGCCCTTGTTACCCCGAAGGAACCGATGCCTGTTTTATAAAAACAGGTGTCGTTGGCGCCCATAGCGCATCAGCAGCCAGGAACGGCAGGTCAGCAGGTCTGACGGGTGGAAGGTCGGCGTGTCCTTTGTAAGAACGACCTTCCACCGAAGGGGATCGCGAACGATCCGCAGAGAGGTCTAGGGTTGTAGCAGGAACAGTCGGAGATCGTTGACGAGGCTCCTCTGTGGCGGACTGCGGAGATGACGAGGAACCGAAGAGGCGCCTCCTCACACCCTTGTGAGGTGAAGGAAGACCTCTCCGGCAAAGAGGAAGGCGAGCCTTCCGGCGTATGCGCCCTCTGGAGGCCGTTGGGTCAGCAAGCTGACCATCAGCAGTCCTCCGAAGAGGAGTCTCTGTGAGTGAACTCCCCCGAGGGGGAGAATCACCGGCAGGAGAGACTGTTGGACTTAGTTCCTCCCTCGAAGGTTGAGCAGAGGGAGAAACTAAGCCTTCAGCTACAGCAGATTGAGCAGTTGCAGAGGCATTAGGAGATACCGCATCAGATACCGGTGACGCCACAACGTCGACGATAGACAGGATCTACCTCTGCAAACGTCGGCGATTGCTTGAGAGCGGCACCCAACCGGATGATGTCAAACAAGGCTTCCTTGGAGGGCAAACCCTTGAGCCCCAAGGAAGACAAAAGCTGAAATATGTTATTTTGATAATAAAATAAATTTTTGAATATACTTACCCGGTGATTATAATAGCTGCAACTCTGTTGCTCGACAGAAAACTCTAAGGTAAAATTCGCCAGCGATCGCTACACAGGTTGCGGGTGTGCCCAACAGCGCCATCTGTCGTCCAGATACCCAGTACTCAATGTAAACAAAGAACTCAATTTTCTCCTCGTCCCACTGCGTCTCTATTGGGGAGGAAGGGAGGGTCCTTTAATTTATAATCACCGGGTAAGTATATTCAAAAATTTATTTTATTATCAAAATAACATTTTTCAATATTTAACTTAGCCGGTGATTATAATAGCTGATTCACACCCAGGGGGGTGGGTAGAGACCAGCAAAATATGTTTACATTATTATGAGCTAAGAATTTTTATTTCATTTTAGAAGTTATCAAAATAACAAAAACAAAATAAATAGGTACCTGGTAAGGAAGTCGACTTGAACAATTACTCTGCCTTTTTAAGTACGTCTTCCTTACGGAGCCTCGCGATCCTCTTAGGATGCTGATCGACCCCTAGGATCTGAAGTATCAAGGGTTGCAACCCATACAACAGGACCTCATCAAAACCCCTAATCTAGGCGCTTCTCAAGAAATGACTTTGACCACCCGCCAAATCAACCGGGATGCGAAAGGCTTCTTAGCCTTCCGGACAACCCAAAAACAACAATAAAAACATTTCAAGACAAAGATTAAAAAGGTTATGGAATTAGGGAATTGTAGTGGTTGAGCCCTCACCCACTACTGCACTCGCTGCTACGAATGGTCCCAGAGTGTAGCAGTCCTCGTAAAGAGACTGGACATCCTTAAGATAAAAAGACGCGAACACTGACTTGCTTCTCCAATAGGTTGCGTCCATTATACTTCGCAGAGATCTATTTTGTTTAAAGGCCACGGAAGTTGCGACAGCTCTAACTTCGTGTGTCCTTACCTTCAGCAAAGCTTGGTCTTCCTCACTCAGATGGGAATGAGCTTCTCGTATTAACAGTCTGATAAAATAGGATAAAGCATTCTTTGACATAGGCAAAGATGGTTTCTTAACTGAACACCATAAAGCTTCAGACAGGCCTCGTAAAGGTTTAGTTCGTTTTAAATAGAACTTAAGAGCTCTCACAGGGCATAAGACTCTTTCTAGTTCATTTCCAACCATATTCGATAAGCTTGGAATATCGAACGATTTCGGCCAAGGTCGAGAAGGCAGCTCGTTTTGGCTAGAAAACCAAGTTGTAGAGAACATGTAGCCGTTTCAGATGAAAATCCGATGTTCTTGCTGAAGGCATGAATCTCACTGACTCTTTTAGCTGTGGCTAAGCATACCAGGAAAAGAGTCTTTAAGGTGAGATCTTTTAGGGAGGCTGATTGTAGCAGCTCGAACCTGTTTGACATGAGGAATCTTAGTACCACGTCTAAATTCCAACCAGGTGTAACCAAACGACGCTCCTTCGTGGTCTCAAAAGACTTAAGGAGGTCCTGTAGATCTTTATTGTTGGACAGATCTAAGCCTCTGTGACGGAAGACTGATGCCAACATGCTTCTGTAACCCTTGATAGTGGGAGCTGAAAGAGATCGTTCTTTCCTCAGGTATAAGAGGAAGTCAGCTATTTGGGTTACAGAGGTACTGGTCGAGGATACAGATACTGACTTGCACCAGTTTCGGAAGACTTCCCACTTCGATTGGTAGACTCTAAGGGTGGATGTTCTCCTTACTCTAGCAATCGCTCTGGCTGCCTCCTTCGAAAAGCCTCTAGCTCTCGAGAGTCTTTCGATAGTCTGAAGGCAGTCAGACGAAGAGCGTGGAGGCTTTGGTGTACCTTCTTTACGTGTGGCTGACGTAGAAGGTCCACCCTTAGAGGAAGAGTTCTGGGAACGTCTACTAGCCATCAAAGTACCTCGGTGAACCATTCTCTCGCGGGCCAGAGGGGAGCAACTAGCGTCAACCTTGTCCCTTCGTGAGAGGCGAACTTCTGCAATACCTTGTTGACAATCTTGAACGGAGGGAATGCATATAGGTCTAGATGTGACCAATCTAGGAGAAAGGCATCTATATGAACTGTTGCTGGGTCCGGGATTGGTGAGCAATATATTGGGAGCCTCTTGGTCATCGAGGTTGCGAAGAGATCTATGGTTGGCTGGCCCCAGGTGGCCCAAAGTCTCTTGCATACATCCTTGTGGAGGGTCCATTCTGTTGGAATGATTTGTCCCTTCCGACTGAGACAATCTGCCATGACATTCAAGTTGCCTTGGATGAACCTCGTTACTAGCGAAATGTTTAGACCTTTTGACCAGGTGAGGAGGTCCCTTGCGATCTCGTACAACGTCAGTGAGTGGGTCCCTCCTTGCTTGGAGATGTACGCCAAAGCCGTGGTGTTGTCCGAGTTCACCTCCACCACTTTGCCTTGAAGGAGAGACTTGAAGCTTTTCAAGGCCAGATGAACTGCCAGTAGCTCCTTGCAGTTGATATGCATTGTCCTTTGACTCGAGTTCCATATTCCCGAGCATTCCCGACCGTCTAATGTCGCGCCCCAGCCTACGTCCGATGCGTCCCCGAGAAGAGAACGTGGTTGGGAGTCTGAACAGCCAGGGGAAGACCCTCTCTGAGGCTGATACTGTCCTTCCACCATGTCAGGCAAGACTTCATCTTCTCGGAAAAGGGGATCGAGACCGCTTCTAGCGTCTTGTCCTTTTTCCAGTGAAATGCTAGGTGATATTGAAGAGGACGGAGGTGTAGTCTTCCTAATGACACGAACTGTTCCAGGGATGATAGCGTCCCTATCAGACTCATCCACTTCCTGACTGAACATCGTTCCTTCTTCAGCATCTTCTGGATGGATAGCAGGGCTTGATCTATTCTGGGGGCTGATCGTCTTGTTGTTCAGCAACGTCCTCATCAGAGGGTTCCTCATCCGAAAACTGATGAGGAAACGGCAACGGAGTGGGCAACGTCTGACTCGCTGAGTCCGGTCGCACTGGTGGATGCGTGACGGAGCCGGACGCAATATCATGGAACTGCTGCACAGTCTGTGAACTGTCAACAACCATGGGTGCGCGAGGAAGCACAGCGTCAACCCGAGACTGTCTAGACCGTCTGGGTTGTGCAGTCAACACCCTACCGGGTTGCTGAGGTTGACGCACTGCGTCAAAACAAGTCACCTCTGCTGGTTGTTGAACGTCCTGAACGTCAACAACCACCTCCGAGCGTCGCTTAACGTCAACGTGCGGCTGGCAACCCACAATGGGTCGCATCGGTGGAGGAACCACCTCAACTGGCAGACGCGAGTAGGTTACCTCAGCGTCAACAGGGCGCACAACCGACCGGTTGGAAGGTTGTTGGCCAGAAGGTTCGGTAGCAACCTTCTCCGCATTAAAGTCCTCTATCAAGGACGCAAGCTTGGACTGCATGTCTTGCAGCAAAGCCCATTTAGGGTCTACGGGAGCAGGTGTGGCAACAGACGGGGTTAGCGACTGAGGCGGTACCGTTTACCATCCCTGAAAGCCTTGTTATGCGTGACCTAATTGTACAGCAAAACTTCAAAGGCTCGAAAACAGCTGAGAAGTTGACCTGTAAACAACTTGGAGCGTCTCCTGGCCAGGCGCCAGGGAGAGTCTACGAGAATTGAGAAGTCTATCTGGGCAGAGGCATGAACTCCCAAGCCGAGAACTTCTCTCGTGTCATATCAGACTCTCGCTCTATAAACCAGTTTAAAAGAAGGGAAAGCAAAGGCTGTATCCCCCAAACTCCTCCTGGTGAAAAACCAGTCGCCTAGCCAACGTAACGCTCTCTAGGAGAGCGAGAGAGCACTAGCTTAAAAACAACGGCTTCGAAGTAGCTAGGCCTAGTGTAAGCTCTGACGTTTAGGCGAACGAGGAGCAGCAGTTACAAAAAGATCCGGACAAAGATCCTTAAAAAAATCATCATGATTTAATTAAAGTCCATAGGAGGCTAAGCAGCTTTAGGCTCCTCTCCATCTGACAGAGTCCTTAAGGGAATATCAGTAGGAGGGAGAACAGCAACTTCCTCATCTACAGGAACCTTGTCCGATAAAAGCCGAGTCTCAAGCAAGGGAGAGACCTACCGTGGTGGCAATGCTTTACAAGCAGAGTCCACACTCACTGGTGCATTAGTAGCGGACCAGAACGCAACGTCATGTAACTGCTTGACAGTCTGTGAACTGTCAACAACTGAACTGTCAACCACAACAGGTGCGTGAGGACGCACAGCGTCCACTCGAGACTGCTTTGACTGCCTAGACTGAGCAGTCAAAACAACTCTAGAATGCGGAGGTTGACGCACAGCGTCAAAACAAGTCAACTCCGATTGTTAGTGAACGTCTTGAACGTCAACAGGAGCATCAGCAAGTGGCCTAACGTCCAAATGCGGCTGAAAAACCACACGAGACCGCATCGAGTGTGGTTCTAAACAACCTGACTGACGTGACTAAGCTACGCCAACGTCAACAGTAAGCACAAAGGAACGTTAGGTTGGCTGAAAGCCAGGATATCGATGAGATAAACGGCTAGACTCAACGGACTAATCGGCAGAATAGTCTTCCATTGGGGAGGCAAGCATATACTGCATGTCTTGCCACACAACCCATTAAGGATCAACGGAAATGGTTGTGGTAAGAGACGAGGGTAACGTCTGTGACCGCAACACTTTGCCTACAAAAAAAGACTCTCGGAGTCTGTGTTACGCTTTTGTTAGGCGGCGAGCAGTTATCCGATGACTGCATAGGGTCAGAGCTGTCCTAATGGTTGTAACCAGGACGCTGGACCTGTCCTGAAAGGACTGACTTTCGCTTAAGGGCTTCGAAACCTTGTGACAGGTTTCTTATGCGAAAAGCCTTCGGATGACGAGGAGAAGCAACGTCTCTCTCGTCTTATGGTAGGGGAGATCTTGGTAAGATACACCCGATACCATAGAGGGAAAACGTCTGTTCGTTGGTCAAGGCCTCTCGAACCCATAAGTCGTTTGACATTACTTCTCCCCTGGGCTTGGGAGCATGTAAGAGGTCCCGGACTAGGTGAACGACAGGCACGAACAGACGAACCCTCGGACGCAACACTGTAACACTTTGCGCCTCGGACGCAACACTGTAACACTTTGCGCATATCACTTTATCACTTCGATTTTCTGTTTTGCACTTATTTCTACCTGAAACACGCAATTCTACCCTTCATTAAAAGGTAGTAATTGCGAAATCAATCGTATAATGCAAGCTCATTAATACCAGCAAAAAACAGAAAACATATTTTAAGATAAAAAAATCAGTGGCTGGGAAAGAGACTAAACACTAGTTCATATAACTACGTTTTCAATCTCTCACCGCACATAGCCTGGGGACGAGAATAAAAAACTAAAAACGTTTTATCCTTCCTCCCCGTACAGCGACTAGGGACGAGAGTAACTCGAGAACAACGTTACCCGCTTGAACGGAACGTTTTCTCTCCTCTCTCTCCCTCCGTCTCTATCTCTCTCTCTCTTTCTCTCTTGATTTCGCACCTAAGAGAAGAGCCCAATTATATTTCGTCAAAAAAACATGTTATTTGACTAAAGGAAAAAACTGAAAGGTTTTTCAAATAAAAAGTTCCTTTAAAATAGAATTTAAAACATTTAAGCTAAGAAAGAATGAACAAAACGTCAGAATCGATTTACTCTTACTGCAAAGTGAAACCGTGATACACTCTCTCTCTATCGTAACGATAGAGCGCATGTTGAACGTCCTGAACGTCAACAACTGCGTAGCATAAATAAACTAAACGTTAGTTCATCTTTGAAAACAGTACGAAGACTATCAAAGAAATTCTTTCATAAAATATTACATTTAAAAAGTTTTAAATCCTTAGCTCTTTAAAAGCTAATTACGATATAAAGGGCTCAACGTTGATTAACTTCGGTTTCCAAGTTAGGACCGCCTACTCTCAGGAAAGGTCTATATAAACAAAACATTAAAATTATTTTTATATGTTTATAATAAATGGAAAGTTAATCGAAGAGGCCTAATAAAGGCGGAGAGATATAAAATATATAGAGGAAAATCTATAACGTGATATAATTACTAAAAGCCTAAACACACTTCCTCTAAGGGAAGGGTCGGCCATTTAAAAGTGAAAGAAAGTTCATACTCTCTTTGTCACCATAATTAAATCTATCCAAAACGAGTTCAAGATTTAAGATGAAGATAAAACACCTGCATAGCGAAAGCTCAAAACTAGAATAGTGTACTTCACCAATTAGTTGTGAAAACAAAACCAGTTTAGCAACAGCGAATAAGCATGTCTTGTCGGGAGCACGACAGAGAGAAAATTGAGTTCTTTGTTTACATTGAGTACTGGGTATCTGGACGACAGATGGCGCTGTTGGGCACACCCGCAACCTGTGTAGCGATCGCTGGCGAATTTTACCTTAGAGTTTTCTGTCGAGCAACAGAGTTGCAGCTATTATAATCACCGGCTAAGTTAAATATTGAAAAAAATCAGTTACATTTACATTTAAATTTAACTCCTCCCCCGGGGGAAGAGGTGGAGCTGCCTCGTTAGGGGAGGCAACGCCATCTCTCGAACCTCGAGGTCGGGAAACAGAACCATGGTCTACGCTACCACTCGACAGTTTCTCGGAAGAAACCGATCGAGTGGGAGCTTCGGAGGAGGTTTGGGCAACGGAAATAGAGTCCTTGGGTTTTTCTCCTTTCAAAGAAATCTTCGAAGGAGAAATATCCCGCCTGGACTTTTTCTTCCGTCGCCGAGAAAACCTCTCCCACTGGGAGGTAGACCACTCCCTGCACTCACCACATTTATTAGTTCTATCACACCGTTGGCCCCTACAGTAAGGACAAAGGGTGTGAGGGTCCGTCTCGACGGTCGGGTAATCCAGGACATTTGCGCACGATCGCAGAGGCCAACTTTACAAACAAACCTGTAGGAGAGAAAGCAAAAAGACATCAATGGCTGTCAGAGAGGCGAGGGTGAGAGCGGACACGTCCGACTACCACCCGAGCCGAGAGCAAAGTGAGCTCAAGCACAGGTGTGTGTGAAGGGGGTGGTAGCAGGCTACCCTCCCTACCCCCTGCTAACAAGTGGTGGGGTAGTAAACCCTCGTTAAAATTCTAATGGCTCGTCATTTCAGCTACGCCGAAAGTAATAACCCCTATTAAATAGCGTGGTTTGTATATTAGTTATGGAACAAACTTTGTTTTATCATAAAAACTCCATTTTTATGAACAGAACTTACCTGGCAGTTATATATATATAGCTGATTCACACATTTGGAGGAGGGTGACAGACAGTAAACATCGTTGGGGAAACAACAAAAAGTTGTAGGAGAAAAAACACCATAATTCCTTACCTGCTAAGGTAGCTGACTTCAAAGGTTCCTGCCTCTTGAGTTGCTTTCCCTTAGGAGTGTCAGCCAGGAGTGGACCTGTCATGCTGAAAACAACTCAATCGAGTCTGTCAACGGGGTGAGACCAACAATTTGACTAGACTTCAGAACTACCTTCGACCCTTATATTAAAAACTGCAACCTTACTAAAACTAACCACCTAACCTTGCAGAACAGATATAAACTATCTATCTATCTAGACTGAGGGAACTGTACCACAAGTAGACGTCCTCAGACAACCATTAAAAACACCAACCCACATACAGGTATACAAAAACTAAGGTTGAGGGGAGGTAGTAACTCCTTTGCCTAATACAGAAGCCGTAGCTACGTATGGGCCCAAGGTATAACATCTCTCATAATCCACTCTCACCTCTCTGAGGTAATGAGAGGCGAACACAGAGTTGCTTCTCCAGAACATTGCTTCCATAATTTGCCTAACTGACATATTCTTACGATATGCCAGCGAAGTAGCAATGGCTCTCACTTCATGAGCCCGTACTTTCAAAAGGCCGAAGTGCTCTTCCTCACACAAGAGGTGAGCTTCCCTTATAGTCTCCCTCAGGAAGAAAGACAAAGCGGTCTTTGAAAGGGGTTTTTGCCGATCTTTCACTGAGCACCATAAGGAGCTAGATGCGCCTCTTACATTCTTAGTGTGAGACAAATAAGCTTTAAGGGCTCTAACTGGACAGAGGAGCCTCTCCTGCTCTTGACTCACTAGATTAGTGAGGCTAGGGACCTCAAAAGTCCTCGGCCAAGGCTTTGATGGGTTCTCGTTCTTGGCGAGGAAGTCCATCCTTAAAGCACAAACCGCTCCATTCTGATTGAAGCCCAGTTGTTTTTCAATAGCATGAACCTCACTGACCCTTTTAGCTGTGGCTAGGGCCATCAGGAAGAGGGTTTTCTTCGTTACGTCTCTAAGAGAAGCTTGCTAGATGGGTTCGAACTTCTTGGTGCAAAGAAACTTCAGAACTACATCCAGGTTCAAGAAGGGGGCTTTAACTGAACCTGTTTAGTTGTCTCAAAAGACTTCACGAGGTCTTGCAAGTCCTTATTTTGAGACAAATCTAAGCCTCTATGCCTACAGACCATCGAGAGCATAATTCTATACCCTTTGATCGTGGATACTGCCAGATTAGCATCCTGTCTGAGGTATAACAAAAAATCTGCAATTTGACTCACAGAGGTAATGGATGAAGAAAACTTGTGCTGCCTACACCAAGCTCTAAAAGTCTCCCACTTAGATAGGTAGACCCTCTGTGAAGAGACCCTCCTCGCTCTAGCGATAGCTTTTGCAGATTGCGCCGAAAATCCTCTCACTCTGACAAGCTTCTCGGTAGTCTGAAGGCAGTCAGTTTGAGCGAGGGGGTTTTGATGATATCTTTCGAAGTGGGGTTGTTTGAGAAGCTTTGGACTTGCAGGAAGGCTTCTTGGGAAGTCCATCAACATGTCTACCATTCCGTGAACCATTCTCTCGTTGGCCAGAATGGAGCTACTAGGATCATTCGTCCCGAATCAAGGAGAGCAAATTTCCTGACGACCAGATTGATGATCTTGAACGGGGGAAACGCATATGTGTCCATCCCTGTCCAATCCATCATATTTACCTATTTATTTAACATGCATATTCAGACTTTTAAAACCTTCCCTTGTGCGTAGTACTGTTAACAAACTACCCTTTAATGTACAGAACACTTAATGCATGTACTACAGTACCCTAAACTAAAACAGGCACAAATATTGAAGGCGATTTTATATCATGCGTTTCCTAAACACGCCAAAAAGCATGATAAAAAATGGCAACCAATGTTTTGTTTAAGTTTATCTCTGATCATAATGAAGAAACAAACGCATTTACACATCTGTGTATAGGTTAGTTTTTGCATCGATTATATTGATTATTCAGTACAGCATGTTGATTTTGTTATTAGCAATGTTTTACTTAATTTTTTTTAGGACTTCCAAATGAAATGTTTTTCTTTATGACGCCCCCTGAAACGACGGCGTCATAAAGTACGCTCAGTAAACAAACGAAGGCATTTCATGCGCATGATGAAAGTGATAAATAATGATATTACAGTAAAAGCTTTTAGAAAATATGTTATTACAAATATTATTTACCGTATCTACAGTATATAAAATCATACATACGTAGCAAAGCAAGAAAACAATTTACGAGAGAGAGAGAGAGAGAGAGAGAGAGAGAGAGAGAGAGAGAGAGAGAGAGAGAGAGAGAGAGATTGTATTAAGTACGTAAATGTAAATTTTAAACAAAAAAAATAGCCCCATTTCATATAAAATAGGCTATTACAAATATTTTACTTTATCATATTACAGTAGTCTGTATAATACTGTAAAGTTCAGTACAGTATGTTGTTGTTATAGTCGTGGCGATGAAATTCTCACGAAACAAAAAAACGGCATTCGATTACAACAGCTGATTCATTCTCTCTCTCTCTCTCTCTCTCTCTCTCTCTCTCTCTCTCTCTCTCTCTCTCTCTCTCTCTCTCTCTCTCTCTCTCTTCGTGTTATACAATACTTACATATATATGAAGAAACTAAAATTAGTTTTCTTAGTGTCAATTAAATACGAAACGAAAAAATTATGCCGAGTTTACATCCATTTCAATCGTTGCTAAAAATACGGCATCCGATTTCATCAGCAAACCACTATTTTTTGGGAAACATCATTTTATTCTAGAAAATTGCTACTCTTTAAATACTGTAGTTAATTGCACATTAAGAAAGCGTGTACTTTTGTTTTTAAATTTCGGGTGTTTTAAAAATCGAGTATTGTTGACTTCTTTTTGTTTTACTTTTGGCTGTGATTAGATCAGTTGACGTCTAGCTGCCGCTCTTGAGAGTGTACGAATACACTAACAAAGTATCGTTTATACCATTTCTTAACTTATTCAAACCGTCTACAGTATACAGTTGATATTACATAAGCACCAATGTGTTATAACCTATCAAATTTTTTTGTTTATTACATTTAAAACAACACTCTCTCTCTCTCTCTCTCTCTCTCTCTCTCTCTCTCTCTCTCTCTCTCTCTCTCTCTCGTGTTATACAATACTTACATATAGATGAAGAAACTAAAATTAGTTTTCTTAGTGTCAATTAAATACGAAACGAAAAAATTATGCCGAGTCTACATCCATTTCAATCGTAGCTAAAAATACGGCATCCGATTTCATCAGCAAACCACTATTTTTTGGGAAACATCATTTTATTCTAGAAAATTGCAACTCTTTAAATACTGTAGTTAATTACACATCAAGAAAGCATGTACTTTTGTTTTTAAATTTCAGGTGTGTTTTAAAAATCGAGTATTGTTGACTTCTTTTTGTTTTACTTTTGGCTGTGATTAGATCAGCTGACGTCTAGCTGCCGCTCTTGAGAGTGTACGAATACACTAACAAAGTATCGTTTATAACATTTCTTAACTTATTCAAACCGTCTACAGTATACAGTTGATATTACATAAGCACCAATGTGTTATAACCTATCAAATTTTTTTGTTTATTACATTTAAAACAACACACACACACACACACACACACACACACTCTCACTCTCTCTCTCTCTCTCTCTCTCTCTTTCTGGGCTACTTTTCACTACCTCCCATTCCTTACCTCTCTCTATCTCTCTAACAAATGATATCTTTGTTGCTCCTCAAAGTTTCATTTATATTGAAAATCAATCATGATTCAATTTTCCTTACTTTCTCCAATCTCGCACCATCGGTCACATCGCGGTATTTTCGAAAATTCCGGAAAATTCGCGATATATGTATATACATGCGTTATGAAAAAAATCCACGAAGTGGTGAATCCGCGATGGTCGAACCGCGAAGTCGCGAGGCATCACTGTATCTCTGACAAGGGCCTCAGGAAAGAGATGTTGCGACAGGGGGGCATAAAGGAGCTCATACTTCTGCGCAACAGTCACAGATCTCGACACAAAGGAGCATAGCAGGGCCCTCTTCTTCAAGACTCCTGCTGAAAAAATGGAAGCCAACTCATTAGCTCCAGCCCTAAGAGCTTTATCCATGCAAGACATGATACTCGTTAGGTCTTGTGTTCCCTCCATTTGCTCTGTCTTTCTGACCAGAGTCCCTAGAGACCAGTCCAAAAAACTAAAAACCTCAAAGGCTCTAAAAATTCCTTTGACGAGGTGATCAAGTTCCGACATCGACCACATAACTTTGGCCGAGTTGAGAGCATGCCTTCTGGCAGAGTCCACAATGCCAGAGAAGTCACCCTGGGAGGAGGCAGGCACTCCCAGACCCAGAGGCTCCCCAGTCTCGTACCACATGCCAGCCTTCGAAGCAAGACGAGCTGGTGGAAAAGAGAAGGTGGTCTTAACCGCTTGTCTCCGTTCCTTCATCCAATCGTCTATTTTAGCAAGAGCCTTCTTAGCAGAAATAGAGAGCTTCATCTTGATAAAGACCGACTGTTTCTTGGCCTTCTTCCTGCTAAACTGAGATTGAGGAGAACGAGGAGCAGAAGGTAGAAACTCCTCCTAATACAGTTCAAGGAGGGAGCGAGAGAGAACCTTGTAGTCGCCAGCAACATCAGCAGGTTTGTCTTCGTCCTCTGAGACATCATTGAGATCCTGTCCCACCTCTAATACAGCCTTGGTTCGGGAAGAAGGCTCACCTGAATCCGAAATAGGAAAATCGTAGGATTCGTCCTGTAGGAGAGGGCTGCAAGCAGCCTGACGCCGAGAACCGCTTGCGTCCTGGCGCCGAGCGCTAGAAGTCCTTGAG
Organism: Palaemon carinicauda; assembly: GCF_036898095.1. Classification (NCBI taxonomy): domain Eukaryota; kingdom Metazoa; phylum Arthropoda; class Malacostraca; order Decapoda; family Palaemonidae; genus Palaemon; species Palaemon carinicauda. Next base: position 38,442,127 of record NC_090742.1, read on the forward strand.
GCAGTAGGAGGAAGCGTCCTGGCGGAGAGAGAAGGAGGCGTCCTTACGCCGAGAGCTGCCATCGTCCTTGCGGCGAGAAGCAGTATCGTCCTGAAGAACAAGGCTGGAATCGTCCTGGTGCCGAGAGCGAGAAGCGGAAGAGTCTTGGCGTCGAGAGCGAGAGCTGTAATCGTCCTGGCGACGAGAAGCGGCATCGTCCTGGAGAAGCAGGCTGGAATCGTCCTGGCGTCCAGAGAGAGAGGCGGAATCGTCCTGGCCCCGAGAGCGAGAGGCAGAATCTTCCTGGCGCCGAGAGCGAGAGACAGAATCGTCCTGGAGGCGGGCAGATGAGGAAGCAGTGCGGTGTCGAGTCTTTGACGAAGCGTGCAAAGGTTCCTTTGGAAAGGCACTCCGTTTCCTCTTAGAAGCTGACTTCTTTACGGGTAACGAGTCGTCTTTACGTCTGTCGGACTGGGAGTGAGGGCGGCTAAAAGCTTGTACTAAAGAGAAAATCTGCTCCTGCATAACAGACATGAATGATTTAGCGACTTCTGCTGGATCCTGCGGTTCCGAAGGAGACGGCTGTCGAATAACACTGGTAGAAGGAGAAAGATCCTTTGCTGGTCTATCCTGGCTTTCGGCTCTTGATTTCGTCCTCTTCACAGGCACGGTATCCAAATCGTCCTCCGAAGGACAAGGTTTGTGGCTACTACAACCGGGAGAGTGAGAACGAGACTGTTCCTCTCGGTTCCACCTCCTCTTCGTCGGTCTCGAAGCCTCATACTTCCATTTGCGTCTGGGAGAGGGATTCGGGGAAGACACCATCACATCCGACACACTTTTTCCGTGGCGGTCAAGAGCAGCCTCGGAATTTGCAACAGGACTGTCCGAGGCGACGGCTGACCGAGGGTACGTACCTCTCACACCCTTTCGGTCGTCGACGTACCTTCTCCCTTGGTCCTGGGAGCTTGGTAGAGGTCTAGACCTAGGGTAATGATAGGTTCGGTCAGTCGCCACCTCCACTGCACTTTCACAAGCATTAACTTCACTCTCACTCTTACCTTTTAAGGCCGCAAGTATATCTTTAATGGCCTTCAACTTGGCAGCCATCCTGGCGTACCGAGGGTCATCCGCAGATACGGATCCTGTAGAAGGGGCAGGAGTTACTACCTCAGGGGAAGGATCAACTTCCAAAGAGGAATTAATTAAAGGTTCAATAGATAAATCAAGACTAGGTTCGCTAGCAGACTTAGATTTAGATTTAGAGGCTCTCCTTACTCTATCAAGCTCTGATTTGCACACATAGCGCTTCATAGCTAACCAATCCTTCTCATTCAAAACCTCACATTCTTTGCACCTATTATTCAGTGCACACTCAAAACCCCTGCAACCCAAACAAACAGTGTGAGGGGTTACCGACACTTTCGGTAACCTCACCCTGCATTCCTCATTCACACACACACGAAAATGAAGTTTCTCACTCATATTAAACAAAAACAAAAATCACAGAATAAACAGAAACACGATTGCCAAATCCCCAAATCAATGTACTCCACCAAAAAGAAGTCCGGTACAGCGACACAGGGAAAGCGAAAAGAAAAACTCTAATGGCAGACCAACGGTGTTGTTGATCCGGCCGGCAGAGATGATCTGAAGAACAGAAAATGGGAATGATTCCAAGTACCACCCTGTAAGGGTTGTTAACCACCTAACCGCACAACCACCACAAGGTGGTTGCCGCGATTTTTGAAAAATTCTGCCGAACGTCAGAGACTAAGCTATATATATATATAACTGCCAGGTAAGTTCTATTCATAAAAATACAAATTATCAACGAATTTGTCATTTGTTCCGTAACTGGAATACAAACCACGCTATTTATTAGGGGTGACTCACCCATTAGGAAGGGTGGACGTCGCTGCCAATCTGGCTTTTTGGCTTTACCCGGGGGCTCCTTATCTGAGTATGTCAGTACTCAAAAATAAGGAGTCCCTACACCTCCCTAAAACCTTTCTACGCAAGGTCTGTGGCCTACGCAAGCTGTGTTGAGGTATATAGGTGTGACCGTCCAGGTAAAGTTATTCCGAGTAGAAGTTAAATCTGTGTAACCAAGACTTTCCCAATACCACCTCGCTAGGGTATGGGGACGCAACAGTATTAGTCTTAATACTAGATACACAAGGGAACATGGTTTACCTGCAGTGGTTTGAGGTCAGCTGTGCAGAAAACCCAGGTTGCTGCTTTTCCCAAGAGAGGGGAGGATGAAGAAAAGAATAAGAGCCAGTCAAACCTTTTCATTCACGCAGACTAAAACCGGGTAACAATGCCCTTAACCTTCTGCTACTTGTCCAATAAAGAGCTTGAGGTTTTAAACTAGCTGTTGTGCAGCCACCACAGGACTGATAGATAACGTATCGAGTCTCCTGTGGGTCACGTCTTGCAGGTAGTGGGATGTGAATGTGGTCTGACGATTCCACAACCCAGCTTGAAGAAACTGCATCACTGAGAAGTTTCCCTTGAATGCCAGGGATGTAGCTATGCCCAACATCATGAGCTCTGGGGCGACGTGAAGGAGGAGGGTCATGTTTCAATGCATGGTCAATGACCTTGCGAAATCATGCCGAGATGGTATTCTTGGTAACCCTCCTCTTGGTCCTTCCTGTGCTGACGAATAGTGCAGGCACACGGGGATGGGCTGTGGCTGTTCTCTTAAGTTACAGCCTCAAACTCCTCACTGGGCATAATAAGAGATGGTCTGGGTCATCTGTTACAGAACGGAGACTAGAAATCCGGAAGGAGTCGAATCGTGGATCCGCTACTCTTGTGTTCTAAGTCTTACCAATAAACTCAGGGACGAAGCGGAACGTTACCTCTCCCCATCCCCTTGAATGGGCAATGTCGTATGAGAGACCATGAGGTTCACTGACTCGTTTGGCCGGAGCCAAAGCTAGCAGGAACACCGTCTTCCAAGTCAGGTGGCGATCTGTTGCCTGGCGTAATGGTTCATAGGGAGGTCTCTTAAGAGACCTGAGAAATCGAACCACGTTCCATGGGGGAGGTCTCACTTCAGACTGAGGACAGGTAAGTTCATAACTCCGTATGAGTAAGGAAAGTTCTAGTGATGAGGAAATGTCCATTCCTTTCAGTCTAAAGGCAAGGCTTAAGGCTTGAGCGACAGCCTTTTACCGCCGAGACTGACAGGCGCATTTCTTCACGCAAATACACGAGGAACTCCGCTGTCGCTGGAATACTGTAGTGGTATCGACAGGAGAGCTACCCCTCACATGACACCAACCACAGAAGACTTTCCCCTTTGCCTGGTAGACTGCTGCTGATGACTTTCGCAGGTATCCAGACATCCTGATCGCAAATTGTTGCGAAAACCCTCTCTGAGAGAGGAGGTGCTGGATAGTCTCCAGGCGTGAAGTCGTAGCGAAGGTACGGCTTTGTGGAATATGTTAGCATACGGTTGTTTGAGTAGATTCTGTCGTGGAGATAGTTCTCTTGGGGGCTCCGTTAGGAGTTGCAGAAGGTCTGGAAACCATTCTGCGTGATGCCATAGCGGAGCTATGAGGGTCATTGAAAGATTGACCGGCCTTGATGAGAACTCTTCTCATCAGACAGAACGGGGGAGAGGCGTAAACGTCAATGTTGTCCCACCGTTGTTGGAATGCATCTTGCCAGAGAGCCTTGGAGTCTGGGACTGGGGAACAATACAACGGGAGCCTAAAGTTCAGGGCCGTTGCAAAGAGGTCCACTGTCGGAGAACCCATAAAGTCAGGACTTTGTTGGCTACTAGATAATCCAAAGACCAATCGTTACTCACTATCTGAGATGCTCTGCTCAGGTTGTCGGCGAGCACATTCCTTTTGCCCGGAATGAAGCGTGCCTATAGTGGTATCGAGTGGATCTCGGCCCATCTCAGTACAGTATCTCTACTACTAGATAGGATAGGTGCTGCAAAAAAGTACCTCCTTGCTTGTTGATGTAAGCCACTACTGTGGTGTTGTCGTTTATCACCACCACTGAGTGGCCAGCCAGGATCCCTTGGAACTGTTGAAGGGCCAGAAAGACGGCCTTTATCTCTAGGAGATTTATGTGGAGGTACCCTTCTGAATCTGACCAGAGGACTGAGGTCGTGCAGTGAAGCACTTCCCGTTTTTTGAAGCGTCTGAAAACAGCATCAAATCTGAGGGGAGGACGAGAAGATCCCCTCCCTTTCGTAGAATCTCGTCTGCCACCCACCACTCGAGGTTCGTCAGTTCCGCTGACCCCATGGGGATCCAGAAGTTCCGGGAATCGCGAGTCTGATTCCATCGGGACTCGAATCGCCACTGGAGGGATCTCATCCTGAAGCGAACATTGGGAACTAGACGGGGCAGTGATGAAATTTGACCGAGAAGACCTAACCACGTTTGGGCTGGAAGTGCTTCTTGTCTGAGAAAACGTTTTGCGACCCTTCTCAGCCTTGTTATCCTGTCGTCTGATGGGAAGGCTTTGTGGAGATTGGTGTCTATAATCATGCCTCGGTTTACCAGTCTCTGTGTAGGAAGCATGGATGACTTCTCGAGATTTACCATGATCCCCAGATCTTGGCAAAGTCTCAGATGTTTGTCTCGGTGTTGAAGAAGGGTTGACAGCGAGTCTGCTAGGATTAGCCAGTCGTCCAGATAGCAGAGGAGACAGATGGCAATCCTGTGTGCCCAAGATAACACTAGGGCAAACACTCTGATGAAAACTTGATGTGCTGTGGAAAGACCAAAACAGAACACCTGGAACTGGTACTTCCTGTTGTCTGGGCTGAATCTTAAGTACTTCCTTGAAGACGGATAGACTGGGATCTGGAAGTACGCTTCCTTTAGGTCCAGTGTACACATGAAGTCCTGAGGTCTTACCGCTAGTCTGACCGTGTCTGCGGTCTCCATAATGAACGGAGTTTGTTTGACAAACTTGTTCAGGGCTGAGAGGTTGACGACTGGTCTCCAGCCTCCAGACGCCTTTCTTACAAGAAAGAGTCGACTGAAGAAGCCTGGGGACCCGTCAAGGACCTCTTGGAGAGCGCCCTTCTTCAACAGGGTCTGGACTTCTGCCAGAAGGACCTGCCCCCTTGCCGATCCCATGTCAAGGGATCGGCAAGGGAGTCTATTGACACTGGATTCCTGGTCAGGGGAGGGAGAGATGTTATGAACGGGACGCGATACCCTTAACGAATCACGGAGATTGTCCAGGGATCGACCCCGAGTTGCTCCCACCTGTCTGAGAAACTTTGAAGGCATCCCTCCACTGGTGGAGACACAAGGGGAGTGCTTATCCTAGCGTTTGCGGCCTCGGCTGCTCCCTCTAGGATTCTTTCCTCCCCTGGAGGCAAGGGCTTATTAGACACTACTGTCTCCGCTGCTGAGTTCGTCGTTGTGGTCTTGGTTGGACGGAACTGCTGAGGTGCTGGAGGTTTATAGGGCTTGGATGTTAAAGCCCTTTGGAGGAGGGAGTCTTGACGAGACTTCCTCCACCTCGCAGCAGCAAGTTCCACATCCTTAGGCTCAAACAGGTGCGCATCTCGACATTTCAAGATGGTGTTTGCCCACAAGTTCGAAACTTGGTGGGCAAGAAACTTGATCGTACGAGTGCCTGAGAGGAGGAAGGTCTGCATTGCCTTCCTGGTACGCTCCTTGGAGAAATCCTTGGATCGTACCAGGATTCCCAAGGTCCCTAACCAGACATCCAGCCACAAAGTAGCCTGCATCGCATACTTTGTGACCTTTTCCTGGTTAAGGACTTCGGCCGCCGAGAAAGAGACCTGCCCGGCTGGAGTCTCTCAAGAGAGATCCCCCTGGTTAGTTCTTCCAGAGTGGTGAAGTGAAAGAGCTGGACTGGGCTCCTCCAGGATCTAAAAGTACCTCCTCTGTTGTACACGAGGTGGGAGGAGCTTGTTTGTAGAGCCGGAACGGTTGGAGGAGGCAAACTTGGAGAGCTGTTGGGCGATCTTAGCCCTGGCACTCTTCAACCCCTGAGACCAGGGCAGGGCTGCACTGGTCTTTGAGGGTTTCTCAGTGCTGAAGACACGGTCTAAGACCATGTCCATGCCCTCCCAAGGGGGTATCTCTGGGTCGGAAAACCCGTTGAGAACCCTCATAAGAGTCAGGACCTGCCAGAATGCATGTTCTGACTCTTGTTGCTCTCCTTCTGATGTCGGACTTGCAGTGGTCTCCATCTTCCATCCCCAAGAGCTCTTCTCGGGGTGGATCGCGGACATCCCTCTAGTGGCTGGCTGTCTCCGTGCTTGTAGTCCTGGCAGAGGACTTTGGCAGGGTAAGAGTCTTTGGACTCCTTCCGAAGAAGGAGGTAAGACTCCAACATCGAAGGCCTGGATGTTGTGTCCCTCCTGATCTCTGACTGCGGGGAACTCTCAGTGTGAAGGAGGTTTCCTCCAACGATGGAACGGAGGAGAGCCTTTCCTCACGTGACTCCCTTGGTAAAGGGAGGGTGGGAGAGTATCCCTCGGGAGTTACTGGAGGGACTAGCCTTGATGGCCTGCGCGGAGTCAGTTTCACCCTCGGGGAAGTGCCCGCATCGGAAACTCCTCTTTTCCTCTTCAGTGGGGTAGAGGAAGCCATGGTTCTGTGTCGCGAGTCCAGAACTATAGGCTGCTTTGACGAGTGGCCGGACAGGGCAGGATTGAATGCCTGTGTTACGTCTCTGACTAGGGCACTAAACCAAGGCTGCTGACTGACTGAAGCACTGTCAGACATATCCCCTGAAGGGAAAGGGACCGAAGGTTCCTTACGAGGAGTCACCGTAATACGTGGGCCTGCCTTAGAAGAAGGCAATTTCGGGATCCCGAACCCCTCCGCTGGTGCCTGTTTCCCTTTTCCCGAAGGACGCGCTGAAAAGCATTTGCAGGGAGGGGAATGGGGCGACGGTGACCTGACCAGGTGTAGTTCCTGTGCACGTGCCTGTTGGCGCACACGCGTGCGCAGGAGAAAATTGTCGCGTGCGCAGGAGAAAATTGTCGCGTGCACGGGAGAGTATTGGCGTGCATGGGCAAAAGTTGGCATGCAGGTGATAGCTGGCGCGTAGGTGAGGGATGGTGCATGGGCGAGCGTTGGCTTGCGCGCACAAATGAGTGGTGGCGTGTGGGCGAGAGCTGGCCCTCTGACGAGTGCTGGCTTGTGTTGGCGCGTGCGTACGGGCGATTGCCGGAATCGCATGTCCTGGTGTATGCGCGCGAGAGATTTGGCGCGCAGGAAAGCGCTGATGCTTAGGAGAGCGTTGGCGCGCAGGTGAGCGTTGGATTGCGCGTGTTGCTTGCACGCACGTAGGGGTGGGATGGCGCATGCGCGTATGGGTGTGATGGCGCGTGCACGCAGGAGAGTGATGGCGCTTCGGTGAGGGCTGGCGCGCAGGAGAATATTGGCGTGCACGAGCTCGCTGACGTGCAGACGAGTGCTGGTGCGCGGGAGAGCGCTGGTGCACAGGAGAGATTTAGCGCGCAGGAGAGCACTAGTGTGTAGGTGAGTGTTGGCGTGCGGGAGAGCGCAAGCGCGCAGGAGGGCGCTGGCGAGTGGGCGACTGTGGACACGTGGCCACAGGGCACGCAGGAGTGTGTTGGCACGTAGGCGCATATTGTAGCTGCCATCTATGAGGGCGAGCAGGTGACGGGGCGCCGAAGCGTAGCAGCATGCTGAGGAGCAGGCTGGTGATGACGTGCTGCTGGTGAGCGCTAATGTCCTGTAGGAGGTTGGCGAGCAGCAGGGCGATGGCGTGCGGCTGTGCACTTCGGTAGGGCCTCAAGAGGCTTTACCGGGAACAGGAACGGTGATGGAAGGTCGGCAAGTCTGATGGGTGGAAGGTCAGGAACTGGGATGTGCCATTTGTAAGGGCGAGCATCCACTGATGCCGCAAAGAGGTCCAGGACCGAAGTCGGAAGACTAGTAGCAGGTTCAGGGACGGACGAAGGTCGAGGGTCAGATGACTGCAACGGAAGCTCCTCTTCAAAGAAAAGGCTGCGGCGACGAAGCAGAAGCGTCGAAAAGGCGTCTCTTCACCACTGGTAAAGGGAGACCTCTGAGGCGAAGTGGAGGGTGAGCCTTCCGACGAAGGCGCCCTCTAGGGGCCGTTAGATCAGCAAGCTGACCGTAGGCTGCAGCAGTCCTCCGAAGAGGAGTCTCTATGAGTGAACTCCCCTGAGGGAGAGAAACACTCGCAGGAGAGACAGACGTTGGACTTAAGCTTCCCTTTTTGAAGGATGTTCAGGAACGGGGGAAACTAAGTCGGCAGCAACTGCCGAGAGAGTCTGGAGGAGCAAAGGAGTCAGATGACATCAAGGATGACACCTCTGACACTACAACGTCGACGAGGGCCAGAGGATCTACCTCTGATGGCGACGATGACTGCTGAACAGTAGCACCCTTACGGATGACCTGCAGCAATGCATCCTAGGAGGGTGGACCCGAGAGCCCCAAGGACGACCAAATCTGCAACAAAGGGGTTAGTGACAAGGCCTCACCCAGGGTGATTGATTGATTGATTGATTTAAAGTTTTCAGGCATCCTGACATCTGAGGTCATTGACGCCGGTAACATTTAATTTATGTATACAAAAATAAAAGATAAAATAAAATAAAAAATAAAAGAGTATTCAATTAAAATCATAAAAGTTGAATGTCATAAAAGTTAAATATTTTTCAGAAGACCTGCTTCTGAAATAAATCTAAAAATGCCACTTGCATGGTAGGACACATCATTTCCAAGAATCTTGGCAAGGATAAACCTGCCACCCTCACCTCGAGCCTCAAACAAATATCTATTCCTTAAGTTGTTATACTTGGGGCATTCAGTCAACAAATGCCTTACTGTTAGAGGTACTAAACAGTCGTCACAATACGGTTGGTGTTGGCCCTTCAGCAGAAACTCGTGTGTCAACCGAGAGTGACCAATACGGAGACGACAGAGAGACGTCTCCCATTTTCGGGGCATCATATTATACCTCCAAGGAGATATGTCATTTGTTACCTCTCGCATTTTATTCCCATCTAGGCTATCCCATTGCTGTTGCCATTTATTGCAAACCAATTTCATGATGTCAGGTAAGAAATCATTACAGGGAATGGGATACCTTCTTGGCAGCAACTCAGATGCAGCCTTCTTAGCCAGTGAATCTGCCTTCTCATTCCCAGACACACCTACATGTGCTGGAACCCAACCGTCCAATAATAAAAAGCCATTCTAAAATCTTTAAAACTAGAGGGTTATTAGAATTAAAAACTTCTATAGCTTGAAGGACACTCCTTGCATCACTAAAAATTGTAAAATTACCCTCCTTCTCCAACGCTATTTTCTCAATAGCGGTTAATATGCCATACAGTTTGGCAGTAAATATGGAAGCGGTCAGAGGAAGTGCACTTCTACAATTAAAACCATTACTATGTACTCCAAATCCAACGCCAGCATCAGATTTGTAGCCATCAGTATAGATAAAAGTTGATCCTCTATGTTCTTTAACATGTTCATTAAAAAGAGACCTGGCTTCTAGGTCTGACATATTCTTCTTATCTCCAATAAAATATTTACAAAAAGATATCTCTGGTAACTTCCATGGAGGCGTTGATGATGCCTTGAATGGAAGTACCTTATTTCTAATTATATCCAGACTATTTAATAATCGTTTCACCCGAAAGCCATAAGGTTGAGGAGATTTTGGGTGCAACTCAAAGTATGATGTGTGTCTTACAAGGCTTGCAGTCTGAAAGGCTAGAGAGTTAGGGAGTCTTTGCAATCTAAACCAATACCGAAGAATAGAAGACATTCGGTAAAGGTCTAGAGGTAACTCTCCAGCATCAACAAGGAGACTTGGGATAGGCGAGGTTTTAAAAGCTCCTGTAGACAATCTAATACCTGCATGATGTATCGAGTCTAATATTTTTAACCCGCTTGGGGTAGCTGAAGAATATATTTCACATCCATAACTAATTTTGGAAAAAATCAAGGCCTTGTATAATTTTAAAATAGTATTGCGGTCTGCCCCCCATGATGTATGGGACAATACTTTTAAGATATTCAGAGCTTCAACACATTTAGCTTTTAACGCTTTTAAGTGAGGAACCCATGTAAGCCTACAATCAAATATCAAACCTAAAAATCTAGCTTCACTTGCACATGGTATCCGTTGACCTTTAATGTATATATCCGGGTCTGGATGTACTCCCCGGATACGACAAAAATGGACAATGGTAGTTTTACTTGTCGAGAACTTAAATCCATTCATGTCAGCCCACTGGATAATTTTATCGATAGAGAGTTGGATTTTTCTCTCAACCATTACCATTCTGGCTCCAGCAAATGAAATGGAGAGATCATCCACAAATAATGTTGAGAGAACATCCTGGGGAATTGCTGAGGATATCCCATTAATCGCTAGTGCAAAAAGGGTTACACTCAGCACACTACCCTGAGGAACTCCTTCCTGGCACTTACTCTCTGATAGAGCTTCCCCAACTCTCACTTGAAAAACTCTATGTGAAAGAAATGCCTGAATAATTATTGGCAGCTCTCCTCTCAATCCGATTTCATGAATGGTTTTAAGTATACCATATCTCCATGTGGTATCATATGCCTTTTCAAGGTCAAAAAATACTGTACCATGGTGCTGTTTGGAAGCAAAGGCTTCACAAATAGAAGACTCAAGTCGTATCAACACATCAGTCGTTGAGTGCATTTTTCTGAATCCACATTGAGTCGGTGATAAAATACCTTTCTTTTCAAGGTACCATATCATCCTTGCATTGACCATCTTCTCCACGATTTTACATAAACAAGATGTCAATGCAATAGGACGATAGTTTGCTGCTAAAAACTTGTCTTTACCGGGTTTTAAAAAGGCTAAAATAATGGCTATGGCTAGTTCCCAAACAATTGGGTAACTATGATCATGCCATATTCTATTAATAATGCTTAAAATAAATAGCTTTGTATTAAAATGTACAAGTTTAATCATTGCATATGGAATTCCATCAGGTCCAGGGGCTGTATCACTGCAATGAGCAAATGCGGAATCAAATTCTCTTTCAGTGAAAGGAGAATTATACGACTCTTCCCTTCTTGTTGCAAAATTTAAAATCTTCTTTTCCTCAACGCTCCTATACTGGTGACCAGGGGCTCCTACACACTTGCTGGATACATTTGAAAAATGATTAGCCAGGGCATTGCTAACATCATTTGCTTCAGTTACATACTGACCATTCACCCTCAACACTGGTGGTGGGTTGGGGGTGAATTTGCCAGCTATCTTTTTTACTTTCCTCCACACAGCAGATGGTGGTGTTCTACTGTTAATGGAGGAAACAAAAGACATCCATGACTGGCGCCTTGCTTCTTTCATGGCACGACGGAACTGTGCTCTACATTTCTTGTACATAATTAAATTCTCATCAGTTCGGAGTCTACGCAATCGTGTTAGAGATCTTCTTGTGGCTCTGTGGAGGGCAGTTAGTTCTGAAGACCACCACGGGACTGGTCGTTGTTTAAATAACCCTGTTGTTTTGGGAATTGAATTGACTCCTGCTGTATGGAGAGTTCCATTCAGTGAGTCTATGGCATCATCGATATTTTCAACCTGTTCAGCGTCCCGCTCAATTTCGCTTAGCTCACGAAATTTTTCACAGTCCGCCTTCTCAAGATTCCATCGTGGCGATCTCTGTATAGGTGGACCATTGTTGGTGTTTATAATGATTGGTGCATGATCACTAGTATGCCAATCATCTAATGTCCTCCAATCGAAGTCGAGAAGGCAATTAGAGCTTACGATTGATAGGTCAATACATGACAAGGTATCTGTCTAGACATGAAAGTGTGTGGGCTCTCCTGTATTAAGGAGTCCCACATCTTCATTTTCCACAATTGATGATATGATATTTCCCCTGTGTTTGCTAAACCATCACCCCACAAAGGATGTCTACCATTCAAATCTCCAAGTAAAAGAAAAGGTTGAGGGAGTTGTTGAATCATCTCCACTAAGTTATCATACAAAATGTTATCATTTGGAGGCAAGTACAGAGAACAAATTGTATATTTTCGCCCTATGTCAATCTGTACAACCACTGCCTGCAGAGGTGTACGAATAGACAGAGAAACTTGGGGAACATCTCGACGAACGTATATGAGACTTCTGCCATGGCTCCCCACTTGGTGATCATATGGTGTCCTATAACTAATATATTCGCGAGGACAAGGGGTATTATGATCAAGTTTGCTCTCCTGTAGACAAATAATTATGGGGGAATGCTCATGAATAAGGAGCTTAAGTTCTTCATATTTGGCCCTTAAACCCTGACAATTCCATTGCAAAATGGAGGAAAAAACTATGGTTTATAGTTTGATAGACCCCTTGGATGGAGTCTTCCCATTAGCAGTTTTTGATCTAACACTATTTTTAAGTGGTTTTATTAAAGAGGGTCTTGATAGATTGGGTTTGGCATTTATGATTTTCTTTTAGTCTTTTTGATCTGATTGTTGAGGAAGTTGGTGGACCTCCACTTGAATTTCTGATTTATTTAAATTGACTTCCAGATCAGAAATATCAACAGACAAATCATCATATTAATTGACGTCGTAATTTTGATATTTCTTATGGAAGGGGGCGAGAGAGATGGAGGTCTCTCTCTTTTCCGATTAGTAGGTTTTGAGCTACCAGGTTTTTGCACCTTCCCCAATACAGGTGCACCTGGTAACTTGGTGTCAGGTGGCATCTCCATCAAATCAGGCAAGGACATGGCCTGAGAGAGGTTAGTACTATTGTTGGTAATGGGGAACGAAGGCTGTACAGAACTGGGCAATGACCCATTTTTAATACACTGTGGCAGAGCCTCAGAAGACAATATGATTACCTTGTCATGCAGTACTTTATTATCAGAGGTTGTATTTCTTTTCTTAGGATTACTGGCAGTGCTAGGTGGGGTTGATGTCTCCTGTGGTAAATTTACCTTTGATTTTAAGGCCTTTGCATAGCTGGTTGATTTATTCAACAGTCTTTTTGCATGTCCCACACTTATGTGTTCTAAACTTGATTTGTTTAGGGCAGCTTCCTCTAACTTATACAGTTCGCATATCCTATCAGTTGATTTATGATTCAAATTGCAATTTGAACACCTGGCCTCAAGTGTACATTCTCCATGATAAGTTTTGGAGCAAATACCACACATTTTTCCATTTTTGCAAACTTTGGATGGGTGTCCAAATTTAAAACAATTAAAACATTGCAGGGGCTTTTGTTTTAAAGGCCGAACTTTAATCCTTTCATTTTCAATAAAAATATGGAAAGGTACATCAGCATCCTGGAAAGTAAGTATAATCATTGAAGTTCCAGGAACCTTATGCACTTTCCATACATTTAATGGACACATAGAAAGTATCTCCTCCTCTGTAAATTCATACAGGTCCTTATTAAAGACCACTCCCCTTCCATAACTAAAATTTAGATGAGGTTTCATTTCCAATGTAATTTCATCACTGCCTGTCTGTAAGTTAGATAGTATTGCAGACTGAGTCGAAGATTTGGCATGGATGAGATAACTATTCTTCCCAAAACGAGATATATCTCCAGGTGCTATGGTTCCTACTTTTTTTTTGGATAAACTTACATATCTTAAAATAATTCCCTATTATCCCTTTAGGTTCAGCTAAGAGCCACATTGGTGGTTTGGGTTTTCTCTGTGAAGGCATGGGTACATTTCTATCTTTTTCAAACCAATCAGCAGGTTTGTACACATCCAATTCCTTTGGGACCTTATCACAAAGAGCTCCCATGATGTTCAATTCGTTAATTTTGATACTACTAATATTACTTATGGCATTAAACGCTTCATCATGACTTTCAAAAGATATCCAAGAGTCCCATTTTTCATCTCCGAGTCTCATCCTTATTTCCTTTATCAATCCATAGCACTCAAATGCTCTATATATATCATCATAATTTGTCTTTAATGGGATTTGGGAAACATGAAGGAATCGTAGTTTCCCTGTGTTACCCAAATTACTAGATTTTTTAACATCAGTAGAGTGGTCCTTTTTAGTTCGAAGGTTGTCAACAGAATTTTCCTTAATTACAGTAGCAGAAGTCGTCAACAGTGCCAAGGGGGAGTCAGCAAATCCAGGGGATGGGGAGTCAGTATTTGAAGGGTCCATATTTAAGGGTGGGATTTTCATGTTTTTTGTTGTTGTTTTGTTGGTTTACCTGCTTGAGAATTATAAGAAAGTATCATACGTTGGAAAGGAAATTTGTATTCTCCACTATCGGCACAATGAGAGTATACTTCCCAGATGGTCCACTCTATACCCTACCCGAAGGATAGCATCAAAACAGATATAGAGGCACAGGTGTAAGCTAAACCCGCCTGTTAGGACTGAGACCAGGGAAATATGGAATCATCCTCCCCATATCTGTAATGATGGGCTTCCGGCCAAAAGCCAAGAGTCCCACCTCAAGGATTGGATCCCCCTGGATTCCGATGACCCAACCCTTGAGAGTAGTTCCGCCAAAAAGGTCCAAACCATCTTTGGGATGGCTGAGATCATCCAATACTCTCATATATAGCTTTGAATGCGAATACCTTCCAACCGTGATCCCTTCTCCCATTCATCTAAGCAGGCAGTAATAACGAATGTGGAAATATCCACGCCATTTAAATAAAATAGAAAAAAAAAATAGATAAATAAATAAATGAACAAATAAAATAAATAAATATATATATATATATATATGCATACATCTACATATATATATATATATATATATATATATATATATATATATATATATATATATATATATATATATATATATATATATATAACTTAAGAAAAATAATAATCATAGAGATAGGACAGCAAGATGAAAGAAAGTTGATAAAATTAGGAGAAGGTCAAAGTAATATTAAGCAGAAGAAAAAGATGAAAGAGAGAAATTTAGATTCGAACTGGGGGAGTAATTTCCCGAAGTTCGAGAGCCCTCTTGCCCGTCACCAAGATTCAGCACGGGAATGAAATGCCGTGCTGAAGCTAAATGACTTCATCAAGGCATTCTCTCATTAAGAGGGTCACCCAGGGTGAGAGGTGGGGCCGCTTCGCTAGGGGAAGCAACACCATTTCTCGAGGACCGGGGTTGGCCGACATTAACTTGGTCTACGCTACTACTCGACGGTCTCTCGTAAGAGGCTGAACGAGTAGGAGCCTTGGAGGAGGGTCGGGAGATGGTAGAAGAGGCCTTGGGTTTTCCTCCCTTCGAAGGAAACTTTGAAGGAGAAATATCCCGCTTAGACTTCTTCTGCTGTCGCCCAAACCTCTCCCACTGGGAGGAAGACCACTCCCTACACTCATTACACTGATTTTCACTATCACACCGTTGACCTCTGCATATAGGACAAAGGGTGTGAGGATCTGTCTCCACCACCGACATAAATGTTCCACGCGAGAGTACAAGGCAGGTGCGCATGGTAGCAGAAGTCAACTTCACAAACACACAATAGAAAAGAGAAAAAGTAAAAAAAAAAAAAAAAAGATTAATGGCTGTCCAAATAAGGCGCAGGATGAAGAACAGCAACGTATGTTCACCATCCGAGCCAAAAGCAAAGTGAGCTCAATCACAGGTGTGTGAGGGGGGGGGGGGGGGGGGGTAGCAAGCTACCCCCCCTACCCCCACTAATTAGCGGTGTGGGTAGTTACCCCTCCCTAAATTTTAATGGGTCGTCATTTCAGCTATGCCGAAAGTAATACCCCTAATAAATAGCGTGGTTTGTATTCCAGTTACGGAACAAAGACAGTTTCTGAATATGACCTTGAAAAAACTATCTTACTGTTAATTGAGTGCATTTTAACCAAGTTAGCAGAAAAGTGACCAAACCTAGAATTCATACATTCATTAGCAAAAGTATTCAACCTGGAGAAATTTCTAGACTTTTTTTTCATCGATCATTAATTTTGGGTGAAAATGTGCAGGCTAAATGAGGAATTTGGGAAATATGATATTTTAATTATAAAATAAATTTTTGAATATACTTACCCGGTGAATATATATAGCTGCAACTCTGTTGCTCGACACACAAAAAACAGTAAAAACTCGCCAGCGATCGCTATACAGGTTGCGGGTGTGCCCACCAGCGCCAACTGTCGGCCAGATACCATACTCGATGTAAACAAAGACTCAATTTCTTCTCATCCCACTGCGTCTCTATTGGGGAGGAAGGGAGGGTCATTTAATTTATATATTCACCGGGTAAGTATATTCAAAAATTTATTTTATAATTAAAATATCATTTTTAAATATTTAACTTAGCCGGTGAATATATATAGCTGATTCACACCCAGGGTGGTGGGTAGAGACCAGTTAAATATGTTTACATCGTATAAGCTAAGAGTTTTTATTTCATTTTGGAAGTTATCAATATAACAAAAACAAAATAAATAGGTACCTGGTAAGGAAGTCGACTTAGACGATTACTCTGCCTTGTAAGTCTGTCTTCCTTACAGAGCCCAGCGATCCTCTTAGGATGCTGACAGACTCCCAGGAGCTGAAGTATCAAGGGCTGCAACCCATACAACAGGACCTCATCAAACCCCTAATCTGGGCGCTCTCAAGAAATGACTTTGACCACCCGCCAAATCAACCAGGATGCGAAAGGCTTCTTAGCCTTCCGGACAACCCATAAAAAACAACATTAAAAACATTTCAAGAGACAGATTAAAAGGATATGGAATTAGGGAATTGTAGTGGTTGAGCCCTCACCCACTACTGCACTCGCTGCTACGAATGGTCCCAGTGTGTAGCAGTTCTCGTAAAGAGACTGGACATCTTTTAAGTAAAATGACGCGAACACTGACTTGCTTCTCCAATAGGTTGCGTCCATTATACTTTGCAGAGATCTATTTTGCTTAAAGGCCACGGAAGTTGCTACAGCTCTAACTTCGTGCGTCTTAACCTTAAGCAAAGCTCGGTCTTCCTCACTCAGATGTGAATGAGCTTCTCGTATTAACAATCTGATAAAGTATGACAAAGCATTCTTTGACATAGGCAAGGATGGTTTCTTAACTGAACACCATAAAGCTTCAGATTGGCCTCGTAAAGGTTTAGTACGATTTAAATAGAACTTAAGAGCTCTAACAGGGCATAAGACTCTTTCTAGTTCATTGCCTACGATCTCCGATAAGCTGGGAATATCGAAAGATTTAGGCCAAGGCCGAGAAGGTACCTCATTTTTGGCTAGAAAACCAAGTTGCAGCGAACAAGTAGCTTTTTCCGACGAAAATCCGATGTTCTTGCTGAAGGCATGAATCTCACCGACTCTTTTAGCCGAGGCTAAGCATACCAGGAAAAGAGTCTTAAGAGTGAGATCCTTCAGGGAGGCTGACTGTAAAGGCTCAAACCTGTCTGACATGAGGAATCTTAGTACCACGTCTAAATTCCACCCAGGAGTAGCCAAACGACGCTCCTTAGTGGTCTCAAAAGACTTAAGGAGGTCTTGCAGATCTTTATTGTTGGAAAGATCTAAGCCTCTATGCCGGAAGACCGATGCCAACATGCTTCTGTAGCCCTTGATAGTGGGAGCTGAAAGGGATCGTCCTTTTCTCAGGTATAAGAGAAAATCAGCTATTTGGGCTACAGAGGTACTGGTCGAGGATACAGAAACTGACTTGCACCAGTCTCGGAAGACTTCCCACTTCGATTGGTAGACTCTAATGGTAGACGCTCTCCTTGCTCTAGCAATCGCACTGGCTGCCTCCTTCGAAAAGCCTCTAGCTCTCGAGAGTCTCTCGATAGTCTGAAGGCAGTCAGACGAAGAGCGTGGAGGCTTTGGTGTACCTTCTTTACGTGTGGCTGACGTAGAAGGTCTACTCTTAGAGGCAGACTTCTGGGAACGTCTACTAACCATCGAAGTACCTCGGTGAACCATTCTCTCGCGGGCCAGAGGGGAGCAACTAACGTCAACCTTGTCCCTTCGTGAGAGGCGAACTTCTGCAGTACCTTGTTGACAATCTTGAACGGAGGGAATGCGTAGAGATCCAGATGTGACCAATCTAGGAGGAAGGCATCTATATGTATTGCTGCTGGGTCCGGGACTGGAGAGCAATAGATTGGAAGCCTCTTGGTCAGCGAGGTTGCAAAGAGATCTATGGTTGGTTGACCCCAAGTGGCCCAAAGTCTCTTGCACACATCCTTGTGGAGGGTCCATTCGGTTGGAATTACTTGCCCTTTCCGACTGAGACAATCTGCTATGACGTTCAAGTCACCCTGGATGAACCTCGTAACTAGGGAGATGTCTCGATCTTTTGACCAGATGAGCAGGTCCCTTGCGATCTCGTACAACGTCAGTGAGTGGGTACCTCCTTGTTTGGAGATGTACGCCAAGGCCGTGGTGTTGTCCGAGTTTACTTCCACCACTTTGCCTCGAAGGAGATACTCAAAGCTTTTCAAGGCCAGATGAACTGCCAACAGCTCCTTGCAGTTGATATGCATGCTCCTCTGACTCGAGTTCCACAGACCTGAGCATTCCCGACCGTCCAGCGTCGCGCCCCAGCCCAAGTCCGATGCGTCCGAGAAGAGAACGTGGTTGGGTATCTGAACAGCCAGGGGAAGACCCTCTCTTAGGTTGATATTGTCCTTCCACCAAGTCAGACAAGACTTCATCTTTCCGGAAATCAGGATCGAGACCGCCTCTAGCGTCTTGTCCTTTTTCCAGTGGAAAGCCAGATGGAATTGAAGAGGACGGAGGTGTAGTCTTCCTAGTGATACAAATTGCTCCAGGGATGACAGCGTCCCTACCAGACTCATCCACAGCCTGACTGAGCAGCGTTCTTTCTTCAGCATCTTCTGGATGGAAAACAGGGCTTGATCTATTCTGGGGGCCGACGGAAAAGCCTGAAAAGCTTGACTGTGAATCTCCATCCCTAAATACAGAATAGTTTCGGATGGGACCAGCTGCGACTTTTCCAAATTGACTAGGAGTCCCAATTCCTTGGTCAGATCTAGAGTCCACTTGAGATCCTTCAGACAGCGACGACTGGAAGAGGCTCTGAGAAGCCAGTCGTCCAAATAAAGGGAGGCTCGGATGTCCGATAAGTGGAGGAATTTGGCCACATTCCTGATCAGCCTCATAAATACGAGAGGAGCTGTGCTTAGGCCAAAGCACAGGGCCCGAAACTGGTAAACCACATCTTCGAAGACGAATCTCAGAAAAGGTTGGGAGTCTGAGTGAATGGGGATGTGGAAGTAGGCGTCCCTTAGGTCTAGCGAGACCATCCAGTCTTCCTTTCTGACCGCTGCTAAGACTGACTTTGTGGTCTCCATGGAAAACTTCGTCTTTGTGACAAAGACATTCAGAGCACTGACGTCTAGCACCGGTCTCCACCCTCCTGTCTTCTTTGATACTAGGAAGAGACGGTTGTAAAACCCCGGTGATTGAAGGTCCGAGACTTTGACCACCGCTCCCTTCTCTAGCAAAAGAGACACTTCCAGTTTCAGGGCTTGTCTCTTTTCTACCTCTCTGTACCTGGGAGAGAGATCGATGGGGGACGTCGCTAGAGGGGGTTTGCGTACAAAAGGGATCTTGTACCCCTCTCTGAGTAACTTCACAGATTGTTGATCTGCGCCTCTCTTCTCCCAGGCTTGCCAGAAGTTCTTGAGTCTGGCTCCTACTGCTGTCTGAAGTTGCGGGCAGTCAGACTGTGCCCTTAGAGGACTTGGATCCTTTCCTCTTCCCTCGCTTCCCTTCGGCACGAGCACCTCCTCTGCTGGAGGCTCTGCCACGAAAGGGCGGAATAAAGCGAGACGCTGGAGTGTCTAACCTCGGTCTAGCAGACAATGTAGGCAAAGGGGGAGCTTTGCGAGCCGAGGACGCAACTAGATCGTGGGTGTCCTTCTGAACTTTGGCATGGCGTCACTCCAGCAGACAGGAAGGAACATAGAGACTCTCGCTTCTTCAGGACTCCGGACGTGAATGAGGCGGCTAGCTCGTTGGACCCATCACGGACGGCCTTGTCCATGCAGGACATAATGAGCAAGGAAACATCCTTATCTGCAGAAGAGATTTTCCTGCTCAGGGCTCCTAGGCACCAGTCTAGGAAGTTAAAGACTTCGAAAGCCCTAAAAATACCTTTAAGAAGGTGGTCCAGGTCCGATGGTGACCAACAAATCTTCGAGCGTCTCATGGCAAGGCGGCGGGGAGAGTCTACAAGACTTGAGAAGTCGCCCTGGGCAGAGGCAGGAACACCCAAGCCGAGAACTTCTCCCGTGGCATACCAGACGCTCGATCTAGACGAGAGTTTAGATGGGGGAAAGGCAAATGCTGTCTTTCCTAAACTCTTCTTAGTCTCTAACCAATCTCCCAACAGCCGCAAAGCTCTCTTGGATGAACGAGAGAGAACGAGTCTAGTAAAGGCAGGTGTGGTAGCAGGCACGCCTAACACAAACTCTGACGGCGGCGAACGAGGAGCCACAGAAACAAAGTGGTCAGGGAACAACTCCTTAAATACAGCCATGACTTTTCTAAAGTCCAATGATGGTTGAGTTGCCTTAGGTTCGTCAAGTTCTGAAGGTTGATCCTCTTGTGGTTCAGCAACGTCCTCATCTGATAGTTCCTCATCCGAAAACTGATGAGGAAACGGCAACGGAGTGGGCAACGTTTGGCTCGCTGAGTCCGGTCGCACTGGTGCATGCGTGACGGATCCGGACGCAACGTCATGGAACTGCTGCACAGTCTGTGAACTGTCAACAACCATGGGTGCACGAGGACGCACAGCGTCCACCCGAGACTGTTTAGACCGTCTGGGTTGTGCAGTCAACACCATACTGGGTTGCGGAGGTTGACGCACCGCGTCAAAACAAGTCACCTCTGATGGTTGTTGAACGTCCTGAACGTCAACAACCACCTCCGTGCGTCGCCTAACGTCAACGTGCGGCTGGCAAGCCACACTGGGTCGCATCGGTGGGGGTACAACCTCAACTGGTAGACGCGAGAAAGTTACCTCAGCGTCAACAGGACGCACAACAGACCGCTTGGATGGTTGTTGGCCAGAAGGTTCAGCAGCAACCTTCTCCGCATTGAAGTCCTCCATCAAGGACGCAAGCTTGGACTGCATGTCCTGTAGCAATACCCATTTAGGGTCTACGGCAGCAGGTGCGGCAACAGACGGGGTGAGCGACTGAGGCGGTACCGCTTTGCCTCTCTTAGGCGGCGAGCAGTCATCGGATGACGGCAACGAGTCTGAACTGACCCAGTGGCTACAACCGGGACGTTGGACTTGTCCTGAAGGGACCGACTTACGCTTCAAAGGTCGTGAGACCTTGGTCCAAAGTTTCTTACGAGAAACACCTTCGGACGACGAGGTAAAAACGGGCTCTCTCGTCTTACGTTGGTAGGGGCGATCTTGGGGAGATACGCCTGGTACCATAGAGGGAACGTCTGTTCGCTGATCAAGGCCTCTCGAACTCATGAGTCGTACGACATTGCTTCTCCCCTGGGCTTGGGAGCTTGCAAGAGGTCCCGGACTAGGAGGACGACAGGCACGAACAGACGAACCCTCAAGCGCAACACTGTTCACAACACTTTGAGAAACACTAGGCACTTTATCACTTCCCGCGGCACTTTGGCACTTTAGTTCCTTAACATCCGCCATGAGTTGATTGCGGTCACTTGCAAGGGACTCAACTCTCTCCCCCAAGGCATGGATAGCACGCATCATGTCAGCCATCGATGGTTCCTGAGTGCTAGGAGGGGGGTTAGGAACAACCACTACAGGGGAAGGATTAGGTTGAGGGGCATGAGGAGAGGAAAAATCTACCGACCTAGAAGAACTTCTCCTTACCCTATCTCTCTCTAGTCTGCGTGTATACTTCTCAAATTCGATAAAATCGAATTCCGAAAGGCCCACGCATTCCTCACACCGATCTTCCAATTGACAGGTTTTACCCCGACAATTGGAACAAACAGTGTGAGGGTCGAGAGAAGCCTTTGGAAGACGCCTATGACAGTCCCTAGCATTGCATTTTCTAAACTTGGGAACTTGTGAAAGGTCAGCCATTTTGAATTGGTCAAGGGAAAATTCCAAAAAAACGATCTAAGTCATCAACAATGAATCCGATACAAAAAAGAGTTCAAGGATTTATTTGAAGAAAAACCCTGTACTGCGAAAGCTCATAACCAAATTAAAGTACTTCACCAAAAATGATGGGAAAAACTCCAGGTTTCAACAGCGAGTAAAGTACGTCTTGTCGACACGTCGACAGAGAAGAAATTGAGTCTTTGTTTACATCGAGTATGGTATCTGGCCGACAGTTGGCGCTGGTGGGCACACCCGCAACCTGTATAGCGATCGCTGGCGAGTTTTTACTGTTTTTTGTCTGTCGAGCAACAGAGTTGCAGCTATATATATTCACCGGCTAAGTTAAATATTTAAAAATTACTTCTTTACCAAAATTTGATTAAGAACATTTGGCAACACTGCTTTCATGTAAACAGCACTTGAAACGCCAAACGTAGTTGTGGTGGCAACTACAACTGCTTTAATGGTTTCCTATATACAAGGTCTATAGAATACATATGGATATGTCATAAAAATTGGGATAACAGGCATGCAGATTATTAATAACAACTTGAACATTTCATAATATGAAAAATTTTCTGTGCCAGAGTCACTGACTAGGAATTACTGCTAAGATACCTGGTAAAATCCTCAATTATTTTCCAAAAACTCTTATGACACGGGAAATACGGGACTTTGATTTCCGTCGCAAAGAAATAGCGAGATAAACACTAATACTGTATATTCTCTGGCAATGGGGGCCACCCAGTGGGAACGGGTTTATTTGGAGGGAAAAATTTACTGGGGGAATGGATAAATAATGGTATAACTAAAATTTTCATCTCTATACATTAATCTCTGAGATGCATAATAAATTCATGAAAGATTAAACAAATTATCAACATCATAGGATCTTAAAATAGTTTTCTTTTTCATTTGTTTGCTGACATTCTACGATTCGCACATTCGCCCCTCTTTATTTGTATGACCTGGGTAGGGAGGTTATGGGCACTTGGTCCTCGGTTAGGTCAGTGACCTGATAAGGGGAGTCCAAGGGAGCTAAGCCCACAGCTACGTCTGTGACCTGGGAACTACTAGGTTAGGTTAGGTGGGGGGGGTGTTAGATTATGAACCCCTTTGGATGTACTGCTATACTTATATAACTCTGGACGAGGCAACATTTTCTAAACAAAAAAAAATTTTCTCAATAATAAGTATTGCATTCATTTGGATTTTACCTTTATTTCAGTAGTAAATAATTAAATCTTTTCTCCGTTTTCCCATCCAAAACCACTGGTTCTAACCTGTGACCATTGAGAAAGGGGGGGGAGGTTTAATTGCGACGGAATAAAGGTAAAATCCGTTGAAAACACACCATTTCCTATAGGAAAAATGACAAATTCGTAGATAATTTGTATTTTTCCTAACTATACAAACCTTAGCTATTTAATAAGCGTATTGCTTTCAGCGTAGCTGAAATGACGAGCCATTAGAATTTTAACGAGGGTTTACTACTCCATCGCTAGTTAGCGGGGGTAGGGGAGGGTAGCTTACAAACCCCCCACCTCCCCCTCACACACACCTGTGCTTGAGCTCACTTTGCTTGGAGGTAGGACATCAAGGGGGATAGGGCTGGCGGGCAAGTTTGATTAAATAGCCAAGGTTTGTATAGTTAGGAAAATTAGAAATTATCTACGAATGTCATTTGTTCCGTAACTGACATACAAACCACGCTATTTAATAGGGGTGACTCACCCATTAGGAAGGGTGGACGTCCAAGCCAGTACTGTACTGGTTTTTTTTGGCTTTGCCCAGGGGCTCATTATTTGAGTGTGTCAGCACTCAAAAATAAGGAGTCCCTGCACCCCGCAGAAACTTTGCTACACAAGGACTGTGGCCTACGCAAGCTGTGTGTGTGAAGGTATAAAGAAGTGTGACTCGTCCTAGGAAGTTGACCTGAAGTTCTTTAGATGGAAACTTTAGGCTAGGACTCTCCAAATACCACCTCGTCAGGGTATGGGGACGTGACAGTATTAGCTTAATACTAGGAACACAAGGAAACATGGTTTACCTGCAGTGGTTTGAGGTCAGCTATGCAGAGAACCCAGGAGGCTGCTTTCCCCAAGGGAGGGGAAGATGAAGAAAAGAATAAGGGCCAAACTTTTTCATTCATGCAGACTAAAACCGGGTAACAATGCCCTCAACCTTCTGCTACTTGTCCAATAAGGAGCTTGAGGTTTAAACCAGCTGTTGTGCAGCCACCACAGGGCCGATAGAGTATGTATCGGGCCTCCTGTGGGTCACGTCTTGTAGGTGGTGGGCTGTGAAGGTCGTCTGACGCTTCCACACCCTAGCTTGAAGAACCTGCGTCACTGAGAAATTCTTTTTGAAGGCCAGGGACGTAGCTATGCCCCTGACGTCATGTGCTCTAGGGCGACGTGACGGAGGGGGGTCTGGATTCAGGTACAGATGAATCACCCTACGAATCCATGCCGAGATGGTGTTCTTGGTGACCCTCCTCTTAGTCCTCCTTGTACTAACAAATAACACTGGCACCTGAGGACGGACTGCAGCCGTTATTTTGAGATATAGCCTCAAACTCCTTACTGGTCTGCTACTCCCGGATTCTGAGTCTAATCAATAAACACGGGGACGAATCTGAACGTTACCTCCCCCCATCCCCTTGAATGGGCGATGTCATACGAGAGACCATGAAGTTCACTAACAGGCTTGGCCGAAGCCAAAGCTAGTAGGAACACCGTCTTCCAAGATAGGTGGCGGTCTGAAGCCTGGCGTAATGGTTCATAGGGAGGTCTCTTCAGAAACCTGAGAACTCGAACCACGTTCCATGGAGGTGGTCTCACTTCCGACTGAGGGCAGGTAAGTTCATAACTTCGTATGAGTAGGGAAAGTTCCAACGAAGAAGAAATGTCCAATTCTTTGAGCCTAAAGGCTAGACTTAAGGCTGAGGGATAGCCTTTCACCGCCGAGACTGAAAGGCGCATTTCTTCCCGCAAATACACGAGGAACTCCGCTATTGTTGGAATAGTGGCATTGAGTGGAGAGATACCCCTTCCACGACACCAACCACAAAAGACTTTCCACTTTGCCTGGTAGACAACTGCGGATGACTTTCGCAGATGTCCAGACATCCTGATCACAACTTGCTGCGAAAATACTCTCTCAGCGAGATGCTGGATAGTCTCCAGGCATGAAGTCGTAGCGAAGCTACGGCTTTGTGGAAGATGTTGGCATGTGGTTGTCTAAGTATATTGTGTCGTGGAGGGAGTTCTCTCGGTAGTTCCGTTAGGAGTTGCAGAAGGTTCGAAAACCATAGCGGAGCTATGAGGGTCATTGAAAGATTGACCGATATTCTGGTCTTGTTGAGCACCCTCATCATCAGACAGAACAGGGGAAAGGCGTAAACGTCGATGTTGTCCCACCCTTGTTGGAAGGCATCTTGCCAAAGCGCCTTGAGATCCGGGACTGGGGAGCAGTACAGCGGAAGCTTGAAGATCAGAGCTGTTGCGAACAGATCCACAGTCAGGGAACCCCACAAAGTCAGGACTTTGTTGGCTACTAGATGATCCAAAGACCACTCGGTACTCACTATCTGAGACGCTCTGCTCAGACTGTCGGCGAGCACATTCCTCTTGCCTGGAATGAAACATGCCGATAGTGGAATCCAGTGACTTCGGTCCATCTCAGTATCTCTACTGCAAGATGGGATAGCTGCTTGGAAAAGGTGCCTCCTTGTTTGTTGATGTAAGCCACTACTGTGGTGTTGTCGCTCATCACCACCCCAGAGTGACCCGACAGGTATTGTTGGAACTGTTGAAGGGCCAAAAAGACAGCCTTCATCTCTAGAAGGTTTATATGGAGGCACTTTTCTGATTCTGACCACAGGCCTGAGGTCGTGTGGTGCAGTACGTAGGCCCCCCCACCCTTTCTTTGAGGCGTCCGAAAACAACATCAAATCCGGGGGGAGGACGAGAAGATCCCCTCCTCTTCGTAGGTTCTCGTCTGTCACCCACCACTGGAGATCCGTCCGTTCCGCAGGTCCCATAGGGATCATGACGTCCGGGGAATCGTAGCCTTGATTCCACCGGGACTTGAGTCGCCACTGGAGGGATCTCATCCTGAGGCGACCGTTGGGAATTAGACAAGCCAAAGATGAGAGGTGACCGAGGAGACATAACCACGATTGGGCTGGAAGTTCTTCTCGTCTGAGAAAGGGGCTTGCGACCCTCCTCAGTCTTGCTATCCTGTCGTCTGATGGAAAGGCTTTGTGGAGATTGGTGTCTATAATCATGTCTAGGTATACCCGTCTTTGAGTGGGAAGCAGAAAGGACTTCTCGAGATTTACCATGATCCCCAGATCCTAGCAAAGTCCCAGAAGTTTGTCTCGGTGTTGAAGAAGGGATGACACCGAGCCTGCTAGGATCAGCCAGTCGTCTAGATATCGGAGGAGACGGATGCCGATCCTGTGTGCGCACGAAGATATTAGGGTGAACACTGGTGAAAACCTGTGGTGCTGTGGAGAGACCGAAACACAGCACCTTTAACTGGTACACCTTGTTGTCTAGGCTGAATCTTAAGTACTTCCTTGAAGACGGATGGACTGGGATCTGGAAGTACGCGTCCTTCAGATCCAGTGTACACATGAAGTCCTGCGGTCTCACTGCTAGTCTGACTGTGTCTGCGGTCTCCATGCTGAACGGAGTTTGTTTGACAAACTTGTTAAGAGCCGAGAGGTCGATGACCGGTCTCCAGCCTCCAGATGCCTTCTTTACAAGAAAGAGTCAACTGAAGAAGCCTGAGGATCCGTCGAGGACCTCTTGGAGAGCGCCCTTCTTCAACATTGTCTGGACTTCTGCCCGAAGGGCTTGTCCCCTTGCTGATCCCATAGCAAGGGAGCTGAATGACACTGGATTCGTCGTCAGGGGAGGTAGAGATGATGTGAACGGGACACGATATCCCTGACTGATTACGGAAATCGTCCAGGAATCGGCCCCGAGTTGCTGCCACCTGTCTGCGCAACTTTGTAGGCATCCCCCCACTGGTGGAAATGCAGGGGGACTGCCAATCCTAGCGTTTGCGGCCTCGGCTGCTCCCTCTAGGATTTTTACCTCCCCTGGAGAACTTTTTGCCTTTTCTGTCCTTGACAGGAAAGGGCTTAGACACCACAGTCTTCGCTGCCATTGTCGGTTTCTAGTCTTGGTAGGACGGGACTGCTGGGGTGCTGGAAGCTTATAGGGCTTGGATGTCAAAGCCCTATGCAGGAGGGAGTCTTGGTGGGACTTCCTCCACCTCTCAGCAGCATGTTCCACGTCTTTAGGCTCAAACAGAATCGTTCCTTCCAAGGAAGAATGCCTGAACCTATTTATCTCGGTGCTAGGGACCTTCTGATGGAACCTCTCAGCCACCGCATCCCGACGTTTCAGGATGGTGTTCGCTCACAAGTTCGAGACTTGGTGGGCCAGAAACTCGATCGTGCGAGTGCCTGAGAGGAGGAACGTCTCCATAGCTTTCCTGGTACGTTCTTAGGAGAAATCCTCAGAGCGTATCAGGATACCTAAGGTCCCTAACCAGATATCCAGCCAAGAAGTGGCTTGCATAGCACACTTCGCAACCTTCTCCTGATTAAGGATCTCAGTTGCCGAGAATGAGACCTGCCGGTTGGAGTCTCTCAAGAGGGACTCCCCTGGTAAGCTCTTCCAAGGAATGGTGAAGAGGAAGAGCAAAACAAGGCTCCTCCAAGATTTCGAAGTACCTCCTCTGCTGTACGCGAGGAGGTGGGAGAAGCTTGTTGCCGGCACTGGAGCGGTTGGAGGAGGCTAACTCAAGAGAGCTGGACCGCGATCTTGTCCCTGGTACTCTTAACCCCGAGACCAGGGCAGAGCCACACTGGCCTTAGAAGGTTTTTGAGTTCCAAATACTCGGTCCAAGACCGTGTCTTTGCCCTCTCGAGGGGGGATCTCTGGGTCGGCAAACCCATTGAGAGTCCTCATAAGAGTCAGAACCTGCCAAAATGCATGCTCTGACTCTTGTAGTGCTCCTCCGGATGTCGGACTTGCAGCGAAGTCTCCTGTCCCCAAAGGCTCTTCTTGGGGAGAATCGCGGACGTTCTCCGAATGACTAGCTGGCTCCGTCCTAAGTCTCGTCGAGGATTTTGGCACGTCTTCGAGTCCTTCGACTCCTTCCTGGGAAGGATGCAGGACTCTAACAAAGACGGAGACAAGTTCTTCTCCGCCCCTACCCTGGAAGACTTTTCAACGCGAGGTGGGGTTTCCCTCATTGGTGCGATGGGGGAATGTCTCACCTCACGTGACTCCCCTGAGGACGGAAAATCCTTGTCCGACAGGGAGGGAGAAAAAGTCTGGGGGGGGGGAGAGGGAACCTACCTCGAGGGTTTACGAGGAGACAGCTTAGCTCTTGGAGAAGTCACCGCGTCTGAAACTCCTCTTTTTCTCTTCAGAGGCGTAGATGCAGCCAAGGATCTGTGGCCTAACTCAGAGAGCACAGGTTTGAAAGCCTGTGTAACCGCTCTGATTAGTGCTCCGAATCATGGCTGTTGACTGACAACTGCGCTGTCAGACACTCCCTCTGGAGGGACAGGAATCGACAGATCCCTGGGAGGAGTTTCCATAGGGGGGTTCGCCTGAAAAAAAGAAAACGTGTTCCTGGACCTTTCTGGATGCTTCCCTTCCACCGCCGTGCGCGCTGTTCTGCGCTTGCGGGGAGGGGAATGTGGCGATGGCGACCTTGCCGTGCGTTGTCCTGCAACCTTGCCGTGCGTTGTCCTGCAACCTTGCCGTGCGTTGTCCTGCAACCTTGCCGTGCGTTGTCCTGCAACCTTGCCGTGCGTTGTCCTGCAACCTTGCCGTGCGTTGTCCTGCAACCTTGCCGTGCGTTGTCCTGCAACCTTGCCGTGCGTTGTCCTGCAACCTTGCCGTGCGTTGTCCTGCAGCCTCGCGCGAGGGAGGGTGTCGGCGCTCCGCCCTGGGCGGGGGAGCGTGTCGGCGCTCCGCCCTGGGCGGGGGAGCGTGTCGGCGCTCCGCCCTGGGCGGGGGAGCCTGTCGGCGCTCCGCCCTGGGCGGGGGAGCCTGTCGGTGCTCCGCCCTGGGCGGGGGAGCCTGTCGGCGCTCCGCCCTGGGCGGGGGAGCCTGTCGGCGCTCCGCCCTGGGCGGGGGAGCCTGTCGGCGCTCCGCCCTGGGCGGGGGAGCCTGTCGGCGCTCCGCCCTGGGCGGGGGAGCGTGTCGGCGCTCCGCCCTGGGCGGGGGAGCGTGTTGGCGCTCCGCGCGGGGGAGCGTGGTGGTGCTCGCGCGATTGGGGAACATCCGGGATCGCGCGCGGGGGACTGCTGATGCACATGCGGGTGTGCGCGGGCGATTGCGAGGGCGCACAGGCGAGTGATGGCGCGTAGGAGCGCGCGCGCGCGGGAGACTGTGGGACCACAGGAGAGTGTGTGGGAGGCTGATTGTGCGCTCGCGCGCGCGGGTGAATGTTCGCGTACTCGCGGGCGCACAGGATCAGGAGGTTGGACCCGTGGGCGTGCGGGCGAGAGTTCGCGCGCCCCAGAAGATGACGTAGGGCGCGTACGCGCAGGAGAGATATCCCTTGCGGGCGGGCGCGCATCTTGCGGGCGCGCGGCATGATGGCGGTGCATAACTGCTGGAGAGGATGGGCGCGAACGCGCGCGCGTATGCTCGTGGGCGCGAGCAGGTGAACGCGCGCGATTGCGCGATGGCGAGGGATGGCGCACTGGAGACAGCAGGTGGCGCGTTGGCGAGCGCTGCTGTGTAGGCAAAGTCCTTGACTTCTCTACAGCTCCCAGATCCGAAGATCGTGGGCGCGTAGGAGAGATAGATGCACGTGGGCGCTGGTGGGCGGGAGAGCGTTGGCCTGTAGGAGATCGCTGGCATGTTGGAGCGCGCTGGCGCGCAGGAGAGCACTGGCGCATTGGCGAGCGCTGACGCGTAGGAGAGTGCTGGCGCGTTGGTGAGCGCTGACGCGTAGGAGAGTGCTGGCGCGCAGGGGGTTACTAGCGCGCATGCTGGCGTGCAGGGGGTTACTAGCGCGCATGCTGGCGTGCAGGGGGTTACTAGCGCGCAAGAGGTTGATGGCGCGCAGGTGAGCGCTGGTGCGCAGGTGAGCACTGGCGCGCTACCTCAGGCAAAGCCTTGCGCACAGGAGAACATTGGCGCGCATGACCATCATGGCGCGTAAGGGACGTATGCGCGTACGCCCTTGTTGCCCCGTAATAGGGATCGGTGCCTCCTGACTAGCATGATAGTCAGGATTCGTTGGCGCATAAAGCGCATCAGCTGCCAGGAACGACGACGACAGGTCAGCCGGTCTATCGGGTGGAAGGTCCGCGAGCCCTTCGAAAGGACGACCTTCCACCGAAGGGGATCGCGAACGATCCGTTGAGAGGTCCAGGACCATAGCAGGATGAGCGCTGACGAGACTCCTCTGCAGCGGACTGCAGCGACGATGATGAACCGAAGAGACGCCTCCTCACCGATTTATAAGGTGAAGGAAGGCCTCTCCCGCAAAAAGGAAGGCGAGCCTTGCGACGGATGCGTCCTCTGGGGGCCGTCGGATCAGCAAGCTGACCTTCTGCAGTCCTCCGAAGAGGAGTCTCTGTAAATGAACTCCCCCGAGGGGGAGAATCACCGGCAGGAGAGACTGTTGGACTTAGTTTCTCCCTCGAAGGTTGTGCAGGAACGGGAGAAACTAAGCCTTCAGCTACTGCGGGATGAGAAGAGGCCGAGGTATTAAGAGATACCGCATTGGATACCTCTGACACCACAACGTCGACAATTGACAGAGGATCAACCTCTGCCAAAGTCGGCGATTGCTTGACAGCGGCACCCTATCGGACGATGTCAAGTAGAGCTTCCTTGGAGGGCGAACCCTCGAGCCCCAAGGAAGACCAAAGCTGAAACAAATTAGTTAGTGATATATCCTCCCCCGGGGGGAGAGGTGGAGCTGCCTCGCTTGGGGAGGCAACGCCATCTCTCGAACCCCGAGTTTGGGAACAGAACCACGGTCTACGCTACAACTCGCTGGTCTCTCGAAAGAGACCGATCGAGTGGGAGCTTCGGAGGAGGTTTGGGCAACGGAAGAAGAGTCCTTGGGATTTTCTCCTTTCAAAGAAACCTTCGAAGGAGAAATATCACGCCTGGACTTCTTTCGTGGCCGAGAAAACCTCTCCCACTGGGAGGTAGACCACTCCCTACACTCACCACATTTATTACCACTATCACACCGTCGGCCTCTACAGTAAGGGCAAAGGGTGTGAAGGTCCGTCTCAACCGCAGACATGAATGTTCCGCAGGGGCGGTCGGGTAATCCAGGACAGGTGCGCATAATCGCAGAGGCCAACTTCACACTCAAACCTGTCAAAGAAAAAGCAGAAAAACATTAATGGCTGCCAAGAGAGAGGCGAGGATGAGAGAGGACATGTCCGTCTACCATCCGAGCCGAGAGCAAAGTGAGCTCAAGCACAGGTGTGTGAGAGGGGGGGTAGCAAGCTACCCTCCCCTACCCCCTAACTAGCGATGAGGTAGTAAACCCTCGTTAAAATTCTAATGGCTCGTCATTTCAGCTACGCCGAAAGTAATACCCCTATTAAATAGCGTGGTTTGTATGTCAGTTACGGAACAAACTTATTTTCCTATAACAAAATGTTGTCCCAACCGGAACTATAATTTTACCCATCTCTCCATGGAAGATGGGCCCCCATTCCTCCAAGAGTATTAACATTTTCAAAATTCTTAAAAATGAAAAAAAAGGGTTAATATATGATATTCTAATTTCTAGCGAAACTGGAATTCGCTATAAAAAATAGACGAGTGGTGGCTAGTTTGGTATTTTTCTCTATTTGTTTAATTGGGGCTGGGGCATAATAACTTACATATCAGTCTATTAAAATGTGAAGTATGTTTTTCACTCTAAGTACATTGTTTACATCTGAGAGACTGGAGGGGACTTAGTGCACATGCATTTATTCCCATGGGTTATGGAGCTTTCTGTGCATTTACAATGACGTATATGTCAGGTGGATTTTTAAACCAATTAACAGCTTACAAGTACTTCTTTAAAAGTACCCAGATGTTATTCTACAATAGCCATTTTTTTTCCCACCTTCGCCTTCAGTTTTAAGTTGGCTATCATCTCCTAAAGACGTCTCCTACAGTAAACTTGAGGGAAGCACATCAATCTATTTCAAAATTGTGTAATTTCATTTCTGTCAGCAATTGATTATGATAGAAATGGTCTCCGTTCAGTGTAAAGCTATTGTTACTAGTGTGAAATTAAAAAAATAACAGCGAAACAAGGCCTCTAATGTCCGATTCTGACTTAATTTTCAGAGGAAGGCTAGAACATTTTCAACTACAAAACTATTGTAAAGATTGCCAAGGAAAAAAAGGTGATGATATCAATCATAACATAAGGAATTATTTGTGATTTACTTTTTCATAATGGAAAGATTTATTTGATTTACTTTAACAAAATCTAGTGATTTATTTGATTTACTTTTAGTTTGTGACCTGGGAAGGTGGGGGTTCCGGCTAGCAGTTGTGACCTGGGAAGGTTTGTACCTTGGAAGGGGGGTCCGGGGGGCTTGGCCCCCGACTAGGGGTTGTGACTTAGGAAGGGGGTCTGGGGGGGCTTGACCCCCAGCTAGGGGTTGTGACCTGGGAACTACTAGGTTAGGTTAGGTTGGTTTGTTAGGTTCTGTACCCTTTTACAAACCTCAAAAGTTAAATAATCATGTTTTGGTCTATTTCCAGCAATTTACTTGAACAATAATATCCAATATTGTTTTCCTACTGGTTATCGTGGGCTTATTTTACATCTCTGACCATTATTATTGCTGCAAATCGCTCGTTTATGACATTTCCCCTCCCAAAAAAGCCCCGGTTTCACAGTGAGGTCCCCCATAATTGTCTTTAAATAAGGGGGTCCAAAAACTCATGAACGGGTGGTTTTCCCCAATAACCATAGTCAGAAATGCATAAAACACAAGAGAACGAGTAGGAAAAATATATGGTTCACGTATTTGGCTAGAAATTAAAGTATCATATATATACCAAAGAAAGTCCTTACACTTGCTAAATTGTAAACTTGACCATTGCCATTATAGATTAATAGGCTTGTTATTTAAAATAACTTCCTGTAGCTTCTTTTTTTTGTCTGTTTAAATACAATGAAGGTTGACGTTATGGTTATTTTAGCATAAAAAGATAACAGTAGCCTAGCTATGGCCATTTTCTAGGCTTTGGGATACTTACCTTTATCGATACTAGCATTATGAATTTACTCATGTCATCAGGATGAACAGATTTTGAAAACTGAAATAGGGACACCTAAATTGGCGAGGTAGTTGAACAATATAGAGACAACTTACGTGAGGACACGAATTTATGCAGGAAAGGACGCAGAATCGCAGACGCAGAGTGAAGTCCGGCCTCAAGGATCAACTGAATCCTGGACAGAGTAAGGGTTATTCACAGTCACAGTCTGTGAGTACTGAGTAACTGTGGCGCCGTCTGGCGGGGCCCGGCCCATCACCACATGGAACCCAAAGTGGAACCAAATACTATATACTAAAGGAAGATAGGAAGGCTCAAAATAGAATGTTAATACGCTAGTTGGCAACTCCAAAGTGAACAAAATAGTTGATCGCTCCGATTTCAGATGGCGTTGTAGGTATACATCGTTTGTCGTCTGTTTGTTTATATTCAGAATTTGACAGTTGACTCAAACGAAATCATGGCGCCGACAGTAAAGAAGTCACACAAGTGTGTTGTGTGCCATAAACAAAAAGAAACCGATCCTCATTTGGTATTTCACAGGTTCCCTAAGGACAAAGAACGGTGAGTACAAACAGTATAATACATGCAGTATGTGCTGCTAATGAGTAAGCCCCACTGATATTGGATATAAGATTAAGGCAAGGCATCCACAGTAAATCTCTTTTATTTTTCATTTTTTGTTGGCTTGTATGCTACCCTATTTCTATTTCCAACCCCCTTTTGATTATTTTTGTGTGTGATACAATTTTGTGTTATTTTGATCCTTTTGAATGTACATTTATACATTTATTAGTTTATAATACTAAACTATACATGAGTGCATCATGCTTTTCATTTCAATAAAAAATATAATACAATTGTGTTTTTATACACCCAATATCTCTCCATCTTACAGTGGCCTACAAACTTTAATTAAATGTATGCCAACACATAAGCATTTGTGGCTAAGTTTAACAAATCAGATATACAGTATGTTTTGATTTATTCGAATGTGGTATTGTATAGAACATTTAAAAATGGTTGTAATATACTGTACAATACTTAAATTTGCAAGAAAATTAACTAAATCATAAGAGATATAGCTATTGAATTTCTGAAAAATAGACTGAGAAACATAATTTGCAATTTAGTTACCTAAAATTTAAGAATATCATGAATATATGAGTAAAATATACTGACATAGTAATGCAAATTATGAACAAATATGTCGCAAAATTTACAATCGAATTCCATCCTACATACCCGTAAGCATTACCTCTCTGAATGTTTGGCTGCTCGCTCAACAGATGGAGCCATTCGTTTTGCATGGGAGTATCTGGCATCTTTTCATAGCACACTCATTTGTGTGTTAAAAGCCTGACCCTTCCTATCTTCCTTCAGTATATAGTCTTTGCATGGAACTTGGACTAAATTTCCCTGTTTGCAGGGTGCCAGGTTTTCTAAATGAGAAAAGGCCAACGTTTGATCAACAGCTTTAAAAGGCCAACCTAATAGTAGAAAAGGCCGAAATTATCGAAATATAGCATTAAAGGCTAACCAATTTCAAAAAGACAAAATTTAGGTGTCTAGCATGAATAAAGGTCAAATTTGGATTTTTTTAGCCCGAAAAAGGCCAACCTAGCGACCCTGATGTTTTGGTCTTCAAAAATACCCTTTCTCAAGAAAAATTCCCGTCTTGTGATATATACTGTATATATATATATATATATATATATATATATATATATATATATATATATATATATATATATATATGTGTGTGTGTGTGTGTATATATATATATATATATATATATATATATATATATATATATATATATATATATATATATATATATATATATATATATATATATATGTGTGTGTGTGTGTGTATATATATATATATATATATATATATATATATATATATATGTGTGTGTGTGTGTGTGTGTGTATATAAATTTATATATATGTATTTATATATATATATATATAGAGAGAGAGAGAGAGAGGGGAGGGGGGGGGGTTCAAACCCCAAGCTCTTATGGCAAAGACCATAGCAACAACATAAAGAGCCTAAGCCTAACCGAAGTTATCCTGCAACTAAGCCCAGACACAGCGCAGGGTGCACAGCACATTCCACCTTGGAAGGAACAAGTAGCAAGCTACAGATACACCAAGCTCCCAAGGACAAAGGAAGACTGCACAATGGAGGAACTAAGAGATTCAGCTCAAGCAGCAATCCGCTCAGCAGAGACAACTGGGGCACAGATCTACTATACTGATGGTACAGTAGACCCTGGAACCCAAACAGCGGGAGCTGCAGTTCACTCCAGCAACTTCACTGCATGTTGGAGGACATCCAACAATGTCTCCACCATGCAGACAGAGCTTGTTGCAATACAACAAGCACTAAAATACTCTATTGAAAATGACGAAGGACCAGTAGTCATACATACTGATTCACAGTCCTCAATGCAAGACTTGCAACAGGAAAAAAATAAAGAAAACAAGGCCCTGATAGCTGATATCAAATCACTCCTATATCAGCACAATGAAAGAGATAGACAAGTAACTCTAAACTGGATCCCCAGTCACATCGGGATACCAGGGAACGAGAAGGCTGATGAACTAGCCAAAAGCACCAGACACATCCGAAGTGTACAGGTGCACATACAGCCTGCACTGCAACAAATAAAAACAAAGTAAAAAGACAGCTCAAAGACAACCTAATGAAGGTACTACACAAGTGGATAGAGAATGGCTCTTCCTCTGCCACATGGTACAAATGGACCACGGAGCTAGAACCTCCATCCATAGACAGATACACCCCAAGAAAACAGGCTGTTTGTATACGCAGGCTCAGACTGGGATACAAGGCAAACTGGGAAATCCTGGATAACAATCAGAGACTGTGTGGACAGTGTGATCACTGTGATGTCACACCACAACAGACCCTACTGCACTACTTACTAGAGTGTAGAGAAACAGCACAGCTGAGAGGTGATCTACAGATAGACACCAACTCACCACAGGCCTAGCAAGCCGCGGCCACACTGGGAAAAGCAATTGTCGAGAACATAAACACTAACACACAAGTGCTTTCAAGACTACCTCCACCAAGGTAATGACCTCAAAAATTGCATCAAACCATCTCATCCCCTCACCGTAAGGCCCTATTCCCACCATCCTCTGTAATTTCTAAACTTAACCTACTACTAAAAAATTTCCGCAGGGACCATAGGGAGTAAAGGATTGAACAACCCCACCTGAATCCTTTACCCTACTATTCAAAGGCCTTACACCCCCAACCTTCAAACTACTGCTATCCGTGAAATGATGGCCCTCTACTACTACTGTCCACAACTATCTCTACCACTGAAAACTTTTCAGTGTCTAAGACAGTGGCCAGTGTTGGCCACGAAGGAGTTCTGAGCAATATTGAGAATTAGCGTTGTTGTTTGAAAACTAGTTAAAGTTTCTATGCATTACATTCAATCGCTCCAGCTACTGGGGACGGAGCTGACGATTGTCTTTGCTTCATAAGGAATTAGTTGCATTTTTTTTTCTAATTATAAAGAGGCAGTCCCTTGTGAGATGTTTTATAAGTCTATCAACGAAATAAATTCTGATTACCAAAAAATTATTTTTTCATTAAGAATAATGTCTTTACGACATTATGAAGAGTAGTATAAAGCTTTGTTTAAATTACAATAATTCTCTTTGTGGTTTGAGCGACTATCACGTGGCTAATGTTTAATATTCAAATAGATATTCTTATTGTATAGAGCTTAGTGAAGGAACTGAATGACTTTAATTCGTGTTTTGTTGCATTTCATCATCATCTCCTCCTACAACATTTGACGCGAAGGGCCCCGGTTAGATTTTGCCATTCGTCTC
Organism: Palaemon carinicauda; assembly: GCF_036898095.1. Lineage (NCBI taxonomy): Eukaryota > Metazoa > Arthropoda > Malacostraca > Decapoda > Palaemonidae > Palaemon > Palaemon carinicauda. The sequence continues at coordinate 38,479,378 of NC_090742.1, forward strand.
TAACTTCAGCTTTTAGTTCAATACTTCTCCATTCATCATCTCCTACTTCATGCTTCATAGTCCTCAGCCACGTAGGCCTGGGTCTTCCAAACCTTCTAGTGCCTTGTGGGGCCCAGCTGAACGTTTGGTGAACTAATCTCTCTCGGGGAGTGCGAAGAGCATGCCCAACCCATCTCCATCTAGCCTACCCTCATCATGATCTCATCCACATATTTCATATGAGTAATCTCTCTTATAATTTCATTGCTAATCCTGTCCTGCCACTTGATCCCAAATATCCTTCTGAGGGCTTTGTTCTCAAATCTACTAAATCTATTGGAGTTTGTTTCATTGTCATACTATGACTCATACCCATAGAGTAACACTGATCTCACTAAACTGATACATCGTCTTATTTCTACTGTATATATAATTTTAGGCGATTTGATTTCCAGATTTTACTTAACCTAGCCATTATCTTTGGGTTTTTTTTTCAATCTTTCACTAAACTCTAATTCTAAAGACCCTGTATTGGAGATCATAGCTCCTAAATAGTGTAAATACTTAAATGATTCTACCTCACCGATCCTCTCTCCTTTCAATTTCATCTTTCATTGCATGGTTATGTAAGAAAATACATTTATATGTATTACAAACAATTATGAAATAAAGGTGTGCATTTATATTCCCAATAATGAATTATCACCTATATTTACTCCGTTCTCATCATCTTTGTCTTTCTTCTATTTATCTTCAGCCCAACTCAGTGTGATATTTCATGCATTCTGGTAAGCAAGCATGGCAAAGCCTGTGGTCTTCCGCTAACAAGATCATCATCAGCATACTCTAGGTATGCTAAATTCCTATCACAAATCCAATTCAATCCTTCCCCACCATCTCTGCCTGTTCTACGCATTACAAAATCCATGAGGAGGATAAGCAACATAGGTGAAAACACAGAAATAGTATTGCCTGACATAACTAATGATCCGAAATGCCTAGCAAATGATTTTATTGATTATTGTGAAGAAAAAAATAAATCAAATTTGCTCCAATTTTCGCAACATCGGCACAACAGAACGAAGGAATACATCATCAACAGGTGTAAATAAGCTAAGGGTATTCAAAGAGTTAAGTCAGAGTAATTATATGAGAATAATAAAGAAAGTAAAAACAACCTACTGCGGAAATGACCCATTTCCAATTGTCGATATAAAAGATGCAGAAAATTTCACCAGACTACAAGAGACTTACCGAAACATGGTAAATATGAGTCTAACACAGGCAGTTCTCCATGATTGTGAGAAAGTTGCATGTATCAAGCCTGTCTATAAAGGAAAATGTGATATAGACAATTTAAGTTCATATAGGCCAATATCAAATCTGTCATATTTTTCGAAAATTATTGAAACTGCTGTACACGAACAAACATGGAAATATCTGAAACAATCTAATGCCATAACTGATGATCAATCTGCATACAGAGAAAATTACTCCACAGAAACAACAGTGTTAGCGATTAAAAATGACATAACAGAAATTATAACAAATGGCAAGTGTTGCATTCTTGTGATGCTCGATCTAAGTGCAGCATTTGATACTGTAGAACATACATATCTGATGGAAGACCTTAAAGCTGTGGGCATCGTAGAACGAGCATATGACTGGTTTGTGAGTTATCTTGAAAACCGCAAAGTTAAAGTAGTAATATCAAATGTTGAATATGAGACAAGAAAACTAACTAAAGGGATCCTTCAAGGCAGTGTACTGGGTCCTCTCCTGTTTGAAATTTACACGATTGAACTGGCAAATATACTTGAAACTCACAGAGTTAAGTTTAAAATATACGCTGATGATACACAATTCTATTTCCCAATAGCATCAGTTGATGAAGCTAAAAGAAAGATACATGAAATAATGAATGACATTAAGGCTTGGATGTTAACAAAAAAGCTCAAGCTCAATGAAATAAAAGTGAATGTATTATTTTTGGAAATGAAAAAGATATAGAAAGAATCGAATGCTTCCAAAGAATTGAAATAGGTCAATCGATTATTGACCTAAAGAAATCCGTCAGAAATCTTGGAGTAATCATGGATGATAGACTGACAATGAATGAACATATAAATAATATGGCAAGAAACTGTAACTATCACATTAAAAACATAGCATTTATTAGTAAATACTTAAATGAAAAATCTATGGCCATACTCATTAAGCACCACATATTTTCAAGAATTGATTATTGCAACTCACTGTTCTATGGCTTACCAAATTATCAGCTGAAGAAAATTCAGAGAGTACAAAACAGAGCCGCTAGATTAATAAAAGGACTACACAATAGGGATAGAATTACCCCTGCGCTAATTAAATTACACTGGCTGCCGGTAAAGGCGAGAATGGAATACAAGCTACTCTTACTAACGTTTAAGATACTGAATCGAAATATCTAAAAGAATGTCTGAACAAACTAGAACTAGAAACAAATGTTACCATAAGACACACGAGTGACAAACATAGACTATCTGAACCAAGAACAAATTGTAAATTTGGTGAAAGGGCTTTTAGCTACTGTGCGCCTGGACATTATAATAAACTGGCAACTGAAATGAAGGACCTAAATGGAGCAATTGAATTTAAGAAGAAACTAAAGAAATTACTTTTCACAAGGTCGTATGATTTGGAAGACGCGACAATCAAGGAATTGTATGTTATAATGAAAATGTTTCGTTAGATGATTGATAGGGACCCGCCCGAGAAGTAGTTCACTCGACTTCAGTGGAGGGTTGGATTTAAATCCAAAACAAGTAAGGAGTACTCGACTGTTCACAAGAAATTCATTTGATAAGACTCCATTAACATTGATTTCGCACTTGCTATGCTAATTTCAAGTATAATGTAATTATTTGAATGAATGATAGAATGTTTTGGCAAGGGTGGCCAGATTCTTAAAATTTGAAATGAGGGACACCCACATTTGGGAGGTAGTTGAAATATATACACACACAACTTACGTTGGGCAGGTAGCAACGCAGCTCAAGGTACTTTTCAGGTGGGTCCAGTTGCCAAGGCCCTACTTCATTAAACAGTAAAGTAGTGAAGGGCTACTTAATTTCTTTTGTTTTAAAGTAGCGTTCATTGTAGATTTTGTCACAAGCAGCTGTTCATTTCACGTGTCAAAGCATTACAATATTGCAATCAAACATGTCTTGCAGCTATTTTGTTTTCTAAGAATTCTAGAAATTTATTATTAACTAGTTCTTAATCGCTATATAGCTATGTAGTCTTCTTTTTATTCACATGTCACATTACACCATTTCGGCGACGATAATATTTGTTCTAGTCTGTTGCGGTTGCGTGGATTTTTTTTAATAGTAATCAGCGTTTTTCCTCAATAGTTTTAAATTGACCCTTTACAGTTTTGTAGTCTCCCTATGTACTTGGTTTTTAACAGACTCCACTTTTATTTTTTTCTTTGCGTACGTTTCTTTCCTGTTATCTAGTCTCCCCCATTGAACCAACGAGATCTATTCTTAACAGTTAGATTTTTCCATCAGTGGCATGGTATCATAATATATTAATTTTTGCTTACCTTGTTACATATATAGTAGTTACTATGCAATCTACACACTCAGCCTAACAAAAGTTGGTTGTCATGACATCATTTTTCTTTGCAAGTTCATCAACAAATATACATGGAGAGATAATTTATTTCTAAAGCTTATTTTCTTTAACACTGCCTGTTTCTGTAAAATTAATCTAAAATTTATGAGCTTCTGCATTGGAGAAATTGTGCACCGTTCTTTCACATTAATATTTGGTACAATATTATTCATCCCATCACTTAAAACTAAGTCCAAAGTATGTGCAGTCAAAGCACGTTAGTAACCAACATAATGTTACTAACCAATTGATCGAATTTCAATAACTCACTAAAGGCTGAAGCATTACGATTTGATGCTATCGATCCAAAAGGGTGGAAATTTCCTAATAACTAATTTTGCTTTTTCAATATCAATCATCGCAATAATCTAAATGAACTTAAAAAAGATACAGTATCAATATTTTTTTCTCGGCGGTGTGCAAGTTATTGAGATAGATGTTAATTTGTTTTGTTTTATATGTAAAGTTTATTTTCATATATTCAAAAATTTTTACCCTAGTTCTTATAATTATCTTCAGATTAGAATAGCCTTTGAGACCGAAAAGCCTAACTCGACTTTTCCCTAATTAATTTGTGCATTGGGGGTCATTTCAGATAGTCTAGCCTTGTCGAGGTAATTTATTTATGCGTCAGGTAATGCTAATATGTCAAAAACCTAAGTAGTTGATCTTTACGTTGATTTAATTACTACTGTAGGCATATACTTGATGCATGTTAAGCTGAAGCTGGAGCTGAAACCCAGAAAATATATAATAAGGTAATAAAAAATTGTAATAGTATCATCTCATGCATAAATATTTGTAATATACTGTAACCATTAACATTAAAGATGAAAGAAAACAGTTTCGTTACATTATCAGACGAAGTATATTCTTTACTTTACTTATACTTTTACGGGGTTATTTCTCGCCCTCCATCAGACAATAAACTCTGTTCAGGCGGGCCCTGGTGTGTGAAAATAATTTCTTTCCAGTTAATATTTTGCTCTGTATCTTATCACTTATTTCGCTAGCATTTATATTCAGGCTTAATAGTTTTCAGGTCACTATTATATCACTTTCTAAAAAGATAAGTCTTCAGGTTTTTCTTGAAAGCTACCACATTTTTGCTATTCTTGACATCAAGTTGAAGGTCATTGAAGAGTCTCGGTGCAGCATAACTAAACGTTCTTCCTCCTATTGCATGATTTCACACTGATTTCGAATAGTCTATTTGGGTCATTGCCATGTCCAACTCTTACAGCAGTCAGCAGCGCTGGTAGCTTGAGGGTAGGGGACCAAGCAATCACGAAGATATTTAGGCTTATCACTCATAAGTGCTTTGAGTCAACAAGCAAATCTTAAATTCAATTCTAGCCTTAACAGGTAACCAATGTAGATCGATCAATGCAGGAGTTATTCTCTCCCGTAGTTTAATGCCTTTTATCAGTCTAGCTGCCCGGTTTTGCACATTTTGAAGCTTTCTTAGTAGTGTATTGGACAATTTATAGTGCAGAGAATTGCAATAATCAAGCCTTGATATTACGTGACTCAACACTAAAATTCTTGTACTGCCCACTGTTAAATATTTTCTAATAAATGCTGTTTCTCAGGTGATAGTTACACACTTTCACTGTGTTCACGATTTGGTCCCTCATTGACAAATTACAATCTATCAGTACACCCAAATTTTTCACAACAGGTACAATCCCAACATCAGCGTCACCAATTTTTATACTTTGAATTAACTGGTAATTCTTCAAAGCCACCTTTGTGCCAAAAAACATATTCTTTTTATCATCATTTAATTTAAGCTTTTTCCTCTGCATCCATGTTTTTATTTCAGTCATTGTCTCATCAATTTTCTTCTTTGTATCTTGTGTTGTTGAAATTGAAAGGTAGAACCGAGTATCATCTGCATATTCAATACTTTTAAACTTCTGTGGGACCCCACGTAAATAGACACACATTAAACCCAACATCATGCACCACGGATAAAGAAAACTGATTTTGAGCGACACGAAAAATCTATTTTTGGGCTCAAGCCATGTCGTCCTGATGGACGGTTCCTTCAGTAGCTTCCTAAAGGTATATTTGACTACAGTGGATATTCCCAGAGAATTAAACTAAAGGTTATCACAGAATTCTAACTTCTGGTGCGAGTACCTATAATATATGGATGCTTAGGTAGGAAGTTCTATTAACCATAATAATTACCTGGAACAGAGATGAATAATCGTTAGTAATTATTTCTCAGCTGATCCCATCTTCGTCGATGTGTGCTTGATGGATAATAATACGTTGGTATTATAAAATACGTTTAATGTATAAAAGACTACATTATGAACTTCACTTTGTGACAGCTGACTCTCAAGTGCTTATGAGATTTGTGTAAGACGCTCCGTCTTACACAAATCTCATAAACCAAAACATTGCTAAACAAAAGAGCATCGCTCTGAAAAGATTCAAATCCTACTCCAGTACAAATCATAAAGAATCCTATCTTATCTGAGGTAATCAACAAATGTTTGAATCCTAATACCAAAACAAATCATTACTCTTATGCATAAAGCATAACATGTCTTATTCATGCAATATGATGCAATGTTGCGCAATACCTGAAACACTTGAAATAATATAGTACATTGTTACAATAATACATAACAGTCTCCTCCCCCTTAACTTGACATTGTAAAAATATTCATAAATCTAGTCTCTCAGGGGGCTTTCCTCTGTTAATCCTATTAGGAAGCACTTTAACCTCATCTTGTACTGGTACATGAATTGGTTCTGAATCTACATCGGATGTTGGACCATCTTGGTTAATACTTGACTCATTTGATCTAACTACTTCTTTAAGTTTCTCATCTCTAACACTCACATGCTCTACTGTCTTTCTGTTTAACGGCTGTAATTGATCAACATGACGTTTTACAACATTATCACCAACACGAACATCATAATGTAAATTTCCCATCTCTCTTACAATCTCTCCTGGTACCCACTTCTCTGGAGTGTTGTACGATCTTACCATGACATCAGACAAAGGTAAAAAATGTCTTACAATAGGAAGCTTTGCTACTTGTTTATACCCTTTATCTTCTAAATCACTTTGCAAACTTGGATACAATAAATCTAACTTACACCTTATCCTCCTTCCCATTAACAAATTTGAGGGTGCCACGCCTGTTGTGCTGTGCGGCGTTGTTCTATAAGACAATAAAAATTTTGACACATGCAAAAATATATTACTTGAATTGGCTTTTCTACACTTCATATTGTGTTTAAACGTTTGAACAAATCTTTCAGCCTCTCCATTAGTGGATGGATGATATGTAGCTGAAAATGTATGCTTTATACCATTGACATTACAAAATTCTTTAAACTCTTGTGAGGTAAATTGTGGACCATTATCTGTAACAATTCTTTCTGGAATACCATGCGTTGAAAAAATTTGCATTAACTCTTTTATTGTGGCATAAGACGTTGTCGTCTTCATTGGGATAATTTCTGGCCACTTACTGTAAGCATCTACTACTATCAAAAACAAATAATTCAAAAAAGGACCTGCAAAATCTATATGCACTCTTTGCCATGGATACCTGGGTAACTCCCACGGGTGCATTCTAGCAATTTGAGGATTGTTTTGTTGCATAACACAATTCATACAATTCTTTATATTCTACATCTTTATCTACACCTGGCCACCATACAAAAGTTCTTGCAATTGACTTTGATCTTACAATACCTTGGTGATCAGCATGTATTTCAGACAAAACCTTATTTCTCAGTGAATTAGGAATAACTACCCTGGAACCTCTCATCACTATTCCTTGTGTCACACTCAGTTCATACCATATATCCTTATACGGTTTACAATTTTCCTCCTTTCCACATAAGTCCCTACCTGTCATTAAACTCTCCAAAACCTTACTAAGTACTGGGTCTTGCTTGGTACTGTGTGCTACATCTTTCGCAGTTATTGGTACATTACATACTGAAATTAATAGAACACTGTCATCATACTCTTCTGGAGCTTTGTCTACGGGTAATCTGGATAAAGCATCTGCATTACCCATATTTGATGTTGGACGGTATTCTATATCATAGTGGTACGCTGCTAACGTAACTGCCCAACGTTGTAGTCTTGCAGCCACCAACGTAGGTAAACTTGCTTTTGGACCCAATATTGCTAATAAAGGTTTATGATCTGTAACAAGTGTGAACTTTTTCCTACCATAAAGATACATATGGAATTTTTTAACTCCATAAACTAATGCTAAACCTTCCTTTTCTATTTGAGAGTAATTCCTTTCTGCTTTGTTCAATACTCTAGAAGTGAATGCAATTGGTTTTTCTGTTCCATCTGGCATTACATGAGATAATACTGCACCTAAACCTATGTTTGATGCATCACAAACTAATTTAACTGGTAAATCCATTTGATAATGTACTAAGAATGTAGGTGATGTTATTTCCTGCTTGATTCTTTCAAAAGATTCCTGACACTCTTTTGTCCACTTCCATTCTACACCCTTATTCAACAGATTATACAATGGATGTGCAATTGTAGACAAATTCTGAATGAAATTCCCATAAAATGTTACTAAACCTAGAAATGATTGTAATTCCTTAACATTTTCTGGCACTTTTGTTGATTGTACAGCTTTAATCTTCTCTTTAGTTTTGTGAATACCCTTGCCATTTATTACAAAACCTAAGTATTCCACTGAATCAACTTCTAAAATACATTTGTTCTTATTTACTCTATTATGTTCCTTCAACTTCTTCAAAACTGTTCGCAATCTTTCTCTATGTTCTCTTGTGTCTTTACCCGCAATTAAAATATCATCTATAAAAATGAATACTCCTTGCATTCCTGAAAAAATCTTATCCATAGTTTGTTGCCATATAGCTGGACTACTTGCAACTCCATAAGGTAATCTCTTTGGCCTAAACAAACCTAAGGATGTATTTACTGTACATAATTCTTGTGAAGTTTCATCCATGGGAAGCTGTTGAAATGCTTGTCTTAAATCTAATTTAGAAAAAACACTGCATCCTGACATAGTTGCAAACATGTCTTTCGGATTTGGTAAGGGATGTTGAGCTACTTGCAGTTGTGGATTTAACGTTACTTTGTAATCTCCACATAACCTAACCTGTCCACTTTCCTTCACAATAGGAACTAATGGTGTAGCCCAATCTGAATATGTGACCTTTTCCCAAGAACCTTCACTTTCTAATCTCTTGATTTCTGTTTCAACTGCACTTTTCAATGCATACGGTACTGGTCTCGGAGCAAAAAATCTAGGAGAACTGTCAGGTTTCAAAACTAAAATTGCCTTTGCGTTCCTTACTGTACCTATTTTATCTTCAAATACGTCTTGAAACTCTGATATGATATCATCCATAGACATTTCATTTTTGTTTTCATCTTGTCTACCTGCAACCTTCAAAATACTAGGCCAATCTAACTTCAAATACTGTAGCCAATCTAAACCTAGCAAAGTTTGTCCATTACCTTTTACTACTGTTAATGGCATTCTCTCTAATTTCTGTTCTTTGTACTGTACTTCTACGTTTGAAGCACCTATTACCTGAATATCAAAACCATTATAACTTTTCAAAACTCTATTTGTACCTTCTAATAACAAATTAGGAATGCTTTTAGCCATTTTCTCAGACATAATTGATACATCGGCTGCTGTGTCAACTTGCATCAAAATTGGTTTACCATTTATGATTACTTCTACCATGATATGTTTCTTTGCACCTTTGTTGACTGAGTTTATGTGAAACGCAAAATCAGTTTCTGAACTAACCTGATTATCATGAACATTTTCCTCATTATTCTCTTGACCCATAGTATCAACTGTAGCATTTATTTTCTTTGCGTACTGTTTAGGAAATCTACAAGCAGTTGCAAAATGACCCAGCTTTCTGCAATTCTGGCATGTCTGTCCAGTAGCAGGGCATTTCTTTGCTTCGTATGCAAGATGATCAGTTTTACCACACCTAAAACACTTGGGTTTTTCCTGTTGTTTCTGTGTATAACCCTGATTCTGATATTTATGAACATTAGTGTTAGGCACTTTTCTATGACTAGGCTTTGTCATATTCCTTCTCTGATTCTCATTGGTTTTCCACTTAGAACCTACTGTATTAATTTTAGAATGTTCCATTCTATTGCTTGTAGAACTACCTATTATGTGACTTTGCCTATTGGATGTTTCTAAAGCTCTGCCTGTTATCAATACCTTTTCTAATGTTAAATCTTTATCTTGCAATAATTTCTTTCTTAGCTCTTCTGACGTGCAATGTGCAATTACTTGATCTATGATAACATTCTCTAACTCTAGAAATTCACATGAAACGGCTAAATTCTATAGTCTAGTCACAAATGCATCTAAACTTTCATTTTCTTTCTGATAAGCTTGCGCTGAAAACTGGTATCTTTCAAAAAATTTATTGACTTGAGGAGCAAAATATGTGGTAAGAGCCTTAATTGCAGCTTCACTTGTGTCATCTGTAGGCTGCAAAGTCTTAAACACTTCCCGAACTTCCCTACCTGCTGTATGAAGTAATAATGCCTTCTTTTGTGCATCCTTCATGTTCCCTAATGCTTCTAAATAAATCTTAAATTCCTCACACCACTGTTGCCATCGTGTTGCAACAGAATTAGGCTCAGCAGTGACGCTGAAAGCTTGAGGTGGTTCAATATTAAAAGGCATTTTGTTTGCTTACCTTAATAACTGTGGTAGGTTAAGCTACTATTCTGCAGTCACAAGTATACTTCCTACCTACCCAATTTAAATTTCACCCCTTTGTGTATTTGATGAAATTCCTATTCTGCTGCTGGTAAAATCTTCATTGGGCGATTTTACTCTTGTTTTCCGACGTATAAAGACCTTCTCTTGTGCTGGCCGTCTTTGTGCATAGGCTCCAATGCTTCTCCCTGCTTGCTTGTCCGTCGTCCTCAAACGTCGCCAAATATAATATATGGATGCTTAGGTAGGAAGTTCTATTAACCATAATAATTACCTGGAACAGAGATGAATAATCGTTAGTAATTATTTCTCAGCTGATCCCATCCTCGTCGCCAAATATAATATATGGATGCTTAGGTAGGAAGTTCTATTAACCATAATAATTACCTGGAACAGAGATGAATAATCGTTAGTAATTATTTCTCAGCTGATCCCATCTTCGTCGATGTGTGCTTGATGGATAATAATACGTTGGTATTATAAAATACGTTTAATGTATAAAAGACTACATTATGAACTTCACTTTGTGACAGCTGACTCTCAAGTGCTTATGGAGTGTCTTACACAAATCTCATAAACCAAAACATTGCTAAACAAAAGAGCATCGCTCTGAAAAGATTCAAATCCTACTCCAGTACAAATCATAAAGAATCCTATCTTATCTGAGGTAATCAACAAATGTTTGAATCCTAATACCAAAACAAATCATTACTCTTATGCATAAAGCATAACATGTCTTTTTTGGGCTCAAGCCATGGCGTCCTGATGGAAGGTTCCTTTTTGGTAGCTTCCTTGGGTAAATAACTACTAAGATATTCCCAGAGAATTTAACCACAGGTTATCACAGAATTCTAACTTCTGGAGCGAGTATCCTAAAGGTTTCCCTTTTAAGACATCGTTTATCAACAGGGGACGCATGTATAAACGCGCCACATAGCTATCTACACCCCGAACAGAGTTAATGCTTCAGTGTGTAAGGGTTGAGAATAGCTGGGAGCCGTTCCATAGCTAATCTCATTCGTGGCTACTACTGATACTCGAGACGTAAACAAACGGGCGCCATTGCTTAAATGACGTCACGTCCGTCTTCATCCTTTGTTCAGTAGCTCGCCCTACTTAGACGGATTTTCCCTGTGCTTTACTTATCGCTTTGCATCTTCGTAATGTCGGTACCTTCAGCCTCGCCTTCTTCTGGAAAGTTGAGTACAAGGTTCCAGTATTGTTTAGTTAAGCTCTGACCGTAAAGTAAATATTACTTTCCGAGATAATTGTTGTTTTGTGGCAGAGCTGTGCCTCTACCGGACCCGCCATTTTATGGCGTCGTTGTTGTTATGCATGCCTTATTTAGTTAGCCACAACAACGCTTCCGGCCTTATTTACTAATCGAATACATTAGTTTATTTAGTCTTCATAGCTAGGAACTTTTATATCGTGTTTCGACGCTTTTTATCGGTCATCGATTGACCTCATACCAGTCGGCTACTATAGCCCCCAGGCCCGAGCGCCTGTATGTAAGTGTTCATGCATGATTTTATTAGTGATCCTAGGCTAAGTTATGAAGATAGTGGCATTATTTTACAATACTTTCGACAGTGATGCAAGTGTTTTTTCGCCTTCAGGGACCATATAGGGGATAGGTTAGTTAGTGTCCCTAACTAACCTAACCTCCTCGTAGAACCCCTATATGCTTCCTTCATCCCCTGCCTTGGCACTCCCTCTGTTTAGCCTTGATTTCCTTTCTGAGTAAGGGGATCAAGTGTCTAATGGAGTATTCATCGCCTCTCAGTCCTCCCTAAGGGAATGACCCCCCCTTAAGGTTGCGTCCGAGAGTGAGGTTAGGCTAGCCCTTCCTCTATGGCTAGGAATAGTCTATGACCATCCTGCCATAGCGATATGTCTTCTATCCTTCCTAGTTCAGGGCTTCTAGCCCTGTTCTAGGTTAGGTTTTGGAAGGTTACTCTGTCCCCTGCTGAAACTGTACCCATGCACCGTTTCAGCCTGGCGGCCTTATCTTAGGTTAGGGAGTGTCCTCCCTTTCCCTAGTGTCCGCTCTGGTACAGAACCCCTTCCTTGGAAGACCCTTCTCTTCTCCCCTCCCCACCTATCTCTTGTATAGCCTAGCCTACACTTAGGTTAGTCTATACCCATCTGTCCCCTGTCCTACAACTCCTCCTTAGGGTGGAGTGATAGGGCTACCTTGAGCTTCCTTGTGCAGTCCGCTCTGGTACATATACCCTTCATAGTGTCCTATGGGGTTAGCCACTGGATGCGTTCTGCATGTGGAGGTCTCTCCTCTCTTGGGTGTCCCCTAGCCCTCCCTTGGGCTACCCTGCCCCCGGTCCTCTGCGACCCCAGCTCCTGGGTGATAGAGCTTGCCTCTATCATGGGTACACCCTCTCAGGGGGGGATGTTTGGATTCCATGACTGGACTTCTTACATCCCTCCCCCTGTCTCTCTCTCTATCCGGGTGCCGGTCCCTTGCCGCCTCCACTGTCGGCGATACCTGCCTCCTACCTTGGTGACTCTCCCCTACCCTCATGCCGTCAGCCCCTCGGCTTGCCGGGGGACTGTCGACCGCCGACGGCCTTCCTCCTTCCTCCTACCTCACCGTCCGCTTGCCGGTCGGCCACCGGTGTGCCGGCATTCACTGCCGGCAACCGGGTTCAGCTATAACCATCCTTATCCCGGTCACCAATCCGGCATCCTCCGACCGCCGGAGCCGCCGCTCCCCTGCCGGCGTGCCGCCGTTGTACCGGCGGCCGCCACCCTGGCTTTACTCTTGACTTACATTTTGTCTGTCCTAATGCCAGAAACTCTGCTGGAGCGGCCTCCGGCGTGCCGGAGGTCTGCCGGAACCTCCCGGAGGCGTCAAGGATACTTGCACCCCCTTCTCCTAGCTATCACTTGTATACTGATAGCCCTACACTGCAAACAAATAGCCTGTTACACTCTTTAGACCAGTGCCTTGGTACTGTTCTATTAGTAAGCATGCTGTCCCTTTGCATTCGTCAATATTCCAGCATGCTGCGTGCATCTTAGCGCGGCTGGTTGCCGGAAGCAGTTACCTTAAGGGACCTGTTAACTCCCTAATCTGGGACTGAGTGATCTCAGTCCCAAACTTATCCTTGGTTTTCCACGGAATTCCATTGCCCTGTGGAATTTCAGGGAATACTATCCTGTGCCTTTGGCCATCTCAGATTACCCATGGATAAAGCTTGCGGTAGCCAGACGGGCGAGATGCATGGAGTATGTTTTCTTTACTACTTCAATCTCTATGCATCACTCCCTTCATTAAGTTAAAATTAATGATTAATGTTAACTTAGCTTAAGAGCCATTCTTATGACTCCCCCCATACTCATTTTCTCTTTCTTCCACAGGAGGAGCAGACGAAGTGTGACTTCGACTTCTGCGCTGTGAAACGCCCGCACTTCTACGGGCATACGGCTTGCAGGACTCACGCCCCTTGTGCTGACAAGAAAGGGGATCTGAAATTCTGGAACCCACTGAATTGTACGGTCTGCCAGGCTCACCTAGTTGATGCCTTCCATAACCCTCCCTCAGCGGAGGTCAGGGACATCTCTCGGGAGAAGTTACGCAAGTGGGTGCGTGGCTTCCAGAAGAATGCCACCGGACCGTACCTGGCCACTGAAGAATTGAGGTCACTCCTGTTCCCTAAGGCCTCCCCTGATTCTGTGGTTCCCAAGGATGCGATTCCCACTGTCCAAATTACAGTGGAACCTGATGTTGTCATGGCTCAGTCCATGCACGAGTGCCGCCTGGATTCTGAAGATGACGAACATATGTCGGACGTCTCGGAAGACACGGAGAAGACTCTTATGGCTCAAGGAGCTGAAGATGACGAAGACCAGGTGGAATACGCCGAGTCGGAGCAAGAGGTCGCTCCTCCTTCCATCTCCGCTCCTACTCCTACACCGACGGAAGTATCTATCCCGTCTACCTCCACAACCCCGGATCCCTCTTCTTCCACTCAAGAAATGATCCGGCTGATTAGAGCCGTCATGGACGACAGGTTAAAGGAGAATCAGGAGTTCATCAGGTCTATGATGGGATCCAGAGAACCGAAGAGGATTTCGGTTAAGGATCTCCCCGCTTGCTCACATGCCAACCCGTGGAGGTATGCTGAGCATATGGTTATCGCGACCGGCAGGATCTTTATCAGCGACAAGATCGGCACGGTCCCTTTGGAAGACGTGGAGTTCTTCCCAAACTTTGAGGCCTACCCGGACTGTTACGTCCGACTTCGTTCCGAACCCGCCTCTAAGGAAGAGACCGAACCCAAGGAAGAGATAGTGTTCGATCTCGCGAAGGCCCAGGCTATACTAGCCAACACATTCAAGAGTAGGGGTTTTACCTGCTCCAAGCTTCCGGCCCTGAGCAAGAAGCACCCTACTTATGTCGCACCTGAAAATGCGGTTCTTCCATTCTTGGAAAAGGCCTTCACTGCGTGCCTTAAAGCTGTGGAAGAGGGGAAAGCCTGCCCTGCACTGGAGGAGTGCAGACCCTTCTCCATAGTCACTCCCCCTGACGCTCGACACTGGAAAGATATCCAGCACACTTTCGTCGTGGGAAAGCTAGATCCTGACGTCGCCGGACGTCAGTTTAACGAAGACCTCCCTAAGCTCAACGATCACCTCCTTCGTCGGGAACAAGACACGAAGGAGAGGCTCGCAGCATCTATGTCTCACCAAGTCCAACTTGAAATTATGGCCTGTGACACCAGAGTACCAGACCACTACATGGTACTCTCAAAATCCCACATGACAACCGTGATGAAGGACTTGTACCACTTCATAAAGGCTCGGAGAGCCTGTCGTGAATTCGTGTTCGCAGGTGCCACTGTGAAACACGAACTCCGGAGGCTGATTTCCTCCAACATCTGGGGCAAACACCTCTTTCCTTCTGACCTTGTGAAGGAAATCACCGACAAAGCCGCCACGGAGAATAGGAACCTTCTCCACAAGTGGGGCATGTCAAGAAAAAGGAAACCCTCTCAGGACGAAGGACCTCAACCTAAGAGGAAATCCCAAAAACAGAAACCCCAGCAACGTCAACCAAGACGTCAGTTTCCGGGACCCGCTACCTCCCAAGTGGCAGCTCAGCCACAACAGACCTTTCAATTGGTCCCCCAACCGGTGTTGTCACAGTCACCGGTCTTCACCCCTGCTTTCGAACAACAGACAACTACCTTTCGTCCCAAAGGTAGAGGCTCGAACAGAGGTGCAAGCAGAGACGCATCTCGCCGTCCCTCCAGAGGCAGAGGAGGAAAGGGAGCTAGCGGCCGAGGCAGCAAGCCCTCGGGACACCAGAAGCAATGAAGTGCTTCCGGTGGGAGGAAGACTCCGCCAATTCCAGGATCGTTGGACCTTCGATCCCTGGGCACACAGCATCGTCAAGAAGGGTCTAGGCTGGAGTTGGACTCAACCACCCCCAACCTTCCAGCAATTCTTCCAACAATCAACCCCCCTTCTGGAAGAATATGTCCTAGATCTCTTGAACAAGAAGGTGATAAGGAAGGTAAAGTCCACCAGGTTCCAAGGGAGACTGTTTTGTGTCCCCAAGAAAGACTCCGACAAACTCAGAGTCATTCTGGACTTATCCCCCCTCAACAAGTTCATAGTGAACGACAAGTTCAAGATGCTGACTCTTCATCAGATAAGGACCCTTCTGCCTCGAGGTTCCTACACGGTCTCCATAGACCTGGCGGATGCCTACTGGCACGTTCCAATGAACCATCACGCTTCCTCCTACCTAGGATTTCGACTCCAAAGGAAAAGCTACGCCTTCCGGGCCATGCCCTTCGGCCTCAACGTGGCCCCTCGGATCTTCACAAAGCTGGCGGACGCCATAGTACAACAGCTCCGCCTCCGAAACGTCCAGGTGATGGCCTACCTCGACGACTGGCTAGTCTGGACTCCATCGCCCGAAGATTGTGTAAAATCTTGCAACAAAGTCACCCAGTACCTAGAACACCTGGGATTCAAGATCAACGAGAAGAAATCTCGCCTCTCTCCAGCTCAGAAGTTCCAGTGGTTGGGGATCCAATGGAACCTTCAGTCACACCGCCTTTCCATCCCCCAGAAGAAAAGGAAGGAAATAGCAGGGTCTGTCAAGCGACTGCTGAAATCCAAACGAATTTCAAGACGCCAGCAGGAACGAGTTCTAGGCTCTCTACAGTTCGCCTCAGTGACAAACCCAGTGCTTCGTGCACAGCTAAAGGATGCCGCGGGAGTCTGGAGACGTTCTGCATCCATCGCTCGAAGAGACCTCAAGAGACGGCTTCCAAACAGACTTCGACTTCTCCTAAAGCCGTGGTCAGAAGCAAAGGCCCTGAAAAGGTCCATGCCTCTCCAACACCCTCCTCCATCACTCAACATCCACACGGACGCTTCGCTGGAGGGTTGGGGAGGTCACTCCCACCAAAAACAGGCTCAAGGCACCTGGTCTCCCCTGTTCAAGACGTTCCATATAAACATCTTGGAGGCCATGGCGGTTCTTCTAACTCTGAAGAAATTATCCCCGCCGCCCTCGATCCACATTCGTCTAACCCTAGACAACTCGGTGGTAGTTCGTTGTCTCAATCGCCAGGGCTCAAGATCGCCCCAGATAAATCAGGTGCTTCTCCCAATCTTCCGTCTGGCGGAGAAGAAGAAGTGGCACCTGTCTGCAGTTCACCTACAAGGATTCCGCAACGTGACAGCGGATGCTCTATCGCGGACAAACCCGATAGAGTCGGAATGGTCTCTAGACGCAAGATCATTCTCCTTCATCTCTCACCAAGTCCCAGAACTTCAGATAGATCTCTTTGCAACGAGCGACAACAATCAACTTCCTCGGTATGTGGCCCCGTACGAGGACCCCAAGGCAGAAGCAGTGGATGCCATGTCACTGGACTGGAACAGATGGTCCAAGATCTACCTGTTCCCTCCCACCAACCTTCTGTTGAAAGTCCTCTCCAAACTGAGAACCTTCAAAGGGACAGTGGCCCTAGTGGCTCCCAAGTGGCCCCGGAGCAACTGGTACCCCCTGGTCCTGGAGCTGCAGCCCAAGCTGATCCCTCTCCCGGGCCCAGTTCTCTCCCAACAAGTACAGAAGTCGACTGTCTTCGCTTCATCATCGAAAATCAAGGACCTTCATCTCATGATTTTCTCTCCCTAGCCGCAAAGAAGAGGTTTGGGATCTCGAAGAAAAGTCTGGACTTCCTAGAGGAGTACAAGACCGAATCCACAAGACGGCAATACGAATCATCCTGGAGGAAATGGGTCTCCTTCGTCAAGACAAAAAATCCTAAAGAAATCACGATTGATTTCTGCATGTCCTTCTTTATTCACCTTCATGGACAGGGATTAGCAGCTAATACGATTTCAACCTGCAAATCAGCCTTGACCAGACCAATCCTATATGCTTTCCAAATTGATCTGTCCAGCGACATCTTCAACAAACTACCGAAAGCATGTGCTCGCCTACGCCCAGCACCCCCACCGAAACCGATCTCCTGGTCACTAGACAAGGTGCTCCATTTCGCCTCCAACTTGGATAATGATTCATGCCCTCTCAAGGATCTGACTCAGAAAGTTATATTTCTCTTTGCTCTTGCTTCGGGAGCTCGAGTCAGCGAAATAGTGGCATTATCAAGAGAAGACGGACACATCCTGTTTACCGATACAGGAGACGTTACCCTCTCCCCTGATCCGACGTTTCTCGCCAAAAATGAATTACCCACCAAAAGATGGGGCCCCTGGAGAATATGCCCCCTGAAGGAAGATGCCTCTCTATGCCCAGTAGAGAGCCTCAAGGTCTATCTTCGCAGAACTTCGAACTTTGGTGGAGGCCAACTCTTCAAAGGAGAAACATCGGGCAGCGACCTGTCACTGAAACAATTAAGAGCGAAAATCACCTACTTCATTCGCAGAGCAGATCCTGACAGTACACCCGCTGGTCATGATCCTAGGAAAGTTGCATCATCTCTGAATTTCTTTCAGAGTATGGACTTTGAAAGCCTTAAGAACTTCACAGGCTGGAAGTCCTCGCGCGTTTTCTTTAAACATTATGCGAAACAAGTGCACGAAGTCAAACATTTTGTGGTAGCCGCAGGTAGTGTTATGAAACCTGCACCTAACTCTGCGTAGAACAGTGAGTTACTTGGGACTCTAACTCTTCGGGTGCCTATGTTGACCCTCGAGCGATACATAGTGATGTTGAAAACACTTAGTGCTTTTATATAACTGTTCTTATCCCAGGTGAAATGTCATAGTTGTTACACAAGTGCCGCATGCCCTGAGCATGATGTGTTTTATTCAAAGACTTGCGTTCCTCGAGAACGAGTACCTACTAATAAACTTGAAATTCCCTTTCAGATTCAAGAGCAAGTCTTTATTACTATGTACATTTTAATTACTGTAAATGAACTTTACTTATTGCTGTAATTTATTTAATTTCTGCATTTGTGAAATAAAATTTCTATTTTATTATCTGTGCGTCTCAATCAGCTCCTACTTACTATGAAATACATGCCTGTCATAGTTTTATTATCCCCTTTTTCCTTACGGTTATGGAGAAATTAAGATACTAACTCTTAATTTATATTCACTCTGATTATGTAATGTTCCAATACGAATACTTACTCTTCATACCCTGGAGATGATTCATCTTTCTCAACATACAGTGCCCAACCACCACTGGTCTGCTTTTCAGAATGTTCCTATACAAATACCAAACATTCAGCTTCATCTCCAAGTTCTTCAAGTTCTTCTATCAGGATGAATAGCCCTTCAATACCACTTTGACGTCGGCATGGCCCGTGGGAACTTCACTGCCAAGGGGGGCAGGATGCTTCTTCCCTACGGTTCTTTACCAAGATTACTATGCTAATTTGTCAATGCCTTGGCACTTACTATTAGGGGAAAATCTACCACGATACATTGATTCTCTGGTATTCTTCCATCAGGACGCCATGGCTTGAGCCCAAAAAACGGATTTTGAGCGAAGCGAAAAATCTATTTTTGGGTGAGATAGCCATGGCGTCCTGATGGACCCTCCCTGCTACTTCGTCCAGTTTTAGGTCCCACCCTGCTCTGCTGTATCATGGTGATGGGCAAGCAACTGGCTTCAGGATAAAGACGGACGTGACGTCATTTAAGCAATGGCGCCCGTTTGTTTACGTCTCGAGTATCAGTAGTAGCCACGAATGAGATTAGCTATGGAACGGCTCCCAGCTATTCTCAACCCTTACACACCGAAGCATTAACTCTGTTCGGGGTGTAGATAGCTATGTGGCGCGTTTATACATGCGTCCCCTGTTGATATACGATGTCTTAAAAGGGAAACCTTTAGGATACTCGCTCCAGAAGTTAGAATTCTGTGATAACCTGTGGTTAAATTCTCTGGGAATATCTTAGTAGTTATTTACCCAAGGAAGCTACCAAAAAGGAACCTTCCATCAGGACGCCATGGCTATCTCACCCAAAAATAGATTTTTCGCTTCGCTCAAAATCCGTTATTCATGCAATATGATGCAATGTTGCGCAATACCTGAAACACTTGAAATAATATAGTACATTGTTACAATAATACATAACAGTACCCTAAAGGTTTCCCTCTAGGATATCGTATATCAACAGGGGACGCATGTACTAACACGCCACATAGCTATCTGCACCCCATATAGAGTTAACGCTTCAATATGGAAAGGTGGCTGAGTAACTGAGGAGCCGTTCCAAAGTTACTCTCATACGTGGCTACTTTTGGTACTCGAGACGTAAACAAACGGGCGCCATTGTTAAATGACGTCACGTCCGTCTTATTCCGGCGTTCAGCTCCTACCAATCTCCGCAATACAGTATGTCAGGGAGGGGCCTGGAAGGCTGAACTGGAACAGACGGGTGGGTCCATCAAGACGACATGGCTATCTCACCCAAAAATAGATTTTTCGCTTGGCTCAAAATCCATTTTTTGGGCTCAAGCCATGTCGTCCTGATGGAAGTGTACCAGAGAATTAATGTATTGTGGATTTTTTCCCAATCCAAGTGCCTAGGTCTTCGAACAATATTCCTATGGTCTGGCGACCGTGGAGACTGTGACATTCTTAGTAGATGTCCTTACCAGAGGTTCTACGATGTTCTGGCTTCCTGCCCCCCCTGGCAGGGGAGTCCTGGTGGACAAGAGGGATATCTCGAAGTGATCGGTTAAAGAAATACTCACCTGGTAGAGAGATCGTGCCGGTCTCGGAGACAGGTTGAAGGTTCATATTCGTGTAGGAACATTATAAGTCATTAGGTGAGTATACAATATAAGATACTTATATCATTCTCATTAGAGGAAAGGGGGTAAATGAAACTATAACAATCATATATTTCTTAATAAAGAATAGGAGCGAAAGGAGACGCACATGGTAAATAAAATAGACATTTTATTTCCAAGTTTGCAAGTAATTATAGAAATTAATTACAATAATGATTATAGAATTTATTTACAATAATAATAAATAATGCACATAGAATTACTGAAGAGATGGTGATCTTGAGTCTGGAAAGGAAAAAATTTTGCCTTTAAACACAAGTTCCCGGGGGGAACGCCAGTCTTTTAGAGTTCAATTAACACCTGGCACACGTGCAAAAATTCTATGACATTTCACCTTGATGAAAAACAGTCTATTAGAAACACTAAGTGTCCATTGAATCACTATGTATCACGATAGGGTCAACACAGCCACCGGTAGAGTTAGAGTCCCGAAATAACTCTCTGTTCTATGCAGATTTAAGCAGCAGGTTTCATTACACTACCTGCGGCTACCACAAATCGTTTCATTTCGTGCACCTGTTTCGCATAGTGCTTGAAGAACACGCGCGATGATTTCCAGCCCGTAAAACTCCTGAGGCTTTCAAAATCCATTCCTTGAAAGAAATTCAAGGAAAAGGAGACTTTCCTAGGATCATGACCTGCGGGTGTACTGTCAGGATCCGCTCTCCGAATGAAGTAGGTGATTTTCGCTCGTAGTTGTTTCAGTGACAGGTTTCTCCTTTGAAGAGTTGTCCTCCACCAAAGTCTGAAGTTCTTCGAAGATAGACCTTAAGACTCTCCACTGGGCATAGAGAGACATCTTCCTTCAGGGGGCAGATTCTCCAAGGGCCCCATCTCTTGGTGGGTAGTTAATTCTTTGCGAGAAACGTTCGGTTGGGGAAGAGGGTAAGTTCCCCCGTGTCGGCGAACTGTATTTGGCCCTCTTCTCTTGATAATGCCACTATTTCACTGACTCGGGCTCCCGAGGCGACAGCAAAAAGGAAAATAACGTTTTGAGTCGGGTCTTTCAGAGGGCAAGAATCGTTGTCCAGACTAGAGGCAAAATGGAGCACCTTATCCAAGTACCAGGAGATAGGTTTTGGTGGAGGTGCTGGACGTAGTCTAGCGCTTGCCTTTGGTAGTTTATTGAAGATTTCGCTGGACAAATCAATCTGGAAGGCGTATAGGAGTGGTCTAGTCAAAGCCGATTTACAAGTGGAAATCGTATTGGCCGCTAAGCCTTGTCCATGAAGGTGAATGAAGAAGGACATGCAAAAATAATTGGTGATTTCAGTAGGATTTTTTGCTTTGACGAAAGAAACCCATTTTCTCCAGGAAGATTCGTATTGCCTTCTGGTAGACTCTGTTTTGTACTCCTCGAGGAAGTCTAAACGATTCTTCGAGATCCCAAATCTTTTCTTCACGGCTAGGTAGAGAAAATCATGAGATGAAGGTCCTTGACTTTCAGTGATGAAGCGAAGACAGTCGACTTCTGTACCTGTTGGGAGAGAACTGGGCCCGGCAGGGGGATCAGCTTGGGCTGCAGCTCCAGGACCAGGGGATACCAATTGCTCCTTGGCCACTTGGGAGCCACTAGGGCCGCTGTCCCTTTGAAGGTAGATCTTGGACCATCTGTTCCAGTCCAGGGATATGGTGTCCACTGCTTCTGCATTAGGGTTCTCGTAAGGGGCCACATATCGAGGAAGTTGATTGTTGTCGCTCGTCGCAAAGAGGTCGATCTGAAGTCCCGGGACTTGGCGAGAGATGAAGAAGAATAATCTTGCGTCTAGGGACCATTCCGACTCTATGGGGCTTGTCCTTGATAGAGCGTCCGCCGTCACGTTGGTGAATCCTTGTAGGTGAGCTGCAGACAAGTGCCATTTCTTCCTGTCCTCCAGACGGAAGATGGGTAGAAGCACCTGATTTATCTGGGGCGATCTCGAGCCCTGACGATTGAGACATCTGACTACCACCGAGCTGTCCAGAGTCAGACGGATGTGGATCGAGGGAGGCGGGGAAAGTTTCTTCAGGGTGAGAAGAACCGCCATGGCCTCCAAGATGTTGATGTGAAACGTCTTGAACAGGGGAGACCATGTTCCTTGAACCTGCTGTTGGTGGGAGTGACCTCCCCAACCCTCCAGAGGCGTCCGTGTGGATGTTGATCGATGGAGGCGGGTGTTGAAGAGGGATGGACCTTTTCAGGGCCTTTGCTTCCGACCACGGCTTTAGAAGTGAGCGAAGTCTGTTTGGAAGCCGTCTCTTGAGGTCTCTTCGAGCGATGGATGCGAAACGTCTCCAGACTCCCGCGGCATCCTTTAGCTGTGCGCGTAGCACTGGGTTTGTCACTGAGGCGAACTGTAGGGAGCCGAGAACTTGTTCCTGTTGGCGTCTTGAGATCTGTTTGGATTTTAGAAGCCTCCTGACAGACCCTGCTATTTCCTTCCTTTTCTTCAGTGGGATGGAAAGGCAGTGTGACTGAAGGTCCCAATGAATTCCTAACCATTGGAACTTCTGAGCTGGAGCGAGGCGAGATTTCTCGGTGTTTATCTTGAAACCCAGATGTTCCAGGAACTGGGTGACTTTGTTGCAGGCTCGCAGACAATCTTCGGGCGATGTCGACCAGACTAGCCAGTTGTCTAGGTGGGCCATCACTTGGAGGTCCTGAAGACGTAGCTGTTGGACGATTGCGTCTGCCAGCTTGGTGAAGATTTTTGGAGCCACATTGAGGCCGAAGGGCATGGCCATAAAGGCGTAACTTTTCCTTTGGAGTTGAAATCCTAGGTAGGAGGAAGCGTAGTGGTTCATTGGAACGTGACAGTAGGCATCCGCCAGGTCTATGGAGACCGTGTAGGCCTTGTGAGGCAGTAGGGCCCTTATTTGTTGAAGAGTCAGCATCTTGAATTTGTTGTTCGCAATGAACTTGTTGAGAGGGGACAAGTCGAGAATGACTGAGTTTGTCTGAGTCTTTCTTGGGAACACAAAAGTCTTCATTGGAACCTGGTTGACTTTACCCTCTTGATCACCTTCTTGTTCAAGAGTTCTAGGACATATTCTTCCAAGAGGAGGGTCGACGGTTGGAAGAATTGCTGGAAGGATGGGGGTGGTTTGAGTCCAGCTCCAGCCCAGTCCGTTCTTGATGATGCTGTGTCCAAGGATCGAAGGTCCAACGATCCTGGAATTGGCGGAGTCTTCCTCCCACCGGAAGCACTTCATTGCTTCTGGTGTCCCGAGGGGCTGCGAGAAGAATCTCTGCCGGAGCCTCTACCTCTGGGACGAAAGGTAGTGGAATGTTGCTCGTAGGCAGGGGTGAAGACCGGTGACTGCGACACCACCAGCTGAGGGACCAGTTGAAAGGTCTGCTGTGGTTGTGCAACCACTTGGGGAGCAGCGGGAGCCGGAAACTGGCGTCTTGGTTGACGTTGCTGGGGCCTAGGATTGGAGGATTTCCTCTTAGGCCGAGGGCCTTCGTCCTGAGAGGACTTCCTCTTTCGGGACATGCCCCACTTGTGGAGAAGGTTCCGGTTCTCCCTGGCGGCTTTGTCCTCTATCTCTTTCACCAAGGCTGACGAGAAGAGATGTTTACCCCAGATGTTGGAGGAAATCAGTCTCCGGGGTTCGTGTTTCACCGTCGCATTGGCGAACACGAACTCTCTACAGGCTCTGCAAGCCTTAACAAAGCTATACAGGTCCTTTGTCGCAGTTGCTAGTTGTGACTTTGCTAGGACCATATACAAGTCTGGGACTCTAGTGTCCCCAGCCATGACTTCTAGCTGTATCTGATGTGACAGAGAAGCGGCAAGTCTCTCCTTGGTGTCCTGTTCCCGATGAAGGAGATGGTCATTCAGTCGTGGGAGGTCCTCGTTGAACTGGCGACCAGCCACATCAGGTTCCAACTTCCCAACCGTAAAGGTGAACTGGATATCTTTCCAGTACCTATCATTGGGGGGAAGAGTGAGGGAGAAGGGTCTGCACTCCTCCAGTGCAGGGCACGGTTTACCTTCTTCCACCGCCTTCATGACCGCTTGGAAGGCCTTTTCTACAAAGGGGAAGGTCGCAGTAGCTGGAGCAATAAAGGACGGATGCTTTTTGCTCAGTGCTGGCATCTTGGAGTTGGTGAAACCCCGACTCTTCATTGAGTGAGCCAGCATGGCTTGGGCCTTCGCAAGATCAAACACGATCACTTCTTTTGGTTCGGTCTCTTCTTTTGAGGCTGGTTCGGACCTGAGTCGGACGTAACAGTCCGGATACGCCTCGAAATTCGAGAAGAATTCCACTACTTCCAGGAGGACAGAACCAATCTTGTCGTTTATGAAGATCTTGCCAGTCGTGATTGGCATATGCTCGGCGTACCTCCATGGGTTAGACTCCGAGCAGTGAGGGAGGTCCTTTACCGAGATCTTCTTCGGTTGTTTGAAGCCGATAAGAGTAGTCCGGAACTGCTCCTGAGTCTCCCTGAGCTTCTTCTCCATAAGGGCCTCCAGCATCCGGAAGACCTCTTGGGTGGCGGATGGTAACGTTTCTGAGGCAGTGGAGGTAGAGGGAACGGGTTCCTCGGTTACTACGGGTTTTACCAGGGGTGTTGGAGCGACCTCAGTCTCCGAATCAGGGTATTCCACCTGATCTTCCTCATAGTCGAGCTCTTCGCCCATGAGGGTCTTCTCCGACCGTCGGACACCTCCGACATACGCTCCACCTCGTCGGAATCGATGTGACACGTACGAAGTGTCTGCGCCATAACGACGTCGGGTTCGACCACCACTTGGATGGTGGGAATCTGGTCTTGAGGGATCACAGAGTCCTTGGATGCTTTCGGGAAAAACAAGGTCCTCATATCTTCGTTTGGAAGGTAAGGTCCAGAGGCGTTCTTTTGGAAACCGCGCACCCATTTACGCAGTTTCTCTCTAGCAGTGTCCCATACCTCCGTGGAAGGAGGGTTGTTGAATGCATCATCTAGGAGACTTTTGCAGATCGAACAGTTCTGCGGATCTCTTGGCGACGCAGGGGCGTGGGTCCGGCACGCCTTGTGCCCGTAGAAGTCCGGGCGATGAACTCCGCAGAAGGAGCTCTCACACTTCATACACTCCTCCTGTAAAAGAAAGAGATCATGAGTACATGGAAGGCATAGGTATGACTTACATTACTCTAGGCTTAAGAATAACTTAATCTGTAATATAGCATATAAATTATATGCTCAGGATAGATGAGCAGGAAAGGAAGTAGGTAGACACATACTTGTGAATCCCGTCCAACCGGTTACCGCAACCTTATCTGTAGGCAATTCCTTAGGACCCGAGGGTTCCAAAGGAGGGAGAAATCTGTATGGATGAGCCAAGTTAGGCCTCCTTTTAAATTAATTGTCCACAGAGTAGAAAGGATCTGAGACCACTCAGAACCTAGTGAGGGAGAGGGGGAAAATAGGATAAACCCCCTTGGTGATAGGTAGGTTCCGGCAAGAGACTACATCGAGAAGCGCAGAGTATGCTGGAAATGTTGTACCGTGCAACCGTACAGCATAGCCACTATATCAGAGGGTATAACAATACCAACAGGGAGGTGGCCAGGCTATCCGACTGCATCGGATTGACTGCCGGCGTGGTGCCGGAAGCCGTGGAAGAGGTGCTTGTCCATTAGCGTCTCATAGGGTGGTGCTGGCAGACCGGCGGCAAGCCGGAGACCGGTCCTGCAAGGTGAAATCATCTAGAACACACTGAGCGACCGAGATGGAAGACAACAAGGGGGCGACCGCCGGCAGGGCGGCAGGATGACGGTATGGTGAACCATAGTTCAACTCATAAGATGAATAGGGCGGATACCTAGAATGTCGGCAGATAAGGGGGCGGCAGTCGGCAGGCTGTCGCCAGGTAATCCTAGGGGAAATGTATGGGGTAGATACTCGGGACGTCGGCGGTATGTCGGCAGAGGGCGGTAGTCGGCAGGCTGCCACCCTAGTAGGGAGGTATTATCTTATGAATAGAGGTTACCTGAGGTGGCGGCGGCTATCGCCGGCAGTAGAGGCGGCAAGGGACCGGCACCATAATAGAGAGAGAGAAAGGTAAGGAGGGAAGGGAAGGGATATCCTATACCCCACCGGCTTCCCTCCGGAGGGAGTGCGCTCATGATAGGTGTGGATACGCCTATCATTCGGCGGCAGGGGGCCGACAGATGGCCGGGAGCCTGAGGTAACCCAAGGGAGGGACAGAGGCACTCAAAGAGAGGGAATCCTCCGCCGGCGACAACCCCCATAGTTCACTATGAAGGGGAAGTGTACCAGAGCGGCCAGCTCAGCAGAGGAGCAAAGCTAACCCTACCACTCCGCCCAAGGGAGGAGTTGTAGGACAGCGGACAGGGGTGTGTAGGCAGGCCTACACGAAATGGATAGAGAGGGGAGGGGAGTAGGGGTCTTTCTAGTGTGGAGAGACTCTGTATGAGTTAGGGCACCCAGGCAGGGGAGAACACTCCCCAACCTAGGATAGGTTAGCCCTGATCAGGTACAGCACTGGTGTACTGTCCTAAACTATAATAAAGCAGAATCTCCCCCCAGAGCCTAATCTAAACCAGGAGAACCATTCTCCTAGGTTAGGGAGGACTGGAAAGACACATCGCTAGGTTGCAGGGGGCAAGGGGTGTCCCAACCAAGTGCAAACTGGGGAAGAGCAGAGCCCTTCCTATGGTCTCAGACATGACCCTAAGGGGGATTCATTCACTTAGGGTGGAATGAGAGGAGTGATAAATACTCTGGGTGAAAGGCAAGATTCTCCCAAATATTAAATAAGGGAGAAGCAAGGCTACCCAGAGAGAATTACCCGTAGGTAAGGGGGATTTAGGAAGCATACAAGGGTCCCAGCGTTAGGTTAGGGGAGTGTGGTGCACAGACCGACACGGTCCCTTGTATGGTCCCTCGAAGGCGAAAGCACATGTACAGTACAGCACAGTAACTATTATGTTTAAAATGCCTAAATCTTCATAACTTAACTTAGGAACACTTATTATATCATGCAGCAATATGAGCACTAGGCTATCAAGTCTAGGGGCTAGGCAGTAATATGAGCACTAGGCTATCAAGTCTAGGGGCTAGGCCAGCGATCTAGTATGGGATCGGCAAACGTCGGTTTCCTAACGAGCGCTAACGCATAATATAATTACTTCCTAGCTATGAAGGCTAAATAACTAATGATAGTAATTAGTTAAAGGACCGGAGAAGGCTGTTCTGGCTAACTAAATAAAGCATGCGACATGAACAGCGGCACCGTAAAATGGCACGTCCGGTCTTGGCACAGCTCCGCCACAAAACACAATATTTTAAGAAAAGTAGAAGTTACTTTACAGCCAGAGCTTATTTAAACAATACTAGGACCTGGTACTCAACTTTCCAGAAGAAGGCGAGGCTGAAGGCTGAGACATAGCGAAGATGAACACAGATAAGAAAATCACTTGGGAAAAAGCCAGCTGCAGGTAGGAGCTACAATGAAAGGAATAAGACGGACGTGACGTCATTTAACAATGGCGCCCGTTTGTTTACGTCTCGGGTACCAAAAGTAGCCACGTATGAAAGTAACTTTGGAACGGCTCCTCAGTTACTCAGCCACCTTTCCATATTGAAGCGTTAACTCTATATGGGGTGCAGATAGCTATGTGGCGTGTTAATACATGCGTCCCCTGTTGATATACGATATCCTAGAAGGAAACCTTTAGGGTACTCGCACCAGAAGTTAGAATTCTGTGATAACCTTTAGTTTAATTCTCTGGGAATATCCACTGTAGTCAAATATACCCTTAGGAAGCTACTGAAGGAACCTTCCATCAGGACGACGTGGCTTGAGCCCAAAAATACTGTTGTACAAGGCTAAATAATGTCACATTAGCTCTCCACTACGCTAGCCTTAGCATCTGCAATTGTGCACATTACTGTATAAGTATAAAAATTTAAAGAATTGGAATTTGGGTGTTCAGTGAACACATGAAATTTAAGCATGCAGTAACGTAATATCATTACTGAATTATTGTTTAGTTTCTGGGCCAGACATTTTCAAAAATTTAATTTTTAGCACCAATTTCTTTGAATTCACATGTATTGGACCACCTAAGGTTACAATATAAATCAGGTTAAAGGATTACGGAGACTTTGTACAGCAACATGGATGAAAGATAACTTGAAAAGAAGTAACCAGAAAGGTACATACATACATATACCAAAGGCACTTCCCCCAATTTTGGGGGGTAGCCGACATCAACAAGAAAAAAAACAAAAAAGGGGACCTCTACTCTCTACGTTCCTCCAGCCTAACCAGGGACTCAGCCGAGTTCAGCTGGTACTGCTAGGGTGCCACAGCCCAACCTCCCACATTTCCACCACAGATGAAGCTTCATAATGCTGAGTCCCCTACTGCTGCTACCTCCGCGGTCATCTAAGGCACCGGAGGAAGCAGCAGGGCCTACCGGAACTGCGTCACAATCGCTCGCCATTCATTCCTATTTCTAGCACGCTCTCTTGCCTCTCTCACATCTATCCTCCTATCACCCAGAGCTTTCTTCACACCATCCATCCACCCAAACCTTGGCCTTCCTCTTGTACTTCTCCCATCAACTCTTGCATTCATCACCTTCTTTAGCAGACAGCCATTTTCCATTCTCTCAACATGGCCAAACCACCTCAACACATTCATATCCACTCTAGCCGCTAACTCATTTCTTACACCCGTTCTCACCTTCACCACTTCGTTCCTAACCCTATCAACTCGAGATACACCAGCCATACTCCTCAGACACTTCATCTCAAACACATTCAATTTCTGTCTCTCCATCACTTTCATTCCCCACAACTCCGATCCATACATCACAGTTGGTACAATCACTTTCTCATATAGAACTCTCTTTACATTCATGCCCAACCCTCTATTTTTTACTACTCCCTTAACTGCCCCCAACACTTTGCAACCTTCATTGACTCTCTGACGTACATCTGCTTCCACTCCACCATTTGCTGCAACAACAGACCCCAAGTACTTAAACTGATCCACCTCCTCAAGTAACTCTCCATTCAACATGACATTCAACCTTGCACCACCTTCCCTTCTCGTACATCTCATAACCTTACTCTTACCCACATTTAACTCTTAACTTCCTTCTCTCACACACCCTTCCAAATTTTGTCACTAGTCGGTCAAGCTTCTCTTCTGTGTCTGCTACCAGTACAGTATCATCCGCAAACAACAACTGATTTACCTCCCATTCATGATCATTCTCGCCTACCAGTTTTAATCCTCGTCCAAGCACTCGAGCATTCACCTCTCTCACCACTCCATCAACATACAAGTTAAACAACCACGGCGACATCACACATCCCTGTCTCAGCCCCACTCTCACCGGAAACCAATCGCTCACTTCATTTCCTATTCTAACACATGCTTTACTACCTTTGTAGAAACTTTTCACTGCTTGCAACAACCTTCCACCAACTCCATATAACCTCATCACATTCCACATTGCTTCCCTATCAACTCTATCATATGCTTTCTCCAGATCCATAAACGCAACATACACCTCCTTACCTTTTGCTAAATATTTCTCGCATATCTGCCTAACTGTAAAAATCTGATTCATACAACCCCTACCTCTTCTAAAACCACCCTATACTTCCAAAATTGCATTCTCTGTTTTATCCTTAATCCTATTAATCAGTACTCTACCATACACTTTTCCAACTACACTCAACAAACTAATACCTCTTGAATTACAACACTCGTGCACATCTCCCTTACCCTTATATAGTGGTACAATACATGCACAGACCCAATCTACTGGTACCATTGACAACACAAAACACACATTAAACAATCTCACCAACCATTCAAGTACAGTCACACCCCCTTCCTTCAACATCTCAGCTTTCACACCATCCATACCAGATGCTTTTCCTACTCTCGTTTCATCTAGTGCTCTCCTCACTTCCTCTATTGTAATCTCTCTCTCATTCTCATCTCCCATCACTGGCACCTCAACACCTGCAACAGCAATTATATCTGCCTCCCTATCATCCTCAACATTCAGCAAACTTTCAAAATATTCCGCCCACCTTTTACTTGCCTCCTCTCCTTTTAACAACCTTCCATTTCCATCTTTCACTGTCTCTTCAATTCTTGTGCCGGCCTTCCTTACTCTCTTCACTTCTTTCCAAAACTTCTTCTTATTCTCTTCATATGACTGACCCAGTCCCTGACCCCACCTCAGGTCAGCTGCCCTCTTTGCCTCACCATAAAGGTAGAACGTGATTATGCAAAGACTAGTATCATGAACTTTTGTTCTCAATATTTTCTTAAATGATGCAGGAAAAAATTATCAAAAAATTTAGTAGTATAAATTTTTACTTACACGAGTGACCATTTTTTTTTTTAACCATGATACAGTCCTATCATCAGCTGTACATTTTTCAATGGGGTCACTATTAAAGGGAAAATTACAATTACCATAAATAATTAGAAATTTCTCATCACCCAAGTAAGAGAGCTTGAAATATACATCACTTGTACTCAACTACTGTAAAACAATAGAGAATGGTCTTTCAGACTACTAAGATGTAAAAGGAATCACTTAACGATTATTATAGTACATTATTGCGTGTTCACGTAGGTATATTGTGCATGCATATCTAAAGTAAATATAGTTGGGATCGTGAAAATTACATTACTGCTTTGCATCATTTTTGGAGAATCATACTCCCCTTCTGCTTTCTCTGGGAGCCATTGATCTTCTGCTGCCTCTCCTCTCACACTTTTTTTAGTGCGGGTAAAGATGCGTACTGGTTTGGGCTCAATGGTGTGCAGATAGGCAAAGCAGTATTGTAATTTGACATGATGCTATAGTAAGCAATAATAAAATTGAACAGTACACTGCTGGTTCATAAGTTCAGTATTCAAAACAGCTACTGAATAATTAAATCCTATATGAACATGTTGATCTAATTTACATGGAAACAAGATTGATAGATTTTAAAGTTCAGCATGAAAGGTAGCATACATGCATGTTACTGAAAGGGTACACAAGATGGTTGTCTTGAGTATATCATCTTTGAAATATGAAAACGATAGGTGAAGGAAATGCACGCAATAGTGTAAAACTAATTTATTTCTATCTTGAAATATCAAGTTTACAATACAGGTATATAAATTCACTTCTATTCAAGACTAAGTATTGTCTGCTTAGTTGTCCTGTATTCTGAAACTTATATAAGAGTTATCTCCGTCAATACAAAATAGAACACATAGTAATAAAATTACCAATTAACAGAAATTCAAGTCTTGCCAACTAAAAAAGCAGCATCAGCAAAGTTGATTTTATATACAATCCTGTTCACTTATAATGGTGTCTTCAAAACGCAGAGTAGGTGAGTGACAATCATCACCAGAGGGTTATTGAAGACTACACCCTACAGAGATACCCCTCATCCAACTAAATGCATGAACTTTCGTAAGCTTCATGTAACTTTGCCTAGATCGTCCTGTACCAAACCATAAAGAACAATGGTTACCCACCTCTACGATAACTGTCTGCTCACTTACCACTGCCATCATGTGATCGTCTAATGAACAAGGGTCATGGCTATTAATAAACAGACCAATCCCCAGGTACTCTCACCTCATATTTCATTGCTTGAATTACAAAATATTGTACACTTTTCATGCATTTCATTTTGTGTACCTTTCCCTAAAAGCAAAGTTGTGTTCAAAACATCCGGTCAAAGTACCAGAAGGAATACATAATTATCTCTAGATATTTATTGTATTCTTTCTATTTTGATTACAAAATATCCCATCGGGTACCGGGACCAAGTGTTCGGCACACACAAAAGTGCATCTTCCGAGGTGTGGAAAATCAAAGAAATGCTCATAAAATACAAATAAAGCGCATGCAATGAGATTAGAGGTAATGAGAATACCTGCAGACTGCTCAGTTTAATCTTAACACCGATTGATAAGGCTATAATAAGGTAGAAAACAGTTATGTGGAGGGAGATCTTCATTCAATTTCTTTGATGACAAATCACCCTGTGACCTGGATATGGTACACACGAAGGAAGGGTACCTACGTATGATGTACAGTGCTTCAATGAACCTTAGGTGGCGAGCCACAAACTTTCCAAGACATTTGGAACTTTTTACCTATTTCGGGTGCAACATGTTTCCTCCCAATTTTTTTTTTTTTTTTTTGTATATTCATAGTCATACAGAATATTTTAGGTTTTCTCAATTTGAAAAATGGGTTATAGTAACAATTAAGTGTGCTCTCACACATGTATTTTTCACTGAAAACATCATGTCATCTTTATAATCTTCCCAACTCCTACACATATTAATCTTACTTTAAAATTACCAGGCCACCCACTCCCAACCACTTATGATTGGCATTTGAACATAGCTTTCCAAGACACATACTGCTACACAACACTGAAAAGCCTTCTTTATATCACGGTCACACAAGAACCACTAGTCTTGATTGCATTGCACCATTACCGATGTAGACTACAAACAAACACAAAAGGGACATTCATCTAATTTCAGCGCAACTCGAGAGGTTTTCACCCCTTCTCCCTTATACGCCGAAGAATATGACCAAGACAGGAAAAGACCGAAGCAACATCATGCATAACCTCACAATTAATAAAGTAAAAGCTCTCTGCAAATTTTTGAGATACAGGTATGATACATCAAGAGAACTGACCTCAAATAAACATACACAAGTAAATATGTTAAATTTCAAAGCCAGTTTCTTAATGTATTATACTACAAGCACTTCTTTCTTTGAATACCTGCAAACAAAAACATAATTTAACAAAGCATATTCCACAACCTTGATAGAAATGATGCCACTTTTAAATGTTACACAAGTTAATGATATTTCCAGATATAAGGTTAAAAACAATAACAGACTGTAATAACACTCAAGTACAGTATATGAATAAAATGACATTATATAAGAAAATCTAAGAAGTAGCTGTTTCCTACCAAGAATAACTTTGATCTCTGAGGGTAGGGTATATAGTTTACATACATTAAAATAACATTTCCCTGCTCCAAAAGACCAAACAAACTGCAAATACTACCTACAAAATCAATGGTCAACTTAAAAAAAGATTTTATATATATATATATATATATATATATATATATATATATATATATATATATATATATATATATATATATATATGCTATCAAAGAATAAAGGGCCCAATAATGATAGGCAAAATGGCATTTAAATTGTGGATAAGAAATTTAACAGCTACACTTTGGTTCCCATGACTTTTTTACCCTGTATATATCTAGTAAAGAAAAACTTTAGGTTTTATGTTTCCATATAATAGCAGATTTGTTCAAAATCCTTCTTCAAAGTTTAGTGGGAGCAACATTAATTTGGTTACAAACTTGCAATACAATAATAAAATACAGTTGAACTTAATAGGGGGAAATTGGAATCAATACAATACAGTAGAGCTTAGCATAAAATATGCAACCTTAAACATATGATCTACTTCAATTAAATATAACCAGTAGTAAAGCAATGTTCAATAAGCCGTTAAATAAAACATTACAATTGTATTCAAGAGAATACTGTAGTATAGATTTAATTTTAAAAGGAGGAAGCAAAGCAAAACTACCCAATAACTAACAAAGTGGTGAGTGAAAAGGAAACTGCAAAGCCATAATTAAACTAAACCCAGTATCTATAAAACTGACAAATTATCATTAAAACAGGCTATAATAAAAATATATGGGGATGTGGATATTACTCCGGATAACTGATACATCAACTTTAAAAATGAAAGAGCAATGGCCAATAAAATGTATATATACATTGGTACTTCAGGAACTGGATTACATAAAGGATGGAGGTCAATAAAGAAAGGTGGCATTAAAATAAAGTAAAATGTGAAAATGTAACAAGAAAATTCAGTATTATTTTACTAAAATTGATAGTGAAAAAATAAAATGCCAATTTACAGGGTGGTGTGTAACAAATATGTTATGTGAAATAGCACAGACAATTCACAAAAAGTGGTTCTTCAAAACCTAGGTGTGAAAAGGTGAGAAGCCAATTCACTAAGTGGTACTTCACCAAACTGGAACATGAAAATGCAGTGATAATTCACAAAATGAGGTATTTCTCCAACTGGAATGTGAATGATCACAGCGCCAATTCACTAAAACTGGTACTTCACCAAACTGGAATGTGAAAAGCCCTGAACTAATTGACAAGTGGTATTTCCCCAAAGTGTAATGCGGAGCAAGTACAAAGTCAATTCATGAAGTGGTACTTCACCAAGATAAAAAGTGAAAATGTATCAATGTGGTACTTTTCCAAAGTGATATGGGAAACTGTGAAAAAGAAAAAGAACACATTAAAAAAATGGCACTTCACCAAACTGAAATGTGAAAAAGCAAGGAGCCATCTCACAAATGGAATTTCTCCAATATGGACTGAGAAAAAGCAGAGCTAATTCACAAAAAAAGTAGTATTTCACCAAACTAGAATGTGAACAGCAATCAGCCAATTCACAAAAAGTGGTTCTTCACTAAACTGGAATGTGATTAGCAAGGGGCTAATTCACAAAAAGTGGTTCTTCACCAAACTGGAATGTGAACAAGCAAGAAGCTAATTCACAAAAAGTGGTTCTTCACCAAACTGGGATGTGAACAAGCAAAATGCTAATTCAAAAAAAGTGGTTCTTCACCAAACTGGAATGTGAACAAGCAAGAAGCTACCTCACAAAAGTGGTTCTTCACCAAACTGGAATGTGAACAAGAAGCTAATTCACAAAATGTGGTTCTTCACCAAACTGAAATGTGAACAAGCAAGAAGCTAATTCACAAAAAGTGGTTCTTCGCCAAACTGGAATATGAACAAGCAAGAAGCTACCTCACAAAAGTGGTTCTTCCCCAAACTGGAATGTGAACAAGCAAGAAACTAATTCACAAAAAGTGGTTCTTCACCAAACTGGAATGTGAACAAGCAAGAAGCTAATTCACAAAAAGTGGTTCTTCACCAAACCGGAATGTGAACAAGCAAGAAGCTAATTCACAAAAAGTGGTTCTTCACCAAACTGGAATGTGAACAAGCAAGAAGCTAATTCACAAAAGGTGGTTCTTCCCCAAACTGGAATTGAACAAGCAAGAAGCTAATGTTTGGAATGTGAACAAGCAAGAGGCTAATTCACAAAAAATGGTTCTTCACCAAATTGGAATGTGAACAAGCAAGAAGCTAATTCACAAAAAGTGGTTCTTCACCAAATTGGAATGTGAACAAGCAAGAAGCTAATTCACAAAAAGTGGTTCTTCACCAAACTGGAATGTGAACAAGCAAGAAGCTAATTCACAAAAAGTGGTTCTTCACCAAAGTGAAATATGAACAACACAGAGCTAATTCACAAAAAGTGGTTCTTCACCAAACTGGAATGTGAACAGCAATGACCTAATTCACAAAAACTGGTTCTTCGCCAAACTGGGATGTGAACAAGCAAGAAGCTAATTCACAAAAAGTGGTTCTTCACCAAACTGGAATGTGAACAAGCAAGAAGCTAATTCACAAAAAGTGGTTCTTCACCAAAGTGAAATATGAACAACACAGAGCTAATTCACAAAAAGTGGTTCTTCACCAAACTGGAATGTGAACAGCAATGACCTAATTCACAAAAAGTGGTTCTACGCCAAACTGGAATGTGAACAAGCAAGAAGCTAATTCACAAAAAGTGGTTCTTCACCAAACGGGAATGTGAACAAGCAAGAAGCTAATTCACAAAAAGTGGTTCTTCACCAAACTGTTATGTGAACAAGCAAGGTGCTAATTCACAAAAAGTGGTTCTTCACCAAACTGTTATGTGAACAGCACAGAGCTACTTCACAAAAAGTGGTTCTTCACCAAACTGGGATGTGAACAAGCAAGAAGCTAATTCACAAAAAGTGGTTCTTCACCAAACTGGAATGTGAACAAGCAAGAAGCTATTTCACAAAAAGTGGTTCTTCGCCAAACTGGAATGTGAACAAGCAAAAAGCTAATTCACAAAAAGTGGTTCTTCACCAAACTGGGATGTGAACAAGCAAGAAGCTAATTCACAAAAAGTGGTTCTTCACCAAACTGGAATGTGAACAAGCAAGAAGCTAATTCACAAAAAGTGGTTCTTCACCAAACTGGGATGTGAACAAGCAAGAAGCTAATTCACAAAAAGTGGTTCTTCACCAAACTGTTATGTGAACAAGCAAGGTGCTAATTCACAAAAAGTGGTTCTTCACCAAACTGTTATGTGAACAGCACAGAGCTACTTCACAAAAAGTGGTTCTTCACCAAACTGGGATGTGAACAAGCAAGAAGCTAATTCACAAAAAGTGGTTCTTCACCAAACTGGAATGTGAACAAGCAAGAAGCTATTTCACAAAAAGTGGTTCTTCGCCAAACTGGAATGTGAACAAGCAAAAAGCTAATTCACAAAAAGTGGTTCTTCACCAAACTGGGATGTGAACAAGCAAGAAGCTAATTCACAAAAAGTGGTTCTTCACCAAACTGGAATGTGAACAAGCAAGAAGCTAATTCACAAAAAGTGGTTCTTCACCAAACTGGAATGTGAACAAGCAAGAAGCTAATTCACAAAAAGTGGTTCTTCGCCAAACTGGAATGTGAACAAGCAAAAAGCTACTTCACAAAAAGTGGTTCTTCACCAAACTGGGATGTGAACAAGCAAGAAGCTAATTCACAAAAAGTGGTTCTTCACCAAACTGGAATGTGAACAAGCAAGAAGCTAATTCACAAAAAGTGGTTCTTCACCAAACTGGAATGTGAACAAGCAAGAAGCTAATTCACAAAAAGTGGTTCTTCACCAAACTGGAATGTGAACAAGCAAGAAGCTAATTCACAAAAGGTGGTTCTTCCCCAAACTGGAATGTGAACAAGCAAGAAGCTAATGTTTGGAATCTGAACAAGCAAGAGGCTAATTCACAAAAAGTGGTTCTTCACCAAATTGGAATGTGAACAAGCAAGAAGCTAATTCACAAAAAGTGGTTCTTCACCAAACTGGAATGTGAACAAGCAAGAAGCTAATTCACAAAAAGTGGTTCTTCACCAAACTGGAATGTGAACAAGCAAGAAGCTAATTCACAAAAAGTGGTTCTTCACCAAACTGGAATGTGAACAAGCAAGAAGCTAATTCACAAAAAGTGGTTCTTCACCAAACTGGAATGTGAACAAGCAAGAAGCTAATTCACAAAAAGTGGTTCTTCACCAAACTGGAATTTGAACAGCAGAGCTAATTCACAAAACATGGTTCTTCACCAAACTGGAATGTGAACAAGCAAGGAGCTAATTCACAAAAAGTGGTTTTTCACCAAACTGGAATGTGAACAAGCAAGAAGCTAATTCACAAAAAGTGGTTCGTCACCAAAGTGGAATGTGAACAAGCAAGAAGATAATTCACAAAAAGTGGTTCTTCACCAAAGTGAAATGTGAACAGCATAGAGCTAATTCACAAAAAGTGGTTCTTCACCAAACTGGAATGTGAACAAGCAAGAAGCTAATTCACAAAAAGTGGTTCTTCACCAAACTGGAATGTGAACAAGCAAGAAACTAATTCACAAAAAGTGGTTCTTCAAACTGGAATGTGAACAAGCAAGAAGCTAATTCACAAAAAGTGGTTCTTCACCAAAGTGGAATGTGAGCAGCACAGGGCTAATTCACAAAAAGTGGTTCTTCACCAAACTGGTATGTGAACAGCAATGACGTAATTCACAAAAAGTGGTTCTTCACCAAACTGGGATGTGAACACGCAAGAAGCTAATTCACTAAAAGTGGTTCTTCACCAAACTGGAATGTGAACAAGCAAGAAGCTAATTCACAAAAAGTGGTTCTTCACCAAACTGGAATGTGAACAGCAATGACGTAATTCACACAAACAGGTTCTTCACCAAACTGGGATGTGAACACGCAAGAAGCTAATTCACAAAAAGTGGTTCTTCACCAAACTGGAATGTGAACAAGCAAGAAGCTAATTAACAAAAAGTGGTTCTTCACCAAACTGGAATGGGAACAAGCAAGAAGCTATTTCACAAAAAGTGGTTCTTCACCAAAGTGAAATATGAACAGCACAGAGCTAATTCACAAAAAGTGGTTCTTCACCAAACTGGAATGTGAACAAGCAAGAAGCTAATTCACAAAAAGTGGTTCTTCACCAAAGTGAAATATGAACAGCACAGACCTAATTCACAAAAAGTGGTTCTTCGCCAAACTGGGATGTGAACAAGCAAGAAGCTATTTCACAAAAAGTGGTTCTTCACCAAAGTGAAATATGAACAGCACAGAGCTAATTCACAAAAAGTGGTTCTTCACCAAAGTGAAATATGAACAGCACAGACCTAATTCACAAAAAGTGGTTCTTCGCCAAACTGGAATGTGAACAAGCAAGAAGCTATTTCACAAAAAGTGGTTCTTCACCAAGGTGAAATATGAACAGCACAGAGCTAATTCACAAAAAGTGGTTCTTCACCAAACTGGAATGTGAACAAGCAAGAAGCTAATTCACAAAAAGTGGTTCTTCACCAAAGTGAAATATGAACAGCACAGACCTAATTCACAAAAAGTGGTTCTTCGCCAAACTGGGATGTGAACAAGCAAGAAGCGAATTCACAAAAAGTGGTTCTTCGCCAAACTGGAATGTGAACAAGCAAGAAGCGAATTCACAAAAAGTGGTTCTTCACCAAACTGGAATGTGAACAAGCAAGAAGCGAATTCACAAAAAGTGGTTCTTCACCAAACTGGAATGTGAACAAGCAAGAAGCGAATTCACAAAAAGTGGTTCTTCACCAAACTGTTATGTGAACAGCACAGAGCTACTTCACAAAAAGTGGTTCTTCACCAAACTGTTGTGAACAGCACAGAGCTACTTCACAAAAAGTGGTTCTTCACCAAACTGGGATGTGAACAAGCAAGAAGCTAATTCACAAAAAGTGGTTCTTCACCAAACTGGAATGTGAACAAGCAAGAAGCTAATTCACAAAAAGTGGTTTTTCACCAAACTGTTGTGTGAACAAGCAAGGTGCTAATTCACAAAAAGTGGTTCTTCACCAAACTGGAATGTGAACAAGCAAGAAGCTAATTCACAAAAAGTGGTTCTTCACCAAACTGTTATGTGAACAAGCAAGGTGCCGATTCACAAAAAGTGCTTCTTCACTAAACTGGAATGTGAACAAGCAAGAAGCTAATTCACAAATAGTGGTTCTTCACCAAACTGGGATGTGAACAAGCAAGAAGC
This sequence comes from Palaemon carinicauda, assembly GCF_036898095.1. NCBI lineage: Eukaryota > Metazoa > Arthropoda > Malacostraca > Decapoda > Palaemonidae > Palaemon > Palaemon carinicauda. The sequence continues at coordinate 38,519,351 of NC_090742.1, forward strand.
TAATTCACAAAAAGTGGGTTTTCACCAAACTGGAATGTGAACAAGCAAGAAGCTAATTCACAAAATGTGGTTCTTCACCAAATTGGAATGTGAACAAGCAAGAAGCTAATTCACAAAAAGTGGTTCTTCACCAAACTGGAATGTGAACAAGCAAGAAGCTAATTCACAAAAAGTGGTTCTTCACCAAACTGGAATGTGTACAAGCAAGAAGCTAATTCACAAAAAGTGGTTCTTCACCAAACTGTTATGTGAACAAGCAAGGTGCCGATTCACAAAAAGTGCTTCTTCACTAAACTGGAATGTGAACAAGCAAGAAGCTAAATCACAAATAGTGGTTCTTCACCAAACTGGAATGTGAACAAGCAAGAAGCTAATTCACAAAAAGTGGTTCTTCACCAAACTGTTATGTGAACAGCACAGAGCTGTTTCACAAAAAGTGGTTCTTCACCAAAGTGGAATGTGAACAGCACAGAGCTGATTCACAAAAAGTGGTTCTTCACCAAACTGGAATGTGAACAGCACAGAGCTGATTCACAAAAAGTGGTTCTTCACCAAAGTGGAATGTGAACAGCACAGAGCTGATTCACAAAAAGTGGTTCTTCACCCAAGTGGAATGTGAACAGCACAGAGCTAGTTCACAAAAAGTGGTTCTTCACCAAACTGGAATGTGAACAAGCAAGAAGCTAATTCACAAAAAGTGGTTCTTCACCAAACTGGAATGCGAACAAGCAAGAAGCTAATTCACAAAAAGTGGTTCTTCACCAAACTGGAATGCGAACAAGCAAGAAGCTAATTCACAAAAAGTGGTTCTTCACCAAACTGGAATGTGACCAAGCAAGAAGCTAATTCACAAAAAGTGGTTCTTCACCAAACTGGAATGTGAACAAGCAAGAAGCTAATTTACAAAAAGTGGTTCTTCACCAAACTGTTATGTGAACAGCACAGTGCTGTTTCACAAAGAGTGGTTCTTCACCAAAGTGGAATGTGAAAAGCACAGAGCTGATTCACAAAAAGTGGTTCTTCACCAAACTGGAATGTGAACAGCACAGAGCTGATTCACAAAAAGTGGTTCTTCACCAAAGTGGAATGTGAACAGCACAGAGCTGATTCACAAAAAGTGGTTCTTCACCAAAGTGGAATGTGAACAGCACAGAGCTAGTTCACAAAAAGTGGTTCTTCACCAAACTGGAATGTGAACAAGCAAGAAGCTAATTCACAAAAAGTGGTTCTTCACCAAACTGGAATGTGAACAAGCAAGAAGCTAATTCACAAAAAGTGGTTCTTCACCAAACTGGAATGTGAACAAGCAAGAAGCTAATTCACAAAAAGTGGTTCTTCACCAAACTGTTATGTGAACAAGCAAGGTGCCTATTCACAAAAAGTGCTTCTTCACTAAACTGGAATGTGAACAAGCAAGAAGCTAATTCACAAATAGTGGTTCTTCACCAAACTGGAATGTGAACAAGCAAGAAGCTAATTCACAAAAAGTGGTTCTTCACCAAACTGTTATGTGAACAGCACAGTGCTGTTTCACAAAAAGTGGTTCTTCACCAAAGTGGAATGTGAAAAGCACAGAGCTGATTCACAAAAAGTGGTTCCTCACCAAAGTGGAATGTGAAAAGCATAATTCACAAAAGTGGCTCTTCACCAAACTGGAAGGTGAACACGCAAGAAGCTAATTCACAAAAAGTGGTTCTTCACCAATCTGGAGTGTGAACAGCACGGAGCTGATTCACAAAAAGTGGTTCTTCACCAAAGTGGAATGTGAACAGCACGGAGCTGATTCACAAAAAGTGGTTCTTCACCAAAGTGGAATGTGAACAGCACGGAGCTGATTCACAAAAAGTGGTTCTTCACCAAAGTGGAATGTGAACAGCACAGAGCTGATTCACAAAAAGTGGTTCTTCACCAAAGTGGAATGTGAACAGCACAGAGCTGATTTACAAAAAGTGGTTCTTCACCAAAGTGGAATGTGAACAGCACAGAGCTAGTTCACAAAAAGTGGTTCTTCACCAAACTGGAGTGTGAACAGTAAGGAGCTAATTCACAAAAAGTGGTTCTTCACCAAAGTGGAATATGAACAGCACAGAGCTGATACACAAAAAGTGGTTCTTCACCAAAGTGGAATGTGAACAGCACAGAGCTAATTCACAAAAGTGGTTCTTCACCAAACTGGAGTGTGAACAGTAAGGAGCTAATTCACAAAAAGTGGTTCTTCACCAAAGTGGAATATGAACAGCACAGAGCTGATTCACAAAAAGTGGTTCTTCACCAAACTGGAATGTGAACAGCACAGAGCTAGTTCACAAAAAGTGGTTCTTCACCAAACTAGTGTGTGAACAGTAAGGAGCTAATTCACAAAAAGTGGTTCTTCACCAAACTGGAATATGAACAAGCAAGAAGCTAATTCACAAAAAGTGGTTCTTCACCAAACTGGAATGTGAATAGCAATGAGCTAATTCACAGTGTGGTTCTTCACCAAACTGGAATGTGATCAAGCAAGAAGCTAATTCACAAAAAGTGGTTCTTCACCAAACTGGAATGAGAATTGCATGGAGCTAATTCACAAAAAACTGGTTCCTCACCAAATTGGAATGTGAACCGCAAGGAGCCAAATCACAAAAAGTATTTTTTTCACCAAACTGGAAATTGAACAGCAAGGAGCTCTTCCTCAATAAATGGTTCGTCACTAAAATGTAATGTGAAAAAGCACATAGCAAAATCATACAATGATTCTTCACCAAACTGGAATGTGAATAGCATGGAACTAATTCACAAAAAGTGGTACTTCACCAAACTGGAATGCGAATAGCAGAGCTAATTCACAAAAAAATGGTACTTCACCAAAATGTAATGTGAAAAAGCAAAGAGCACTCACAAAATGGTACTTCACCAAATTGGAATGTGAACAAGCAAGAAGCTAACTCACAATACATTATACTTCACCAAACTGCAATGTGAACAAGGAGCTAATTCGTAAAAAGTGGTTCATCACCAATATGAATTGTGAACAGCAGAGTAAATTCACAAAGGGGTACTTCAAATTGGAGAAAAAATAAAGTACTTAACCAAACAGGAAACTGAAAAAGAGCTAATTAACAAAAAGTGGGACTTGACCACAATTGAATGTGAAAGGCAATCAATTTATAAAATTTCCTTCACCAAACTGGCTCATTACTTTAAAAAGTAAGGAGCCATTTCACAAAATATTGGTACTTCATGACTGTCCACAGACTGGTACTTCACCAAACTGGTGTGGTAGCATATACCTCATTTTCTATGTGGTACAATAATAAATTGGTATATGGATTAACTACAGTTTAAAGTTGCCACTTGGATAGCCATCATTCGCTTCAGAAAACCAACCCAATGTTACATGGAGGAACCATGTGAAAAGTCATAGAGAAATGATGGCACACACACCAGCAACCTGAGAAATGTTAGATTACATAAAACCAAAGTAAATATCTATCCACAATAGAATAAGGTAAAGTGCCTCACCACAGAGGTACTTCTCCAAGCAGGAGTATGAAAAGGCAACAGTTTGTCTTTGAAGAACTTTTCTAAACATGTTAATTGACCAGTAAGTAAATTCAAATAAAAATTACCGGGAAACTTTATCAGCCTAATTAAAAGGGTATTCTCAGATATTATTATATAAAACTGAACTATAATTAGGCAACCAGTAAATTCAAGTGAATGTGTTATCATGAATGTCAAGAAAATTCATCAAAAACAATATATTCCCTTCCACATAGTATGTTGCACAATGGCTACAAAATTACTTCTATCTAGCGCCAAGCACTGATTTACAAAACGACTTGTATCTAGTGCCAAGCACTGAATTACAAAATGACTTCTATCTAGGCTTATTGGGTCTGGTTCATGAATATTTATTTTTATGATTCTTTGTCAACTATAAAACTTTTTATGTTATGATTCTTTGTAAACTATAAAATAGTTTAGATTCATTTATGGAGAATGTTTATATGGTAATTTCTTACAAAATCCCAAAAACAACTGGCTTTCATCAAATGTTTATTAACATTATTCCACTAACAATGACTGATATATTTCATTTTTGAACCATTCTATATTGCATGCAAAAGCAGTTCAGGAGTAAATGAATTGAACAGTGTTTCAAACTCCAATTGGAAATAACTATGAAAGAAATTCTAACATACATTGCACTAATAATTCAGTTTGTAAGTTGTTTATTACTTGAATATCCTACTTAAACACTTTGGGCATTTCATATTCAGCAAATCACCTATAATGTCCTAAAGGAATCACAAGTGCCAATGAAGGTATCCTTCATCACTCAACTTGAACTACAGCATTTCCAAACAACATAAGCTAACAAAATCAGTAATACGTACTGAAATTTCAAAGTAAACTTGCCCCCTAGCCCTCAATGACAGCTGATGAAATTAACCACCAATATGTGAATGGTATGAACATAAAGTGTTCTTTGATGTTATTATCAAGGACTTTTTCTAGTTGGATTTCTTTTTTTTTTTTAATGATTAATTACAAGGTTTTTGGTTGGTTATATGTAGAACCTGCAAGGCTTTCTTTTACCAATCTAAAATAACCCTTTCAGCACTAACCGCTCCACAAATGATCTATCAGTTGAGTTTTTTTCTTGTATTTGTTTACAAGAGCACGCTCTCCATTTACTCCAAAGTTCTATAGATATTTTGCGCAAGGGGGGAGGGGAGGGGTTGCTGGAGGTGGTACTACACGACCTGGAACTGACATCGTCAACATAGTCAACCTAAGAGAAGTTCGTGATGTCAGCATACATTTGGTAAATTCAAAATATACAGTATACTAAATAAAAAATGGCGTATTTAAGTCACTATATTGTGGAATATATATTTTATAGAGTAAATATTTGATAATAAATCTTAAGTGTTTTTTTTTTTTTTTAAAGAAACTGTATTTTAAGAATGACTAATTTTCCCAGACGACGTTTTTCTACAGTAACACCATCTATCGACCAATGCCTAAGGAAGACAGCCAATTTCCCGCTAATGAAAACATTCTCATAAAAAGTTTTCTTGAAAAAATGATGAGTTATTGTCATGTATTTACCAAATAAAATATACAGTTCACAAATAGTGAAACTTTTGAGTAAATACTCCATTTTTAATTTAATATATATTTTTAAAATATACCAAATGTACATCGACGTCACAACCTTCTCTTAGATTGACTATGTTGTCAATGTCAGTTCCAGGTAGTTTAGTGCCTCCTCTAACAACCACTCTCCCTCCCCCCTCCGCCACAAAATATCTTGGTATTTTTTGCTTTCCTCTCCATTTAAAGAACCTCCTAGTTACTGTACAAGAAGAGGAGAGCAGCAAGACTGCATAATTTTGGAGTAAATGGAGAGTGCACTCTTGTAAATCAATATTTTTTTTTCATATATTTTACTAAATTCAAGTGGTGGTCAAAGGGTTAAGAAAGTACTGACTCGAGTTATTCTCAGGTTTATATTTCAAATTCGAAGAGGCTCATAAATATTTTACCCGTTGATATAAATCTTAGTTTCCTTCATTATATATTATTAATGAACTTTTTTTTCCCCCTTAAAAATCAATCTACTGATATGACTTTACAATCCACCACAAATAGCTTATCCTTCATATTTCACATTTACTTACAATAAATTTTTTTTTAATCATCCTAAATAAAATTTATATGTCTTAAGGTTCACATTTACATAAAAACTGAGGCTTTTGTAATTTTCAATAGTTACATATTTCCAAATAAAGTTTTTTGAAATTTACACATCTGAACATGTTCAATACAGTAATGTACTGTGATTAGGCATCTCAATCAAGAAATGATATGATACATACAGGCTGGAAAGATCTTGCATATTCTACTGACCAAAACACTGGGTGCATGAAATATTAGAATGGTTCATCCACATTCAAAACATAACCAGTTGTTCTTAACTTGGTGTTCCAACTTCTAAGGCCCTAATGAGTTTAGCCAAATTCTTCTTGCTCCTGAAAATATCTTTGAAGACAGCTAAGCGACGCTCCAGAACTTTATTTTTCTCCCTAAGCTGATTACATTCTCTTACCTCCTCACTGATCAAGTCAGTCTGTGTTCCAACAGATGAAGAGCTTCTACTTCGAACGATGTTGATACCAACACCGCGGAGGTTTCCACCCTTGACATCTTTGCTGAAATTCTTAACATGAGGTACTATTCTTACTCGCTTTGCAGGAGACACATTTATATCAGGTTTACTTTCTGCATCCTCAATGTCTTCGCGCAAACGCTTCTTAATTTTGATATTTTCCTTCTGACTTTCATCTTTCTGGGATTGTGTCCGAGTGCCTTTAGGAGACTCTGCAACTACTTGCTGGTTTTTCTGGTCTTCCTTCGGAGGATCTTGAGCTGCAGCAGTCGCTGATGCCTGAGGTGGTTGAACAGGCCGTACAATAATAGGAGGGACTGCTGCTACAGGAGAGACATGAGAAAGGTCACAGAACAGAGCCTTGGCAGATTCATTTGTTCCACTTCCTGGCACTTTGACATAAGATCGAACAGGGTCTCCTACTTCATAAGGTGCAACCATCTCACTCAATATATTTCTGTAAAATTCAAAAGAAAATAAATAATTTTCATTATTATCTCTTCAAAATCACAAATAATTTTATTCTTATCTTCAAAATCAATAACTGACTCATTTATTTTCATCAGCCTTAGAATTAAGGAACTGAATACCGTTTATTTTTACAAGTAATGGACTAATAATACTGTAGTGTGTTTGGCATATTAAAAAAACATGAAAAAAAAACGGCTATGCATTGTAAGGACAAGATTGGAATACCTTTAATTTTTACTATTTATACAAACTAGAAGCTCTTTACATAGGAGTATCATTTCGGCGATACCTGAAACCAGACGTTAAAAGTTTTTAGTTAGTGGGGGATCAACCACCTCGCTTACACAAGGTCTAGTAAATAAAAGTCACTTTGCAATTGCGGCAGGGCATCTGTGGGAAGGCAATAGCAGGATCAGTATGAGTAAGAGCTTCGGGTTTGTATAGTTAGGAAAAATAAAAATTATTTCAAATTTGTCATTTGCTCAGACACTTGATACAAACCTTATGCTCTTTACATAGAAGACTTACCCCATACCTTATTTTTCTTAACATAGGAGACTCACCTCATGTGGGTGGATGTCTCTAACCCAACTGGCTAGAGACTGTCCAGGGGTATCCCTCGGTGCTACGCACCAGCTGTTTAGAGGATACCCTGACACCTCGTGATCCTTAAAGGTTGACGGCCTGATCAATTGGTGCTAGTGTAGAATTTAGCAATTTGACTTAACCAAGCAAGTGTAATTTTGGAGCTAAATCCCTCACTTAACCTAGACATTGCCTGACTACACCTCGGATGGAGGACGAGAACATACCAAACAAATAAATAAATAAATAAATATATATATATATATATATATATATATATATATATATATATATATATATATATATATAGGCTATATATATATATATATATATAAAAGGGTTACACAAAGAGCATGGTATCCACCTGTAGTCAAGGTGGTCAGCTTGCAGAGTTCCTCGGATGCTGAGCCCCTAGAGAGGGAAGAATGAAATAGGATATAACCAACCACTCACACATCGTCTTACTCGCAGGTACCACCTGCCCTCAACCAACTAACTGCTACTTGTCCTACAAGAACGCAGAGGTGTTATTGACCACTTTTTGTGCAGCCGACAAAGAAACCTGAATACAGCCACCACAGGACCTAAGGCAAATGTATTCAGGTTCCTGTGGCTTCTTATGTCTTGCAGGTAGTGGGCAGTGGCCGCGGTTTGGCGCTTCCACACGGGCCCTTGCAACACCTGCGTCACAGAAAAATCCCTTTGACACCCGGATTGTACCAACACTCCTGGCTTCATGAGCACTGGAATGACAGCAAGAAGATGAGGGACCTGGATGCATGGTTCTCTAGATGTCGTCTAATCTTGAAAGACAGAGTTCTTTGTAATCTTCCTCTGGTCCTCTTCGTGCTCAACTTGAGCCTGCAGATCTGATGGCGAGCTCTGTCGGTTTTTTCTAAAGCATTTCCTCCTTGCCCTCACAGGCCAGATTAACGGTTGGTCTGGGATATCTATTACAGAACGGAGACTTCATTTTGACCTGACTCCAGGATCGGCTCCAGCCGGATTTTGAATCTTGGCTGCGACACCGGGACGAACCCAAGAGTCTCTTAACCCCATTTTTGTGAATGGGTGATTTCCTACGTTCAACCAAGTAGCTCATTGACTCACAATTTGATGCCTGAAGAAGACAAGGCGCAGTATTCCACTGCGTTCCCAGGAGGTGGTCTGATTCTCAACTGAGGAGAGGTTTAAAGGCCACCCACGAATAGCAGAGGCAAGGGACAGTGACATTAGCCCAAGGCTAGAACCAAGGAGGGCCAGATGACTCAGCATATAGACCTATAGGCTTCCCAAAAACCCCCTATTCTTAGCTCACAAGGATGGTAAGGTTGTAGTGACTAAAGGGAACTAATGAGTTTGAGCGGACCTAAAACCCCAGTCTGGCAATCACCAGGCTCGGACATACCAACAGGCCACCACAAGAATTCCTTACGAGTACAGGCCGTTCCGTTGAGGAGGGAATGCTATCTCCGTTCGGTTTAAAATGACGCTGAAGGCCGAGTGATAGCATTCCATTGCCGATACCAAACAAAATTTTCCTCACTTTGGAACAACAGGAGCTCCTATATTGTTGATATAGTGACAATGAGGGGTGGAGCGATACCTCATCATCAAGCTGTTTTACAACCATCAGAGTAATAATAAAACAGGTTTTCACAATGCAAAGTATTATGAAAGACTATCAAGAACTAACATACTGTACTCAAGCAATAGCATAATAGGAGCAAAGTTGGAAAAGAAAAGAAAATGAAAAAAAAAAGAAAAAAAAATTGCATTTTAATACCAAGAAAATAGCCAAAGGCATTTATGGGATTTTACCTGCTAAACTTAGAAAATGGTGATTGAACATTAAAAATTGCACCTTTTACTGACCTAAGCGACTTTGTAATGTCCTTATCTAATGAATTAAGGAGCACAAGTCGGCCCCATTTGAACAAAGTTAATTTGGGGTTACTTTAGGCTGATCTACTTTTTTGTTTCCCAATCATTTTTATAGCCTAAACCAATTGAAAGTACCCAAAGATTTTTTCTAATTAATCTTAACTTCCTTCGTAAAAATAAGTCATAACATCAACATTACCCTAAGTGTGGTGTACTTCTAACTGGTTTATATATATATTCCATATTTTCTTTCTAGTCTAAACCATTTGAAAGCATTCAAAGACTTTTGAATTAATCTAAACTTCTTTTCTTATAAACATTAAAGTAATAACATCAATATTACCTTAAGTGTGGTGTAATTCTAACTGGTTTATATATTTCACAATTCTCACTGGCTTTTATATTCCATCTCTTCTACTGCAGATTCTTGCATTATGGCTCCTGGTCCCAACACAAAAACCCCTTACCAAATTTAATCAGCTGTTACTCTGGCCAATATATGATACCATGTGCCCACCGATGAAAAAGACTATAACCGTATAAGACCAATCTCCTTGGTTTGATGGAGAGACTTTGGAAAAAAATAAAAAAGACAGAAAGTGGAATAGGTTAAAAACTGAAAGTACTTGGGTAGAATACAAAACTGTTGTGTCAATATAACTACCTACTATGAAGGAAAAAAATTAATACTATAAGAGAAAGATCCTCGAAGCAGCAATAGACATAAATACTGTAAGTTATATCGTCTCCTGAATGGTATAATGGGAAATGTAAAAGAAAAGATCAGATTACTGATACACCAGGCACACAGACAAAATTAATACAATTTAACAACGTAACATAAGATGACATCACCAGAACTATCAAGAGAGCAAAGAAAAACTGTGCGATCGATCTTATGCCAATATCTGAAGTAATTGGAGAGAGAGACTTTTCTAGTTTAGCCAAAATAATAATGAGAACAGCAAATGCAAGCATTGATGAATGTAAGTTTCCTAAATCTGAGAAAATGGCTATAGTCACACCAGTTCTGAAAAATGCACTGAACTACCAGGAATTAAGCTCATATAGACCTATTTCAAATCTATCCTTTATCTCAAAAGTGCTTGAATATGTAATGCTTGAACAACTAGTCAGCCACTTAGAAGTAATAGAAGCTTTGCCTGACAACCAATCTGCTTACAGAAAACTATACTCTACGGAGACAGCCATCTGCTGTTGTAAATGATATGCTAGAAATGATGGATGAAAAAAAATGTGGTATCTTAATTCTGCTCAATCTCAGTGCTACTTTTGATAGTGGTACACGAACTGCTACTAAATGATCTACAGTCCATCGGCATTGAAGATCAAGCCTTTGAATACCTAAAAGACTACTTAGTTGGTAGAAATTACTGTGTACAAATTGGAAACTCTTATTCATCATATGACCTCTTAAACAGAGGGGTACCCCAGGGGAGTGTACTTGGCCCAATCTTATTCTGCATCTATACTATTGGTCTATCGAAAATACTACAAAGGTATGGGGTGAACTTCAAACTATTTGCAGATGACACACAATTTTACTTCTCCATAACTGATATAGATGACACTACTGAAACTCTAAATCAAATCCTAGATAGTGTTAGAGAATGGATGACATTTAAACAACTAAAATTAAATGAGAACAAAACTGAATTCATGGTGGTGGGCAAGAGAAACCGCGTGAGAAACTTAGGTGATTTTCAAATGAACATAAATAATGACTCGGTGCCGTTATCTAGTAAAGTTAGAGATCTAGGTGTATTTCTTGACTGCAACCTATCTCTAAATGCCCAAATAAATAATGTAATAAAAACTGATTGGTATCATCTAAGAAATATTGCATTTATAAAAAAGTACCTAGACGATAGACAAAACATTCTGTAAAGAAACTTGTGATAAACTGTTATTACCAGGATTGACTATTGCAACTCTATCTATTACAATTTACCAAAAGTGCAACTTAACAAATTACAAAACAACATAAACAGAGGAGCAAGACTGATAAAAGGCATTCCCACATAGAGAAAGAATCACCCCTATACAAACTGATTTACACTGGCTGCCGATTAAAGCGAGGATTGAATTTAAAACATGTACAATAACCCACCAAAATTATCAGAACCAGGCGTCCAAAATACTAGAGAGATTTGCTACGTATTGCGCAGCCAACAAATCGCGTCGATACGAGAATTGTTACAGATGGCTTCAAACTGTTGGAACCTAGTTTTATGTCTACTTTAGGCTCCAGAGCCTTTAAATATGCGGCCCCGAGACTATATAATAAAACTCCCACGAAACATTCGAATGATTGAAGACATTAAGGCTTTCAAGAGGAAACTGAAGACTTTCTTATTTCAAGTGTCTTTTGACAGTGACGATTTAACAGTAAATGAAGAATACGAGACATGAAACGTTAAATACTCTGAACGAATAAGGTAAAACGACAATGGAGGTCCTGTAGAGAGTGAGGTTCCCCTGCTGTATGGGACCGGAAAACCAGCCATCAAAGTAAAGTAAGATGCCATGATGCATTGGAATTAGGTTCTCTTTTTTCCTTTTCCATATACTGTATTTCTGCGTACTGTATAAGTCTACCTTCAGATAAGTTGAAGTCAAAACTTATGGAAATTTAAATGATTTCCAGTCACATCTGTTGTATAAGACTGGTGAATTACAAAATGTGTATAGGCTAGGTTTTGCTGTATCCTTACAAATAAAAAAATAAACTAAACAGAAGCAATGTTATATTATACTTTTCCTAAACATGTGGCCAAAACGGAACCCATTGGTCTGTTCACTTTTCATCGACAATCAAACAAATGAATGCATTCAACACATCTGTGTATGGGTTAGCTTTTGCAGTAACAGATATCCTACCAAATATTGGCTATATCATTAATAATATTGTTTTACTTAATCTATCCTTTGTAATTCAAAACCATTAACATAATGGTGATTTTATATCATGTTTTTCCTACAAACATCGAATTAAACAGAATCCATAGTTTTGTTTAGAATGTAGAGTTGATCATAAAGAAAGCAGTAAAGTGATAACTAATGACACTAAGCGCTTTCAGTAAAGATATCATTAAAAATATTTTACTAACCACCTGTTTGCATTTGGTCACCAATAACAAACTACTGCTAATGACAGCATAATAATCTACAAAAATATTAGTCTTATGATTGTTCTGGGTACAAATGATAATTGTGCATTCCATTTCCAAATTATTTTCCCTAACTTAACTCTAAAGTATCCATATCCATTATGGAACCATGAACAAAAAGACCAAGTACAAGATTAGTTTTAAATTAAAAAGTTACACAAGCAGCCAGATTTAAATTAAAAGTTATACAAGCAGCCAAAGAATTGAACAACTGTTCTGCTGCTAAAACATTCAATGTGACAAGAAAGATGGTCAGAGATTGGATAGAGTGAGAATTTGAATTGTGATGGATTTTTAATGAAAAACTAATTTTATGCTAATCTAAATAATGTTACTACTGACATTAACATTATAGTTAGCAGCCTTTTTGGGGGGGTTAGGTGACAGAGACAAGTGCTGTACTGTACTGCACTACAATGTTTTTATGTGCTTTCTATCATGGTATTTTGTTCTTACTACTTTCCACTGGTAATTGTACAATATTAACAGCTTCAGTACAAGGTAAGAAGAGTTATAAACCAACAATCACACCATGACTCATAAAACAAAGGTCGCGTCCCGTAAGAGGCTTTCTTTGAGTACCAACAAAATGCCTGCTTGCATTTAACACCACTTAAAGATACTCTAGAGAAAAAAAAAGTTACTAATACTTGATGGTTGAAATGTATCAGAAATTGAAAACAAAAGTAAATTATGCTTTAATGAAGCACAATTACCTTTTTAAATCATAATTTTTAGAATGGATAATGTGAGCTTAAACTTGTCGGTCTGAGCTGAATAAATCGTTAAAAGGATTTTTTTTACAGTAAAATACTGCAAAAACATAACTACGGTAGTAATTTTTATCAATGCATGAATACTTATCCTACCACAAGTGCAAAAACAGATAACAAAAAATTAAAACATCACTAAACCAGACAACGGCTAGGTTAAGGAACATTTATAAATCAAGTCGACTGAAATTACATATAAAAAATAAGGCTATACAGTGAACCCTCGCTACTTTGCGGTTCGACCATCGCGGATTCACCACTTCGCGGATTTTTTCCATAACCCATATATATACAGTAACATATATACATATATATGTATGCATGTATTTATGTATATATGTATGTATGTATATATGTAGGTATGTATATGTGTATACATATAAATATGTTATTTTCATTAGTAAAATAAATTTTTGAATATACTTACCCGATGATCATATAGCTGTCAGCTCTGCTGCCCGACAGAAAAACCTACGGGCGGAATACGCCAGCGATCGCTATACAGGTGGGGGTGTACATCAACAGCGCCATCTGTCAAGTAGGTACTCAAGTACTCGATGTCAACACAGAACCAATTTTCTCCTCTGTCCACTGGGTCTCTATTGGGGAGGACGGGTGGGTCCTTTAATTTATGATCATCGGGTAAGTATATTCAAAAATTTATTTTACTAATGAAAATAACATTTTTCAATATTAAACTTACCCGATGATCATATAGCTGATTCACACCCAGGGGGGTGGGTAGAGACCAGCATTACATGCTGACATTATTATGAGCTAAGTATTCCGTATTTCATTTTAGCAGTTATTCAAAATAACAAACATAAAATAAATAAGTACCTGGTAAGGAAGTCGACTTGAACAATTACTCTGCCTTTTTAAGTACGTCTTCCTTACTGAGCCTCGCGATCCTCATAGGATGCTGAGCGACTCCTAGGAGCTGAAGTATGAAGGGTTGCAACCCATACTAAAGGTCCTCATCAAAACCTCTAATCTAGGCGCTTCTCAAGAAATGACTTTGACCACCCGCCAAATCAAGTAGGATGCGAAAGGCTTCTTAGCCTTCCGGACAACCCAAAAACAATAATAAAACATTTCAAGAGAAAGATTAAAAAGGTTATGGAATTAGGGAATTGTAGTGGTGGAGCCCTCACCACTACTGCACTCGTTGCTACGAATGGTCCCAGAGTGTAGCAGTTCTCTTAAAGAGACTGGACATTCTTAAGATAAAAGACGCGAACACTGATTTGCTTTTCCAATAGGTTGCGTCGAATATACTTTGCAGAGATCTATTTTGTTTAAAGGCCACGGAAGTTGCGACAGCTCTAACTTCGTGTGTCCTTACCTTCAGCAAAGCTTGGTCTTCCTCATTCAGATGGGAATGAGCTTCTCGTATTAACAGTCTGATAAAATAGGATAAAGCATTCTCTGACATAGGCAAAGATGGATTCTTAACCGAACACCATAAAGCTTCAGACGGGCCTCGTAAAGGTTTTTAAATAGAACTTAAGAGCTCTTACAGGACATAATACTCTTTCTAGTTCATTTCCAACCATACGATAAGTTTGGAATATCGAACGATATTGGTCAAGGCCGAGAAGGCAGCTCGTGTTTGGCTAGAAAACCAAGTTGTAGAACATGTAGCCGTTTCGGATGAGAATCCGATGTTCTTGCTGAAGGCATGAATCTCACTGACTCTTTTAGCTGTGGTTAAGCATATCAGGAAAAGAGTCTTAAAGGTGAGATCTTTCAGGGAGGCTGATTGAAGCGGTTCGAACCTGTCTGACATAAGGAATCTTAGTACCACGTCTAAATTCCAACCAGGTGTAACAAAACGACGCTCCTTCGTGGTCTCAAAAGACTTAAGGAGGTCCTGTAGATCTTTATTGTTGGAAAGATCTAAGCCTCTGTGACGGAAGACTGATGCCAACATGCTTCTGTAACCCTTGATAGTGGGAGCTGAAAGAGATCGTTCTTTCCTCAGATATAAGAGAAAGTCAGCTATTTGAGTTACAGAGGTACTGGTCGAGGATACGGATACTGACTTGCACCAGTTTCGGAAGATTTCCCACTTCGATTGGTAGATTCTAAGGGTGGATGTTCTCCTTGCTCTAGCAAACGCTCTGGTTGCCTCCTTCGAAAAGCCTCTAGCTCTCGAGAGTCTTTCGATAGTCTGAAGGCAGTCAGACGAAGAGCATGGAGGCCTTGGTGTACCTTCTTTACGCGTGGCTGACGTAGAAGGTCCACCCTTAGGGGAAGTGTTCTGGGAACGTCTACTAGCCATCGAAGTACCTCGGTGAGTCATTCTCTCGCGGGCCAGAGGGAATCAACTAGTGTCAACCTTGTCCCTTCGTGAGAGGCGAACTTCTGCAGTACCTTGTTGACAATCTTGAACGGAGGGAATGCATATAGATCTAGATGTGACCAATCTAGTAGAAAGGTATCTATATGAACTACTGCTGGGTCCGGGATAGGTGAGCAAACTATTGGGAGCCTCTTGGTCATCGAGGTTGCGAAGAGATCTATGGTTGGCTGGCCCCAGGTGGCCCAAAGTCTCTTGCATACATCCTTGTGGAGGGTCCATTCTGTTGGAATTATTTGTCCCTTCCGACTGAGACAATCTGCTATGACATTCAAGTTGCCTTGGATGAACCTCGTTACTAGTGAAAAGTCTAGACCTGTTGACCAGGTGAGGAGGTCCCTTGCGATCTCGTACCATGTCAGAGAGTAGGTCCCTCCTTGCTTGGAGATGTACGTCAAAGCCGTGTGTTGTCCGAGTTCACCTCCACCACTTTGCCTTGAAGGAGAGACCTGAAGCTTTTCCAGGTCAGACGTACTGCCAGTAGCTTCTTGCAGTTGAAATGCATTGTCCTTTGACTCGAGTTCCATAATCCCGAGCATTCCCTACCGTCTAATGTCGCACCCCAGCCTACGTCCGATGCGTCCGAGAAGAGAACGTGGTTGGGAGTCTGAACAGTCAGGGGAAGACCCTTTCTAAGGTTGAAAAAGTCCTTTCACCAAGTCAGACCAGACTTTATCTTTCCGGAAACCGGGATCGAGACCGCTTCTAGCGTCTTGTCCTTTTTCCAGTGAAAAGCTAGATGGTATAGAAGAGGACGGAGGTGTAGTCTTCCTAGTGACACAAATTGAACCACGGATGACAGTGTCCTTACCAGACTCATCCACAGCCTGACAGGGCAGCGTTCCTTCTTCAGCATCTTCTGGATGGATAGCAGGGCTGGGGTTTGATCGTCTTGTTCAGCAACGTCCTCATCAGAGGGTTCCTCATCCGAAACTGATGAGGAAACGGCAACGGAGTGGGCAACGTCTGACTCGCTGAATCCGGTCGCACTGGTGGATGCGTGACGGAGCCGGACGCAATATCATGGTACTGCTGCACAGTCTGTGAACTGTCAACCATGGGGACGCGAGGAAGTACAGCGTCAACCCGAAACTGTCTAGACTGTCTGGGTAGTGCAGTCAACACCCTACCGGGTTGCTGAGGTTGACGCACTGCGTCACAACAAGTCACCTCTGCTGGTGAACGTCTTCCTAGTGACACACTGAACGTCAACAACCACCTCCGAGCGTCGCTTAACGTCAACGTGTGACTGGCAACCCACACTGGGTCGCATCGGTGGAGGAACCACCTCAACTGGCGGACGCGAGTAAGATACCTCAGCGTCAACAGGGCGCACAACCAACCGGTAGGAAGGTTGTTGGCCAGAAGGTTCTTCTCCGTATTAAGTCCTCTATCAAGGACACAAGCTTGGAATGCATGTCTTGCAGCAAAGCCCATTAGGGTCTACGGGAGCAGGTGTGGCAACAGACGGGGTTAGCGACTGAAGCGGAGCCATTTACCATCCATGGAAGCCTTGTTATGTGTGACATAATAGTACAGCAAAACTTCAAAGGCTCGACAAAAGTTGAGAAGTTGACCTGTAAACAACTGGAGCGTCTCCTGGCCATGCGCCTGGCCGAGTCTACCAGAATTGAGAAGTCTACCTGGGCAGAGGCATGAACTCCCAAGCTGAGAACTTCTCTCGTGTCCTATCAGACTCTCGCTCTATAAGCCAGATAAAAAGAAGGGAAAACAAAAGGCTGTATCCCTAAAACTCCTCCTGGTGCAAAAACCAGTCGCCTAGCCGACGTAACGCTCTCTAGGAGAGCGAGAGCACTAGCTTAACAACAACGGCTTCGAAGTAGCTAGGCCTAGTGTAAGTTCTGACGTGAGGCGAACGAGGAGCAGCAGTTACAAGAGGACATACAGCACTGGTGCATAAGTAGCAGACCAGAAGGCAACGTTATGTAACTGCTTGACAGTCTGTGAGCTGGCAACAACCAAAGCTGTGTGGGGAAGCCTCAACTCCTGACTGACTAGTCTGCTGCGGGCGAGTGGCGGTAACCACAGTGGGTTGCGGAGGCTGACGCACCGTGTCAAAACACGGCAGCTTAACTCCACCCTCCTGTTGTTGTGGTAGCACACGCACGTCAACGGAGTGCTCCGTGCGTCTGTGGGAGTCAGCATGCGTCTGGCAGGGTCGACTGCGCATGGGTGGAGGAGCTCTCACAACCAGAGTGAGGGAGCAGGCAGCCGCAGCGTCTGCTGGGCGCACAACCGTGGCAGGTTGTAGGCAAACGGGTGCATCGTCAACCTTCTCCGCAGTCGGAGTGTGGGAGCAGGCAGCCTCAGCGTGAGCTGGGCGCACAACCGTGGCAGGTTGTAGGCAAACGGGTGCATCGTCAACCTTCTCCGCAGTCGGAGTGTGGGAGCAGGCAGCCTCAGCGTGAGCTGGGCGCACAACCGTGGCAGGTTGTAGGCTAACGGGTGCAGCGTTAACCTTCTCCGCACAAAACTCCTGCATAACCGCAGCTAACTGAGTCTGCATAGACTGCAGTAAAGACCACTTAGGGTCTACAAAAGCGGCAACAGACGGAGCTACTGTCCGTTGTGACTGAGGATCTAAAACAGCGGGTGCGGCAACAGACGGAGTTACTGCCTGTTGCGGTACCACCTTGCCTCTCTTGGGAGGTGTGCAGTCGTCGGATGACTGCAGCGAGTCCAAACTGACCCAGTGGCTACACCTGGGCCGTTGGACTTGCGCGGAAGGGACCGACTTGCACTTAATAAGCTGCGAGACCTTGGTCCAAGGTTTCTTACGAGAAACCTCTTCCGCAGACGAGAAGTAAATGGGCTCTCTCGTCTTTGTGTGGGTGGGGCGATCTTGGGTAGATACGCCCGAAACCACGGAGGGAAAAACGTCTGTTCGTTGATCAAGGCCTGAGGAACCCATAAGTCGTTCGACATT
This sequence comes from Palaemon carinicauda, assembly GCF_036898095.1. Classification (NCBI taxonomy): domain Eukaryota; kingdom Metazoa; phylum Arthropoda; class Malacostraca; order Decapoda; family Palaemonidae; genus Palaemon; species Palaemon carinicauda. The sequence continues at coordinate 38,537,721 of NC_090742.1, forward strand.
ACTTCTCCCCTGGGCTTGGGAGCTTGCAAGAGATCCCGGACTAGGTGAACGACAGGCACGAACAGACGAACCCTCGGACGCAACACTGTAACACTTTGCGCATATCACTTTATCACTTTGATTTTCTGTTTTGCACTTATTTCACTGAAATCGAAACTTTTACTGATTTCTACCTGAAACACGCAATCCTACCCTTCATTAAAAGGTAGTACAGTAGGGTCCCGAATTATGCGAGAATTTGGTCGATGAAAGGCCTCGTGTAATTGGAAATTCGTGCATTTCGAAACACATCATGGCGGCAAACAGCAACATGCCCGTCAATTTTTTTTTCACTCCATTTCTAGCTTTCTAGCTATATATATACTGTATATACAGTGTGTGTGTATGTGTGTATGTATGTATGTATATATCATATATATATAAAACATATATATATATATATTTATATATATATTTATATATATATATATATATATATATATATATATATATATATATACTGTAGCTTTTATCTTAACAATACTGTAAGAAATCCTTCTTATAGATTTTTTTTATAAAATACTGTACAAAATTTCTTTTATGGATAAATAAAACAATAAAAAGTTGTTAAAGTTTTGATAATTTTCTATGACTGTAGTATTTACTACTGTACTATGCATAGCTTACTGTTTTCAGTATTTTCCGAATGATGTAGAATTATTTCCTATAGATACAAAAAACAAAAAAGGGTTTTCAAGGTTTGATACAGTATCTAGCAATAGTTAAAAATTACAGTATAGTACTGTATATCCATGATGACACTCCCGCACGTAAACACGGCCACTAGGCGCAAGTGTGCACTAGGCTGCTGTACGATAATCACGCTTTTTTTGCCCTGAGCGGTCATTTCACTAATGATAATTTTTCAAAGTTAATATAATTTCTTTATGCTTATAATTCGTAATTATAGTTAAAAGTAGGGATATTAATTAAATGGTTGAGTAAAAAAAACAATTAATACTACTATTATTTAATTTCAAATGGCTACATAATACTGAATATTCTAATGGGTTCTTTTTATCTTCAATCGTAAATCTTACGCCTGGATAAGCAACAAAAGGAGAGGGATAGGTCTCTCTCTCTCTCTCTCTCTCTCTCTCTCTCTCCATATCGTTTCCAAATATGTTCGTCATACATTTGTACATTATTTATCCACTTTATTCTCTCTCTCTCTCTCTCTCGGCATTTCCTTTCCCTTTATAGTTTTGTGAAATTTCGTTGTCCAGTCATTCGGTAATGAGAAGTCATTTTCGCTTTCGGCATCGAAAGAAAACTTTGTTTCTTCAATATACTCATCACTGAAGGATTCAGAACTAGTGCTCTCATTATCAAACAGGTTATCATTATCAAATTCCTCAACAAGAATATCATTTATTTCATCTAAAGAAATAACCTTCCTCTTTAGACCTTTCATTACAAAAGGAACAACAAATAACCACTTATGCATGAACGCCCGAGCGCACTGATAGGAAACCACAGTTTTGTAACATCAAGCTACCTTCAGAAAAATAGTTGCCAGACATCATATAAGTTTCTATTCACAGTCCCCATATGCTGAGAGTGTTGCCAAGTGGTGATCCTATACTTACTATACGAGTAAAGTAACATCACGAGACTGACGGCTTGTACAAGGCAATTAAAGTCATGAACGGAATATACAGTTGAAGGCGGTACCGAGTAGATCGTGGTGAACGGTTTATCACGTGGGTGACGCTTAACAGGTTAAAAAAACATTTTATATAGTTCGGTATTTTCTCTATCCATCCTCTCCCAGAAAACCTTCAAATGTGAATTATCGGAATGTGTGCAGATCTTGACAGTGCGATAACTAGTTAGCGACTGAGAATAAAAAAAATAAAAAGCCCGATTGACGATGCTGATGAAGAGGATATCGAATACCGATTTTTCCCTAATTGATTTTTTCTACGTTCTGTCTAATCCAATGTACAGTACATTCTTATGTAAAGGGCGAACCCCAACATTTCTTGATGCTGCTACACTTTAATTATAGATATTTTACCACCTATCTATAATCTTTATTTGTAATAACATCTTTAGTAAAAGCTCTTCAATATCACTTTCAGGAGTAAATGCGTTTATGATCGACGATGAAACGTAAAAAAAACCGTTTTCCTTTTAAGAAGGCGTTTTTTAGGGGGAAAAAAAACAACACAAAACAAAATTGCTCATATTTCATATATTTTGATGTTCTAAGGATAAATAAAACAACATTATTATTACATAGTACCTGGTAAGATATCTTTTGCCGCAAAAGTTAACCTATAGACAGATGTTAAAATTGGTTAGCGAGTTCGATATGATCGGCGATGGAACGTACTAAACAAAGTAATGGGTTTGGTTGTGGTGACATGTTTGGCAGTAGCATGATATAAAATAGTCTTTATTTAATTTAATTTTTGGTTTCAAAAGTACTATATAAAAGAATTTCAAACAATTTAGATGAAACGGAGCACAACGCACTACTACTGGATGATAGCGGTAGTCTTGCACACGAAATCAACAAAGGTGTTCCCATGACGATGCTGTTCTGTTGATTTTTTTTTTTGGAAACTTTTCAACATTTCAAATGGCACTGTTGATTTTGATGGTTTTTAATTTAAAGTTTAATGAATAAGGATTTTTCACCATAATCACAACGTAAGTATAAAAATTAATTAGTACAAATATGGAATATTATACATATAGGTGTTGGACAGTTAGGCTAGGCCTAGCGACAAGTTCACACACCAGATGGGCAAACCTTAACATTTTTCATCCAAAACTAGTCTTAAAATGTTTGAACAGAAATCTTTCTCTCACATTCTCCCCCCCCCCTTCTCAGACATCGGGGAACCATCACCCCCCCCCCCCAATACAATTAAGAAAACAATAGATTTCCTACGCTTCGTGGTGCTTGACTCGCGTATTTAGAATGCTCCTCGCAGATACTGTACAGGAAAATTAATTTTTAAAAACTATCGATCGCGTAATTGAGGAATCGCGTAATTAGAACACGTGTAATTCGGGACCCTACTGTAATTGCGAAAACAGTCGTATAATGCAACAGAAAACATATATAAAGATAAAGAATTCAGTGGCTGGGAAAGAGACTAAACACTAGATCAAATAAACTACGTTTACAATCTCTCACCGCACATAGCCTGGGAACAAGAATAAAACTCTAGAAACGTTTTACCTTCTTCCCCTACAGCGACTAGGGAGGAGAGTAAAACGAGAACAACGTTACCCGCTTGAACGAAACGTTTTTACTCCTCTCTCTCCCTCCGTCTCTATCTCTCTCTTTCTCTCTAGATTTCGCACCTGAGAGAAGAGCCCAATTATATATCGTCAACACATGATATTTGCTAAAGGAAAAAAAACTGAAAGGTTTTCCAAATAAAAAGTTCCTTTAATTTAGAATTTAAACCATTTAAGCTAAGAAAGAATGAACGAAACGCTAGAATCGGTTTACTCTTACTGCAAAGTGAAACCGTGATACACTCTCTCTCTATCGTAACGATAGAGCGCATGTTGAACGTCCTGAACGCCAACAACTGCGTAGACTAAAAACTAAACGTTAGTTCATCTTTGAAAACAGTACGAGACTATCAAAGAAATTCTTTCATAAAACATTAAATTTAAAAAGTTTTAAATTCTTTAAAGGTTAAATACGATATAACGGGCTCAACGTTGATTAACTTCGGTTCCAAGTCAGGACCGCCTACTATCAGGAAAGGTCGCATATAAACAAAACATAAAAATTTATTTTATATGTTTATAATAA